>NC_142525.1:11572315-11894815 GCF_964205215.1 Stylophora pistillata
TTCAGTTTTTTTGGGTTAGTCAATAAATATTCAGAAGGGGAAAACTTCTCAAAACTAGGATGCATTGTTTTCATTCTACAGTTTGAGATGGACCATGAGTTTCAGTAGCTTTACACAATAACATAGTAGTTACTTTTCACATATTTATTACCTACTTATATCACTTTATTTGTTGTAATCCCTACCTACTATCTCGTTGTTGTTTGCATTTTTAGTTAAATGCTATAGATTAGTTTCACTTTAAGAAATATCAAGAAAAGTTCCATTAGAAAATTTCTACCATTGTTTGTTTGATTAGTTAAAATAAAATTTTATTTTGTTCAAGCGGTAAGGAGAAACTGTAACAGTTTACTCAAACCATGACTGTATTGTTTACAATTCTACACTTGTTTTGGATAACTTGACTAAATAAGGCAGTTTATGCATAAATTTGAGGACCACGATGACTTGATCACTGACTTCATCTTAACAATACCTTTTCCTTTGCATTAACAGTCCTTTGTTTTGACTGTATTGTTTACAATTCTACACTTGTTTTGGATAACTTGACTAAATAAAGCAGTTTATGAACTAGAACTGTTACAGCTTGTATCAAGCATACATATCAATGTTAGTACTTTGTTTGTAATAAACTTGTATATACAGTAAAATGCGTGGCTACTTCGAGTGTCAGTAACAGTATATAATTTGTTTGAATCTGAGGAAATGGGCCGAGTACTCTAGTTTTAAGGCATCTAGAGAAATGTGGTCGCATCTGTGGTACATCAAATGTGACAATACCAGGGTCTCTGCCATACACTATACAGGTTGCAAATGCAATTGAGAACACACCACAGTCAGTACCATCTCCTTGTTGCTGGACAAGTTCAATCCTAATTCCTGTAAGTGTGTTTGCCATGAGATCTTTCAGTTGTTGTTTCACTTCATTAGCAATGATGTCATGGAATAAACTGTCATACAAGTTCACAGTACCAGGTAAACAACCTACAGAGCTAGCACAGACCCAATGATGGTTACCTGTGGGCAGAATTTGCACAAATTCTCTTGTTACTACATCAAAGTTTCTTGCTGGTCCCAGGGTAGTCCTTTGAAATCCCTTGATCACTGGATTCAATTGTTTAAGTAAAATGTGAGCTTCTTGTATGGCAGTGCAGTCCAACCACCCAGTTGGAGATTCAATAATATGATTCTGCCTGAGTTAAATTCCCTAGAGAGGCTGTCTTATCAGTGTGTTTCCTGACAAACTTTCGTTATTTGTACATCACCATTACTGTCACATTGAGCATCAAAAAGCTCATCATCACTACCTCTGATAGTTAGATCATCAACACTACAATCAACATCACCACAAGGATCTTGTGGAATTGAAGAGGTACAAGTGGTAGATGAAATTAAAGAAGTTAAAGTAGAACTAATGTTTTCACATGACTGAATTGTGGAAATGTTCACATAATTTGCTTTATAGGGCTTTTCCTTGCAGCTGTTACAAATCCATAAACTCTTGCTGTTATTTGGTATCCTTTTGTATTTTAGGCAGTCTAAATGAAAAAATTGTCCATTTATACAGTCTTCACTATGACATTCAAGAAGTCTATCACCTGTTCTTGGCTTTAATAGGACTTATGCGTGATGACGTCAATACAATTCCTCGCAGCGTCAAACCGAGGCTTGGTGGTCATCGCTTCGCGTGTTTTGTTGGTGTTTAGAGAAATAATCAATTCTCCTCGTCTGTTTTTTTCACTCTTTGTTCGAAATGCCTCAGTGGTGTAATGCCTAGGGCTGTACAACCTCTTCAGACATGAAAATCAAAAAGTCCTGGCATCGCTTACCGCAGGAGAACAAAGAACTGCTTTCGAAATGGCTTGCAAAAATTCGGCGAACAAACACGCCAGTTAATGAGCACTCGAGGCTACGTGGCGACCACTTTGAAGCCGAATGTTTTAGGAAAATCCCGGGTTCCTTGCTTGTCAACTTGAAACCAGGGTCAATTCCCACAAAGTTTTGTTTTGTGCAAGAAAAAACACCGAGGAAACCTCCATCCAGTGTTATAGTGTGTAGTTTGAATTTTTAATATCTTAGCGTATGTGATATGTATTTTTATGGGCTGATGAATTGATCGTATTTAAATAAAGATTACATTACATAACATCAGAGCGAAAATCGGTCGAACGAAAGCAGCCGACTTGGTACGTAAACACAGCGTCGGACGATTTGCCAGAAACATGTGATGGCTTTGAAAGTGACAGCATTGTCTGGATTAATAAGGTCCTTATCTAGAGCACTATTTATATAACTTTGAACTCTGAAAGGGACAGTTGATTTCTTTTAGTTTGATCATCCAACGTAAAATACCGGTATGCCGGGGAAATAAGCTATTCACGTGTATTTACCTTTTGACCAAGGATCGCTTCGTTCCGCTCAATTTCGCTCCCCTCCTGCAGGAAAGCCATCTCTTTAACCCAGGAATAGTAAGTTGACTATGAGTGTTCACTCTTAAGGAAGCTCCATCGATATCATCCTCAGAAATAGTGATTTTAGGCGAATTTCCTACAGCCATGTCCGATGTGACATATATTTTTCTCTGATATTCCCGTGAAACCATCACCACCAATGTTGACGGTCACTTTCAAAGCCATCACAGGTTTCTGGCAGATCGTCCGACGCTGTGTTTACGTACGAACTCGACTGCTTTCGTTCGACCGAGTTGCGCTCTTATGGAGGTTTCCTCGGTGATTTTTTCTTGCACAAAGCAAAACTTTGTTGGAATAAACCCTGGCTTCAAGTTGACAAGCAAGGAACCCAGGATTTTCCTAAAACAGTAGGCTTCAAAGTGGTCGCCACGTAGCCATTTCAAAAGCAGTTCTTTGTTCTCCTGCGGTAAGCGATGCCAGGACTTTTTGATTTTCATGTCTGAAGAGTTTTTACAACCCTAGGCAATACACCATTGAGGCATTTCGAACAAAAAGTGAAAAAAATAGACAAGGGGGAATTGATTTTTTCTCTAGACACCAACAAAACACCAACAAAACACGCGAAGCGATGACCACCAAGCCTCGGTTTAACGCTGTGAGAAATTGTTTTCACGTCATCACGCATAAGTCCTATTACAAATACAGACACTATTCAGGCTGAGAGCTTTGTTACATATCTCCTGCTCTATTGCATTTCTGGTTTTAGCATTTCTCTTAAACTCTAGTAATAGATGACAGGTAGGACAATACCATATTTTTGGAACTTGATCACTTGATCTCAGACATGACAGGTGAAACTTCATAAAGGGACACTTGGGATTAGAGCAAGTGAAGGTTTCTTCTTCAGTAGCTTTTCTGCAATAACAGATGATATTATCATTGCATGATACTGGAACTTGCACCAGACTTGGCATGTGGCATTTTCTTGTATACCATCTACCTAAATTTCCGGCGATAACTTTCCCCTGTACACAGGTAATAAAACCAGAAACCATCTGGTGATACACCTCTAAGCTTTTCAAGGCTTTGAATTGTTGTGCAGTATATTAGCCCGTGTCTAAAACCAAATAACATGGAATATATGAGGCTTTGATGGGAGATAAACATTCTGGATCGAGCTTCGCGTGTCGCAACGTAACCGGGTCAATACCAATCACTGATATTTTTTCAGTGTAGCGACCGGCTATCTAGCCTTTTCGAGTACTCTGAAAAAAGAGGAATAAATGTTGAATCTTCTTCGTCCTTTTCTTCAAAGTTTTCTGGAGTAGATGCGTCGGCATTATCTTCAGACATGCTCTTGTAATCCTTCGCCACGCGATGCATCTGGTTCCGGTATGAGCTGAAACTCACTCAATTTAACATTGATCTTCAAAGAATTCTACTTTCTTCAAGTACTCTAATAATAGAGGAATGACATAGCAATCGTCTCCATGAGTTTCACTTGGTTTTCTCAGACAGATTTATCAAATTCATTGATTTTACATTGACATATAGTTAAAAATCCCTACATCGCTTTATATTTTGACATATGCTAATAAGTAAGCTGTACACCAACATGGCCGCCATGGTAATACGATATGCCTGTGACGTAAGATGAAAACCGAGATATATGGGTTTGGGGGCGAAATTCAATTAAAAATCACTCACTCAATTTGTTAGACATCAATTTATGCATTAAACCTGGCTGAAACACTTTTTCTTCCCTCCCCGTCAAGTTTCCCTGTTCAAAGTCACTGTGTACCTACACTTAGGGGGTAGTACAGAGGCGAGAATATGCCGAACTACTTTGGACAAATTCAAAATGGCGTCCTGTCCCTGGAAGCGTGATATTTTTATTTTATTCCAAACTTGATCAAAACATACCTTTGTGGAGCAAAAAATGGAAAGGAAATATGCAACAGAATACTTGACTGCAGAGAAATGGGCGCCTGAGTCCTAAAAGAGACGATAACATGAACGATTCGAGCGTGAAGACCCAAACACTACGAATATGAAGTGAGCTGAAAGCTTACTGCAAATTGGTTAGCGTGAAATTTCGTAGATTTTATCTTGTTCCACCCACGATCACGAAAACTTCGCTATGGGGCCTCTCGAGACTTTTGGGAACAAAGTGATAGTTGGATGGAGGTTTAGCGTTAATTTTGGTAAACCGTGAAGAGCCTCAGCTAAGAGGACATCCTTGGACGACGACGAATCGACTGACGACAGGAAGAAAGCAGTATGTTGAAATGAGCGGTTTATCATCTAGGACAAAAGGTAAGCCTTCTTCCTCTTATCGTATGGCACTAAGTGTAGAACTTGCAACATATAATTATAATAATTTAAAAATAAGCACTCTTTGAGATTTGGCCATCTGTTCCGAAAGTGTTTGGAAAATGTCACATGAGAAAGCACTATGTCTTGTAGGTGTCGTGAGTTGTGGTGTTCATATGGTTGGTATCTATCGGTTAAAAAACTGTTAGAATTTCACAGTGTTGATTGAGGCTCTTACTCATTGTAGTGTCGCAAAGTCTTTAATTGTAACGGAACAGACTCCAATATACAAGAAGAGTTTACACCGAAATTAGTCAGATCCAACGTATCTAAAACGTCCTTCGGCTTAGCAGCCAAGCCTGCAATATCCATGGATACCCGGATATAACATCCCATCCTAACCTATTTAAAGTTCAAAGTCCACTCTAACAACGCAACTTAACATAGAAGAACTAAAACAATGTTCTAGTCATAAACAAAGTCAGCATCTCTCTTTGGCTTTGGTGTTCGAGTTGAACGTCTCAATTCCATTGCTGAGTCGGGAGGACCACTATCTGCGGGATTCCTATCATCCGAGACTGTAGATCCGAGTTGATCCAAAGGAGGCATCGCTGCCCCAGCGAACTCTTCCGACTCCAAGTAGCCGTTGTCATTGTCATCATTAACTGGTAGCTCCATGCGTGGAACTCTACTAAGAAACTTCACATTACGAGTGAGATGTTGTCCAGTCTCAGCATTGACAAGTTCAAAAGTATCTGGTCCTTTGCTACGAACAATGACATACTTCTGATGACCAAACGTGGGAATCAATTTTCCAGATTTTGTATTTGCTACAAATACAATATCCCCAGGTACTAGGTTATGTTGTTGTGCATGTCGCTTGGCATCAGTATACTCACACAACTTCCTCTGGTATTCCTTGTACCTCTCTTCAGGGTTGTTCTGATCCATTTCTGGTACTGTTGGCAACTTTGTTGTTATCTCTCTGTTGAGAAACAGTTTAGCCGGGGTCATGTTAGTCCCGGCATGTGGAGTGGATCTGTAAACTTGCAGGATTGTGGGCAGAACCTCTGTCCAGGATAGACCATCTAACTCTGCTGCTCTGATACTGTGCTTTAGGTACCTATGAAATCTTTCGACCTGCCCATTTGCTTGTGGAAAATAGGGTGATACTCTTCTGTGCTGTATTCCATTTGCCTTCATGAAGTCTTGGAATTCCTCAGCTACGAACTGACGTCCATTGTCCGTGATCAGAACTTTTGGATTTCCAAATCGTGCAAAATATATCTGCAAGTGCAGTGACTATACTCTCACTTGTAATACGCTTAAGAACAATAGCCTCGGGCCATTTGCTTCTGTAATCAACAGCAGTCATGATGTAGATCTCTCCAGGAAATGGACCCACCAGGTCAAGGGCACACTTCTCCCAGCAGTAATCGGGAAGAGGAGTTGCTGTATTAGGTGAGTCTCGTCGTAGTGGCTGAAGGCGCACACATGTCTCGCAATTTCGGCAGTAGTCTTCAGCGTCAGCGTCCATCCCCGGCCAGAACAGAATTCTACGAAGGCGTTGCTTGCAACGCACAATACCTTGATGAGGCTCATGTGCCAAGGTCAATGCCTTTTTTCTCAACTTCTCAGGAACATAAATTCGTCGACCTCGCCACAGTAGGCCCTGTGCAAAGCTCAGTTCATCTTTAAAATGTTTCCATTTATTATTTACCAGTTTCTGGGTTCCATCAAGTACCTTCACCACCTCTAGTAATTCAGGGTCAGACTCTCCAGCCTCTTTTATTTCATCAATTGAGAGCAAAGCATCAGCACTTTTGACAAAGTGTACATGCTCCTCAACAAAACTTGTTTCTGTAACAGTAGTGTTCAAAGGTAATCTTGACAGTCCATCTGCAATGTTCTCAGATCCAGGTTCATAAGTGAGTGTGAAGTCATAGTCCTGACATCTCAAAGCAATCCGTTCAAGGCGAATTGATTGAGTGTTTTTATTGAATACGCCAAGCAGTGGCTTATGATCAGTCGAGACGACAACGTGGCGACCATAAATGTAAGAATGCATCTTCTGCAATCCAAACAGCACAGCCATTGCCTCTCGTTCGATCTGCGAATATCTCTTCTCTGCAGCAGTTAGACTTCTGGACGCATAAGATATGGGCTGCCAACGGCTGTCAACATTTTGCAGCAAGACACACCCAAGACCGACTGGGCTGGCATCTACTACAAGTTTGGTCTCGGCTTCCAATGAGTAGTGTGCAAGGCATGGTGCTTTAATCAGAAGCTCTTTAACTTCCTCAAAGGCATTGGATTCTGTTGTACTCCATTTCCACACCACACCCTTCTGCGTAAGATATCGTAAGGGGGTGATCACTGTTGCAAGGTTGGAAACAAACTGTGTAAGGTATGTAATACTTCCCAGAAATGATCTCAGCTCAGCTTGGTTTTGAGGTACTGGTGCATCTGCAATGGCTTTTACCTTGTCAGGGTCAGGCTTAATGCCCTCAGCAGAGATGAAGTGTCCTAGAAATTTCAGCTCACACATGCCCAAGGCACACTTGTCTGCATTGAGACGAAGGCCACAGTCTTGAAGTTTAGCCATAACTGCACGAAGATTCTTCCAGTGTTCTTCTGGTGTTGACCCGTACACCACAACATCATCAAAGTAGCTAAGCACACCTGATAAGCCTTCACTCACTATGCTCATGACCCTTTGGTACACCTCTGGTGCTGACGCAAGTCCGAAGGGCAGCCTTTTGAACTGATACACTTTGCCTGCGGCTATGAACGATGTAATTTCTCTAGATTCTTCCGCTAGGCGAACCTGCCAATATGCTTTCCTTAGATCCAGAGTCGAAAACATCCGAGCCCCACTCAGTTGCCGTAACAGGTCTTGGATTCTAGGAATTGGAAACCGCTCTCTTATCACTGCTTTATTAGCTTCCCTGAGATCAACGCACACTCTCAATTCTCCATTCCCCTTGTAGACAATCTGCACAGGTGATATCCACGATGCTCCTGTCGCTTCTTCAATCACATCTTGGATCATTCGCTCTATTTCTTGTTTCAATCTCTCCTCTAAGGGTGCTGGGACTGGCCTTTGTTTTTGTACCTTGGGAGGGACATCTGAATTGATTTTAATTTTGTACTCATAATTCTTAAAGTCTCCGAGCTCTTCCTTGAAGAGATTTTCATACTCCTGATAGATCTTCTCCCTCGCCTTGGTTGGGCTCTCCCCTACTGCATGGATTTTTACAAGGTTGAGGGTGGACAGGGCGCTTCTTCCCAACAGGGGGGGACCTTCCACATCGATCACATACACTGGCTCCACTACTTCCATCTTATTGCATCTCAGTTTAGCATCAAATACTCCTAAACACTTGAGGTCTCCTCCACCAAAAGCTGAGAACTTGACATTGGTTGGGTTAAGAGGAATGTTCAGGTTGTTTCTAAACCACTGTTTCGGGATCAAGGTTTTAGCACAGCCAGTGTCAATCATCATTTGAACAAGTTTACCATTGATTTCAACATCAGTTTCAACACCCAGCCCCTCATTATTAGTAGTATACAAAACATATTCAGGGTTAGACTTATCTGACTGTTGCTGGACTGGCTGGACAAACTTTACATCTTCTTTCTTCTCTGATTCTCTTGATCTGCAATATTTCCAAAAGTGACCAGTCTTCTTACATTTTATGCACTGTGCATTCCTAGCTTTGCACCTTTCGTTATTAGCAAGATGATCCGTTTTTCCACATCGAAAGCAGGCTTTTTCTTTCGCTTTATTTACTGAAGATCTTACCGCATTAACATCAGATTTTCCAGGAAAGTTTTGGGCCCCGTGACCCCCAAGTAGCTGTGTATCCTTCTTTGCAGATTCAATTGCTCTCCCGAACGTCTGGGCTTTTTCCAGTGTAAGAGTCTCTCCTTGTTGTAGTAGCTTTTCTCGTAGATATCCGTCAGAACACTTCTCTATAACCTGACCAAGAATATTATCATCAGTTGCTTCCCCGAAGTCGCATGTTAAACTCAGCATACGTAACTCTGCAATGAAGGTATCAAGTGATTCATGTTGAAGTTGAGCACGTTTTCGAAACTTGTGCCTCTCTGCCCACTTGTTTCTCTTCGGCTGAAAATGTGCACTCAACGCTTGTTTAACTTCCTCAAATTTCTTGTTCTCTCCCGGCAAACCTGAGAGCAAACGCTGGACTCCCGTCCCCGCAAGATGTAGAAGAGTAGCTTTTTGAACGTCGTCGCTTTCCTTATCTAATTTCGTAGCAATTCGGTAGTTGTCGAAAGCATCGAGCCAAAACTTCCACTCATCCGCCAAGTTTGTCGCCTCTTAATTAACTGGTGACAACGAAAACCTTTCAAAACTCATCTTGGCCTGTTATCCGATTGTCTTTTATCCTCGTCGCCAATTTGTAGTGTCGCAAAGTCTTTAATTGTAAGGGAACAGACTCCAATATACAAGAAGAGTTTACACCGAAATTAGTCAGATCCAACGTATCTAAAACGTCCTTCGGCTTAGCAGCCAAGCCTGCAATATCCATGGATACCCGGATATAACACTCATCTCCATAAGTCAGTATTGACAGAACCCACAATTCCTACTATATTACTGGGAACAAAAAGCTCTCTGAGCATTTCTAAACAGAGGCTACACACAATTGATTAACCAGTAAACTACCGACTGCCGTACACAAATAGATCACATTTATACTTTCGGTCTGACTAGTCCATTTACCTCAAAAAAATGCGTGGGCTTTGTCTCATGAGTTCAAACTGGTGCCGTTTTCTTCATGCATGTTCATGTGTTATTCGAAACGAATGGCGTCAGCTTTTCTTTCTTGTTTATTTTCGTAGAATGCTTCTGCATTGCGAAATTAGTTTTAAGTCAAATTTTTTAGACGAAACTTGCACAATAATTTAATCAAACTTGCCCTGATTCGTCAAATATGATACAGCAAATGGACAAGTACTTAATTATCATAATCCTGCTCTTTCTGCTTTTATTGTCTAATTAAACCTTTTCAACATTTACTTTAGCCTTAAAATTGCCAAGTTCGAACCATGTAGACCATTCTTCCAGTCTCGCAGAGCCATCCTTTCTAGATATTTCACAAAATTGATGACATGCCCAGATGAACTGGTTGCAATTATGCCACCCTAGAGACCATGTGTATGGCTTTCAAAAGGATAAATACTTGTTTGATTAAAACATAGTACCATTGACTTGGCTGATGGCACAATCAATACTGCTGCAAATGATAGATGCACCTGATGCTGTTGTGTACAGTGGTCTTCAAGGTCTCTCACAGTTAAGAAACCTAGGTCTGAAACAATTTCAAGTTTCTTCACATTTTTATCATTTTGTTCATGCTGAAGGACTTCTGACTTCCAAATCTGGTTGTTGAACTGGTAGGTTGAAAGAGTCATATAACTGATTCCCTTTTATCATGAGATTAGTAAACATAGGTATTGTGATGCTGAGGTCTTGTAACTGTTTGGGAATTTGAAGGGTTCCTTCCAGAAAATGAAGTGCAGCAAGCACTGAAATTACGGTGCAGGCATTACTGCCACTAGGTCTTCCACCTAAGGAGGACTGGCAAATGTACGAGGGCAGAAGCCACTCAGTAACATCAAGATGTTTTGCAACAGTGACATTTATGCGAAGAGTAGTTTGAGAGTCTGGTCTTGGTAATGGAGCTGATTGGTTGTCGCAAGTACTCTGAATGCTCTCATTCAGGTTTGCTGTGTGCCATAAACAAAGACAATTTGAGCAGCTGACGTTATCACTGACTGTACATATACCATTTTCACAGAAATGACATTTAACCTGTACATTGTTCTTCCTCTTGTGTCCACGAACAGGATGGTGACATCGTCTACTGTAGGGAGGTGCCTTTTTGGGTGAAGGTTTGGGCTGGTTATAAGTTTGACTCTGGCTAAGGTTGGAAGAGGTGAGTGTTTGGGTTGCCAGATTAAGGTTGGAAATCTCATTGTTCAGCTGTCTGACGACCCATCAAACTCCTCCCTCTCAATTTCTCTTACCCCTGAGATTTCATCTAAAGAATCTGTTGGCATTGCTGATGTTTCATTACTGTGATCATGATGGGATTCAGTTTCATGCATGTTAGATGCAGGGTATAGAATGGCTTTTTTGCTGTCTCACCAAGCTCTGTTACTTTTTTTTCCAGAAATCCCTTACACAGTGGGCATGAAGTTGATCCTTCAAGGCAAACATCATGGAATGAGTGATGACAACCATGCAAGAGGGTCCAATTCTCATCTAGGCTGGAAATATTACACTGAGGTAAATCACACTGTTTTGTTTGATCTGGCTTGATATCACAGTGATCCCCTAGAGGTAAAACAGCAGTCGTCATATTTTTGTTGGGAGACATTGTTGGCAGTGTGACATGAGTTGGGACACTTGTGTTGCATCTGTTGTTTGGGAAGAAGAGACTCTGTCCTGGACTCTGAGAGATTTTTTTAAACATGGAGGACAGTACTTGAGCACATCTTACTTTTAATAAGGGCAGCTGGTTGTGTGAGAAAGAAACTGCTTAGGTGTGGTGAAAAATTACCTGTAGTGAGACTGTTTATCTTTCGACTGGAAAATGGACTTTGCCTTTTTCCTGAGTTCATCTGCAGTATCAGAACCTTTTGTCTGAGAACGAGGTATACTATGAGTGTTTTCCACAGGATATTCATCTAAAATAGCGATGTAATTCCTGATTAGGTGATATAGTTGTGGAGCATGTTTTCCCAAGTGAGAGCACAGGTTGATCCAAACAAGTGGTGCTTTGTTATAGTGCCAGCGTTGGAGGCAAATAAACATTATCCAAATTCTGATCATTGCTCCTAAGTACTCAGAGAAATTGTTAAGTTTGAAAGAAATGCTATATATTGGCAACAGCAAAGGTATATAGCTGTCTACTAAATTGAATAGGGTCCCATACTCTACGTCTTTCAACCTGGAGAACTTTGCCATTACGGTGTGCCGTATAAGTGTCCAACCACCATAAACAATCTCGAGAATAAGACTAACTCTCCAGGGTTTGAGATTATCTGCCAATTTGCTTCTTGGGAAAATTGTTTCATATATTTGTTTGAAAAATGGATGATAGGAATTACCAATATGTTCTCTGCTATTTAAGAGAATATAAAGAGGCCCAATAGTGGGTACTATAGACAGAATGGATGGCTGTGATGTTCTTGTGGCAAGCTGTTGTTCAAGAGATTATCAGTAGTACCAGATGTCATTGGAAAAGAATATGAGGAATGATCGGATGGAATTAAGTCCTGTCGTGGAGGAATATCTGAAAATCCAGGATGAGAGCTGACAAACTTCCTAAGTGATTCGTATATGATTTGTCTATAGTAAAATTGGCATGGCCAACCCCTTGGCTGAAGAACAGTAAATTTCTTTAAATAGGTAGCCAAGCCAGTGCTCATTGCCACATCATAGGCAGTATCAAAGTCTCCCTTTGACTTCAGTCTAAGTTCTACAAAACCTAAGAGGTGCAAATCATCCATTTTACGCATCATTCTCACATTTTCATTTTCACAGTATTGATGAATGTTTAATCTATGTCTCTCACGTTCAGGATTAAAAAATGCTTTTGTCAGCCAGTCAGGCATCACAGAAGCATAACTGTTACTGATGTCATGCATAGATGATGCAGCAGTAATTAGTCGTACGCAGGATTCAATGTCTATACCATTTTGGTCATGTGTACAAAGGGCATGTGTTGCTGGTACAGCTTGAATATCTTTAAAAGCTTTAACAGCCAGAGTACACATTGTCTTTGCTTCTGGCAATTTTTCCTTTTGTGGCCTTCTTTTTGTGTGAATAGCTGTGTAATCATCAATTATTAGGACTATCTGCCATTTGCGATCCGTAGCTGTGGCTATGAAATCTTCAAGAGATTTCAAATGGGACTCTGACATTTTGTGCATTACATTGTTAAAAGTTCTCCTGGAACATGTATGCCCCATGATATGTTCTGTTTCAGTGCCATCTTGATTTATTTGATTGCTTCTTAGATAAAGAGCATGGTCCATTCGAAGAGGATTGCACGTTTAGCTGAGACAGTAGCACAAATTATAAATGAATGAAACGACTCTTTTTTTGTTTAGGCGTATGCGGTCTGTGGCATGCCGAAAGCTAGTGATGGAACCCAGAATAGTATCGAATAACTTTGTAGCACCTGCTGATATGCAAAACTCTCTGAAACTGTCTGTATCACAGTGGTTCTTTCTTGTTAACTACTATGTCACCATAGATCTTTTTCTTGACCAATTCTATTTCCTTTGTCATGTTGCATCCTACATTAGGTGGAAAATAAAATTTGCAGAAAAGTGAAAACTCAATTTCAAATAGTTCGAAGTCATGTTACCTGCAGGTTTATGTTAAAGCCATCTGGTAGTTCATCCTTTCAGACAATCTATTCAGAAGCTGGTGAATGTCTTTAAACTTATCCCTTTTAAAATGGTGCGATTGTTATCTGTTTGGGTTCAGGGGTAGTTTGTTCAAATGAAGTGTTCAGGTTTTTAAGGAAATTTGGCTGAAAAACATCTTTTTTTTTTCAAAGTATATTTTCAACTGTTATTGCTTATTCTACCTTCCAAATCTGATGGTATTTCCTAGAAAAATGATTGAAAAAATGTTTACTTACTTTCTGAGAAAATCCTTAACTTTTCCTCCATTTCTATTAAACTCTCCCTGGATACAACTACCGTCTCTCTAGTACTACGGCTATCGACACCGCTATCTGTCCTTTCTCTACTCAACATTGATCTTTTGTGTTTGCGTATTCGCCCCCTCTGGTTTCAATTCATGTCAACAAACTTTTGAATAAAAACAAACGTTCGTTAAATTGTAATTTTGCTTCTTAAGTGCGTTCTTCAAATGTTCAGTGATAGCATGAGATAGCACTGATATGCCGAAATGAATGTCCAGTTCGCCGGTGTTCTTCCACAGCCCTTTTACATCCTTCACAAATAACTTTTTCCGCATCGATCGATCTTCCTACTATCCCAAAAAAACAACTAAAATCCTTTAAATAACTTTTCGCCTTCTGAAAACTATGTGTTTGGGACTTTCTCCCGCACACTACACAACCATTTTTTTATTTTTTCGCGCTTCTCGTGAAGTAACATTCTGAAAAAATTACAAGAGTGACAACGAACACAAATACACGCGCCATTGTAACTGCCACTCTCCGTAAAATTAGCGGAAAAGAAATGTGTTCGCGTAGCGCGGTCGCGTACCAGCGGTTAATCACAACAACCAAAAATTTTATAGAATATGCGCAGATAAATGCCTCTCTGCTGAGCCGGAGCTATATTTTACGAGCCCCGGGAAAATAACATCCAAATCTGGACATAATGCCTTTTTATGGTCATGGTTCCAGGCGTTCATTGTTTAAAACCGCGGAAACTGAGGATGAGAGTGCGACAACTTGTCTTATTGTGCTCACTGATTGTAAACAACACAATTTTCGAAATTTTGTGTCTTGGGAAGATCGCACGGCACGGCAAAGATTCCTGTCTTATACGCTGTTCTCACATACAAACACACACACCGTTCGTGGTAGGCTCACACTAAACGATTTCGAGCGTTCTCGCTCAAACTACGAAAATACTGGCAAAACTGTGACAGCCGATTAACAACAAACTATGAGACTGAGGCGAACACCTCGCTCGAAGGTGGCTCTAACAACAGCGAATCGGATAGGGATGCTGACAGAAGAAACATGAATAGTACTGTTAAATATCTAAGCTTAGCTCTTCCATTAAGTACTTGTTTCTGTAATTGGTTTCTATCGGATTCAATACTTGTAAAGTAGGATTTAATATTTCGTCCATAATCACTATTATTATTGTGCAAGCGATCGTGAAAGTTGGTTTGCTCTTTGCATGGAGTTACGAGTGCTTAATAGAAGACATGATGAATACTCTTGGTGACTGTGATCTACTAGAAAAATAGCCTGCAGAGCAGGCGTACTAGTGGAGTTTGGGCTAAAATTAGACCGCGCGAAAAATGGAGCGAGGCTAAAAATTAGGAGGTGGGGGGAGGGGGAGAGGAGAGAAAATTCAGCTAAAGACTGTTAGAACAAAATGAGGAGAGAAAATGGTGGCTCGCAAGAATTTATCGGCTGTCACAGTTTTGTCAGTATTTTCGTAGTTTGAGCGAAAACGCTCGACATCGTTTAGTGTGGGCCTACCACGAACGGTGTGTGCGTTTGTATGTGAGAACAGCGTATAGAGCGTTTTCACATGACGTCACATTTTTCGCGGCGAAAGTTGAGTCGCCATGTTGGTGTTCCACACTTTCCAACATGGCGGGATATCCTCTCTCAGATTATGGGAACACGCTCGATCCCCACGTGAAAAAAACATTATTTAGAGAAGATTTCTTATATTGGAATCGATCCTGTCTTGATACCAGACATAATATACGATCCAGAGTGCCTGCCTCCTGTCGAATCCATCGATTTATTGTTGTTTTTGGTGCTTGACACGAGTTATTACACTAAGGACCAATTTAAGGCGTACAGAAGTTTGCACTCCTATAACCAATTGGTTTCAGGGTTTGTAAGGAGCGTCAAAGGACAAAACATAGGCAACAAATACATAGTGTCTGGGAAAGTCCGACATTCACATAGAATGAAAGATCTATTTGTCGCACTTTAGATAATAACCGAACACAATGGTACAGTTATCTTCGCTCACTGTGTGGGATGCATGGCGGATCAAGGGGAGTGCTGCGCGCACGTCGCAAGTATTTTTTTCTACATTGAGACATGGAATCGGATAAACGAAAAATTAACCTGTACACAGGTAAAATGCACCTGGCAGTAACCAACCGCTGTGAAAGAAGTTCCTTATCCCCCAATAGCTGACTTTGATTTTCGTTCAGCAAAGAAACTTAAGCGAAATTTGGATGAAACTATCAACAATTTGACGGCTAACGATCTTTCGCAGCTTCTCCTGAAACAAAGTGCCGGCTGCAGACCCTATCGCGTTCTAAAATATCATCAGTTAAGTCATCTCTACTTGTCGCAGAGGTCCACAATCTTCTTCGCTCAGAAGTAAGTTCTTCGGTGCACTCCGGCTCCTTGATTGACTATAACACTTGGGACACGAAAAAATCTTACTTTTTCGACGTTAGACCGCTTCTTCCCTGTTTTGTTCGCACAGCTAATGACAAGGCAAAGAACCATGATAAAGAAAATATAAATATTACGCTAACGTCTTCTCAAAACTGTAAAACTTAGTGCTCCAAATGTTTCCTGTCACGATAATCACTGCTGGTTATCATGGAACACCAACATGGTGGATAAAGTCGGTTACCATGACGATAAAGAAATTTGGGCACGTGAGTGGAAACGCTCTATAGCAACCCCCTTTTTCGGGGGGTTTGATGGATTTTCCTAGTCGTGAGCCAAAACCGTCAATGGCCTTTGTCCTCTTCAAGTCTGTTGTACATGGTAGGTAGGCATTTGTCTTAACAATGGTTATGGTCTTGCCTCAATCAACTCACGTTTTGGCTTATTTTTGTACTGTGTTTTAGTGGTGATTTTTATTTTTGCCTTTTCGAGCTTTATGTGCTAAGTAGAGGAAAAACTTCGGCAAAACTTATGTATCACATGGCCCCCAAATCTCTCACTATTGTTAGTTAATTGTTTATTTATCTAGCTTTCGGTCTAACTAGTCTATTTACCTAAATAAAAAAGCGTGGGCTTTGTCTCATGAGTAAAACTAGTGCCGTTTTCTTCATGCATGTTCATGTGTTCTTCGAAACGAATGCGTCAGCTGTATTCTGTCTTGTTTATTTCAGTAGAATGCTTTGCCTAGCGAAATGAATTTTGAGTTGAAGTGCACTATGAATTTCAAACCAGCTTACTTATATTTCACTTTGCTGTATGTGTCTTGATCTTGAAATTCTTATTTCTTGAGATTGATGAAAAGAATTAACTGTTATGTTTTCTTCTTTTTCAGGTTATGTGAAGTGGCCCAATAATTGGTACTATAAACAGAATGGATGGCTGTGACATTTACTGTGGCAAGCTGTTATTCAAGAGTTTATCATTATTACCAGAAGCTTACTACTGATTTAAATTATGAGTCCTTTTTTCTCTGTACACAACTTGTTTAGACTAACATGCTATATTGGAGTTATGGCTACTTCATTTGTAACTGTAAAATTACCAATAAAGTTTCAAAAGTTTTGTCCAGATTTCACTGAAAACGAATGTGAGGAGTGATATGTCATATTCCCCAAGAGGAAGCTTAAAAGCTTCCAGGATGAGAACTAATAAATTTCTTGAGTGATTCATACATGATGTCTGTTGTAAAATTGACACAGCCAAACCCCCGGGCAAATGTCTAAATTTCTTTCAATAGCAGCCAGATTGGTGCCCATTACCACTTAATATGCAGTATCAAAGTCTCCTTTTGACTTCAGTCTTATTTCTGTAAAGTCTAATGAGTGTAAATCATCTATTTTCATAAATAGGTCAACAAAACTCTCCACACTATTTTAATCTGACTTCATTCAGTCTTGTTCCCAGGGGATACAAGCCCACAGATATTATCAGCTGTGCAGGTTCTCATCAAATTGTCAGATGACTCTTTTAATTTAATAGATACACCCTTTGCAACCTTACTTTTCAACCTGATGTTTTTGGGCAGTAAGAAAGATAGATGAAGTTATTATATTAGCTTTTATTGGGAAAGTAGTTGATTCATTTAACTATTATTATTACAACTGAAAGCTCAAAATGTTATTTGATTTTATTCGCATTTAGGCAACAGGCTGGTCTTTCTTTTTTCGTACACACCTTTCGAGTTATGGTGCAATTCTCATCTGTTGAGGTTTAGGGGAGACCAAAATAAAGTGATCAGTTTTCAGTAAAATTTTTCATGTCATAAACCATTGTAATGATATTTTCGAGACTGATGATTGAAAAGAACCTTCTTTTCTCTGATATATAATGGTAATTGAACCGAGTAGAGTGCAATTTGGTCTGAAATCATACGCGTGATTTGAAAATCGAATAAGCGCGCAGCGTGAGTTTGATTTGAAATCACTAGTATGATTTCAGACCAAAATTGCACGACACGAGGTTCAATTACCACTTTATTACATCCATTTTGAAATCGCCCAAATACAGGACTTGGTCAATTGAAATATTTTACTGATGCAGAACTGAGCCGGATGCTAAATAAAAAGTGGAGCCAGAAATGCTTTTACATCTTATTTTGTAGGCAAAATAGAAAGACTTTGACATCATGTGTCAAAACTCAGTCAAGCATAAAATGATGCGATTTAGAGCAAAAAATGGTGCGATTTGGGAATAAATCACACCAATTGGAGCCAATCAGATTACAGGGACCACCAGTGATTTCAAAATGGATGTAATAAAATCCATAATTATTCCTCCATTTCCCCCAATTTGGGACGACCATATCTCCAGTGCTAATGTTATATGGCCTTTCTTAACCCTTTGCATACTAAGTGAACACATATGTCCAGATAATGGGTGTTACGAAAACTCAGACCCCGAAAACTCAGACCTCAGACCTCAGACCCCGAAAACTCAGACCCCTCGAAATTTATTTCAGTTTTATTTACCGAAGAGATAAACCCGACTCGTGATGAATTCTTAACAGGTCGCGTATTTTTTTTTTATTATGTCACACAATCAATCCACGAGTGTAGATTCACTTTGATTCAATGTGCTTTTAAAACTCTTAAAACCCTTCCTTGGCTGCCAGTATTTAATTGAGTGCATCCTAATGATTTAAGGGATATGAATGAGGATTGAAGTTGGAAATGCCGCCCAGCTGAATAAATATTAACGGACACTCTCGTAAGTCGATAGCTCCACTTACAACCACCTAGTAATATAAAAAAAACTTACGGCCACCTAGTCAAAACCCCGTTTTATTAAACTCCCATACAAACTCTGTGTTTTCCCATTCTTGTGAGCTGAGACTTTTTACGGGCACTTTTTTCGCTCCTCGAGGGTGTCCGCTTAGGAGAGCTTCGACTGTACACGAGTAGAGCCCAGGTCAAAGAGGTTTAATGATCCCTCTTAGTAATGCCGCGTATATTATGGTCGCGCAATCAACCCACAAGTGTAGACAATATCTTTGCCTGCCCACTATACTCTTGCAGCTCATTCCAAAACTGTAACATTGAGTAAAACATGCACGGCGTGGAGGTCGACCTGACAATCTGGTGAGTAGTCTCTGTGACCCCCCCCCCCCTTTGAAAAATCCTGGCTACGCCCCTGGTGGGATAACAAGTTTGCAAAGTTTTAACACACCTACATGTATCTTGTACATCAATGCATCTTCAATTATTTGATGGCCATGTTTTCATTGGGAAGACAAAATTTTTGTACACATGATTTCAGTTGATTTGAACTTACAGGAAATGTGCCTGATGTCCTAGCTGAGTTTCTTGTACCAGGTTGGTATTCTGAGAGGGCAACAGAAAAAAAGTAGTAACAAGGACCTACAGTATACATTACACAAGTCAAAATCATACACATCTTTCACAACAAACCAACTGCTAATTTGGATAATACACATTCTCAGAACAACCAGACAGAGAAGATGCCTCTCTCAACCCAGGATTGAAAAAACCTTGGCTGATAAAAAAATTATTGCAGAAAACCAGGGATGCACTTGGGGTAATTCCTCAGTATTGCACTGCGCATCTTGTACGGGGCATAAAAATTGGAGAATCACCTAAATAAGCATCCATGCATTCTATGAACACAGTATTGTTTTTCAAGAAATGGACCAAATAAAATGGGACAATGGTCTTTGGTTCTTGAACGAGTATGGTGACCTATATTTTTTATTGAATAATTTTGGTGTACAAATTATCCCCTTTAAATTGGAGAAATTAAAAAAAAATTCATGAAAGGAAAAAAAGATAAAGCTTCAGTGTGCACAAAGCCCATAACTCGATGGTGCAAATTATGACCTCGAAATCAATGATTCAAGGAACGTTTTGAGTCAATGTTGTTTAAAATTGTCATTTTTTCACCAGTTCTAAATCAAATTGTTCCATCTGCTCGAGACTTCCTACCAATCAAGTTTTTTTAAAACCCTTGCCTCCAGCTACTGCAAAATGTACTGTGAACCAATGAAACCATGCACATGATCAGTGCAAGTACAGGCATAAATGGGGTAAGATTGGCCCATCATATCTCCTATACAATTTAGGTGACCCACCTTTCCAATCGTATTTTTGAAACAGACATATTGGTAGGGAACATTTAAGGAAAGTTCAAAAGAGTTTGTCGAAGAACCTTTTATCCTTAAAATAGTCTAAGTGGTTAATCTGAATCAAACATTAGGGTCACAAGAATAAGGGAAATGAGAACTTACTAAAGAAGGTCTTTATAGTTGAACATTTTTTTTGTCAGTGCCAAAGGAAATATGAAAAGAACAGTAGAGAGACTACGCATACTTGTAATCACCCCAGACTACTGGGATAGATTAATAATTACTGGAATATGGAAGCTATGCAATTCCATCTTGACAAAAGATTCATCATATACATGTTACATGTATGTGGTACATCAAAATTTTTAAATCCTCCCTCTGACCTCTGAGAGTGACTAACATCTAATTTCTCCTTTCAATAGAGGTTTTGCATGGCAGCCATGTTGCATGGCAGCAACAATAGATTATTTTTCTCATGGGAAAAATTTTTCTTTCTTATGCAAAATATTTTCATTGTTCCTGCCATACAACATGGCTGCCATGCAAAACCTCTATATCATCTCTGAATCACACACTACGGTCCTGAGAATAAAGAAAATGATCACAAACTAAAGAAGCTCTTGATTGTTATTAAAGGGAAAGTATGGGCTAGAAAAAGTTTACTTATATCAAAAGTTCCTTGCTTGCATTGTCCTATCTAGCTATTCATTTGAGCTAAAAGCGTTTTAGTTGCGAACAATTACGTTCCAAAAATCGGCAATTTTAAATTGAAATCTGCCATCTTTGTTAAGACAAAACTATGACGTAGCAATAGTCAAGCATGCTAAATTATATCCCTGCTGAAATGGATGTAAACCAGGAAAACAGCGGCGAGGAGAGCGCAACTCATTAAATTCTCGACTTAGATTTTAATCCAGCTGAGAGGCCTGTGATACACCATTTATGATTCAAACGAAACATGTTCGCCTTCAGGGGAAGGATATACCTCTGTTGGGGAGAAGGAGAGAGAAAGTCGGGAGAATGAGTTTCAAGAAGAAACGCCGACCCGCTCAGTCGCTCACGTCTTGGAAATCGTGGGTGGTTCTCTTGCGGCAATATCCTGGTCCCAGAGGTTCTCTTCTCTCTAAAAAAAATAGGATAAATCTCTTCTCCCTAAAAAAATCGGCGCCAAGCGCTGATAACAAGCTGCAAAGCAGCGAGCAGACGAGAGAACCTCTGGTGGAGACCGTTGAGAACCTCACTTTGGTGCATTCAGCTGTTTTGACAGCTGATCAAATCTATCACTTTTCAACAGCCAATAGGAAACGTCAGTATCAAACAGAAAACAATAATAACCAATCAGATCGCGACGATCATCAGCTGAATGCACCAAAGTTTGGGTATCCATCCCTGCCAAAATTCAAGCTTGTTGTTCAAACATTCAATTCGTCACTTCAAACATTCAATTCGTCACTTCAAACATTCAATTCGTAACTTCAAACATTCAATTCGTCGCTTCAAACATTAAATTCGTCAATTCAAACATTGAACTCGGCAATTGAAATGTCCAATTCGTCAAATCAAAGATTCAATTCGTCACTTGAAACACTCAATTCGGCAATTCAAACGTCCCATTCGGCAATTCAAAGATTCAAACGTCCCATTCGGCAATTCAAAGATTCAATTTGTCAATCGAACATTCACTTCGTCATTTCAGAAATTCGATTCGTCAATTCCAACATTCAATTCGACAATTCGCCGGTTGAAATATCAATTCTGACATTCACTCTCGACGTTCAAAGTTTCGACATTCACTTTCGACATTCAAACTTTGAACATTCACTCTCGACGTTCAAAGTTTCGACATTCACTTTTATGGAACGCCAAGCGTGACAAAAATGTTGAAAACTAAAATATAGGTTGTGTCACTAAATATATGTTGTACTGTGTAATAAATGGGTTGAATACTGCTTATATATAGCTTACGTTGAGACATATACAGGTTGTAAAGTTCAACATATCTATGTGTCACTTAAAAGTACAGCCTCTTATATATAGGTTGAAAATATCGATTTTCTGGGCTTTTCCGAAAATCTTCGGAACGAGACCGACGCGCGCGTCACGAGCCTATTTCGCATAGAGATCACTTTTCAGATAACCGCAAGAAGCCTATTTTTGGCGGGAACTGTGAAAGCGACCGACTCGCAGGATCACAAGACAGCTGCACAAAAAACTGTGTTCGACTGACTGGATCAACGCGCCGAATTAAATCGCGAATCCTTTGTCTCTGAATTCGCAACCCCCTCGAGTGAACCGCTCCCATAATCATAAGCTCTCCAGCGTCAGGTGTTCTCAGCAAAATATTTGAAATTATTTCGTCTAACACCGTCTCTGAAACGCGACTTATCGTTCACCCATTGCCATACCCAATTCACCTCGGCGTCTCAAAATAGTGCAATAAGACACTCTCAAAGTTCTTGCCATTGACCTCCAACTATAGTGCCTTTCTTGGAGCGCATCAAGCTGACGACCAGTGATAACAAACCTGGGTCTTCCACGAATACTACGGATCGTTTCAAGCTGACAACAAACTGCAGCTAGGCCATCCTCCCATGAATCGTCCACGGCTACTTTACTTGAGTATGCATCGTAGAATGATCGCACCGCTGCCATAAGAGAATACAAATCACCTTGTCTGTCCGCATCGATCGCACTTGATGAATTACACGCCCGACTTGCGAGATGGTTCACTAAAAAACGACTGTCCCCTAGTCTCCGGTGAACACGT
Organism: Stylophora pistillata; assembly: GCF_964205215.1. NCBI lineage: Eukaryota > Metazoa > Cnidaria > Anthozoa > Scleractinia > Pocilloporidae > Stylophora > Stylophora pistillata. Next base: position 11,595,068 of record NC_142525.1, read on the forward strand.
TCGATTACTTCTTGCTGAGTGTCGTGAAGATGTCGACGGGCCTGTGAAATAATGCCAGGAATTCTGTCGAAAAAATCGCTAATGTAGGCAGCGTCTATTATGGCGTCGCCTTTACAACGCGAAATAGGCTCGTGACGCGCGCGTCGGTCTCGTTCCGAAGATTTTCGGAAAAGCCCAGAAAATCGATATTTTCGGCCTATATATAAGAGGCTGTACTTTCAAGTGACACATATATATGTTGAACTTTACAACCTGTATTTGTCTCAACGTAAGCTGTATATAAGCAATATTCAACCCATTTATTACACAGTACAACATATATTTAGTGATACGACCTATATTTTAGTTTTCAACATTTTTGTCACGCTTGGCGTTCCATACTTATGTTTACAGACTAAGTTAAGCGACTTAAAAATGATAGGTGTTTTCACGAGGAAGATTATATTTCACTTTGGTAATTTGAGAGCACGCGCGCGAAAATATGAATTTGAATAATATGGCGGTATGGGCTAATTTGCGATTCGGTCGGCGAGCCTGGTTGGGAAAATCTTGCTTGTGGAAGCCACAGTTGATTTTGGAAGGCTGGAAATATATATGGACCACGTGCAGGAACGGGATCGGCAAAGTGATCGCTCACAGAAGGAGTAACGAAGCGGCCAGATGTCCTTAAGCGTATGATTTGTTGCTTTAGCTAAATGATCTGCATCTGGAATGTTTAAAGGACTGGAAATAAACTCACCTTGCATCGCTTGATAGTGCGAAGCTTCTTGGATAAAGAGAAGAATTACTCGCTCTATTATGATTATACATGTTGATTTGAACGCTTCACACGGGAGAATAAAAATACCACGCGTATTGTGTTTCCGATTTGACAGCCCTGTCAAATGAATAACCGCAAACGACTCCTGATTGGGCGAAATTAATTACCAACTCACTTAAGCTACTTGGTTTAGTGGCTTAAATTTAATGAGAATTCCACTGAAGTTTGCCGACTCGCTTAACTTCAAGCGAGTTGGAAAAACAACTGTTTTCACGGGACTTCCGCTTGTCACTCATATCAAACTGTTTCCCTACTGCGATGGATATTTTTTTTTGTCGGTTTCAGCCTGGCGCGGCCGCTAACCCAGATGCCTCCTGAGCAAATTTTCCAAATGGCGGACAAGCCAAAGAGAGAGATAAGAGAACCAAAGCAATTCTGCAACGAATACTCAGCATACACCCCTGTTAAAAAGGTCATTTCACAGAGAAAAGATACAGAATTGTATGATGTTCTCACGGAGGTTGACAAACCCAACAAGAGACTGAAAATTCACTACATTGGCTACAGTACACGCTTCGATGAGTGGAGACCCTTCGGGGACGGTGAAACATCTGAATATTTTCCTTCGAAATTGTATAGATTAGTAGGCTGCAACAAAAATTTATTGGACGACGTTTAGGGTAAAAACAGCAATCTAACCTGAAAAAAATGTATTTATTCTGACTCTTTCGGAAAATAACTTTACAAATCTTACTTGTTTATCTCGTAAGTAAATGATGGTAAATTAATACCCGAAGCGCTTTCCGAGCTACCCGATTCTTCTCCCACTGCTTTCACGCTTATAACATAGGAAACGAGCAAAAGGAGGAAGGTGTGGTTGTTTTGACTAGCCATTTGACGAGGTTCAATCTGCTCCTTGTTCGACAATTTACATATCAAAACAAAGGAAATTTGTTCCTCTCTTTGATTTTGGCGGTACATTTTCAATTTGCGCTTGCGTAAGAGAGAAATCGCCCAAGACTCCTTGCTCGGTCTTGTTTTGTCCACGAACGCCTTCTTAAATTTGACGGACCCGCTCGGGAAAAGGTGAAAATGACGAGGGAAAAACTTTACTTTGTAGTACGAAGATACACAAAATGGAAAGCCATGATATTATAGTTCAACATTTCGGTGGTACATTGTTAACTTTTTATACAGAGAGTCGGCAAGATGATATAACATCCAAAAATCGCACTCGATTTGAGTGGGCCGATGAAGTGGGCGTGGTCACGAAATTCAGTAAGAGACTATTTGTACCCCGTGGGTTTGATATGGCTAAGCGACCTGAAAAATCGCCCGTGAAAACACGGCCATGGACGTGCAAGCTGGTCGTCTTCCCTGAATTTCACTCCAAATTCACAATGTGTAGTATTGTTTGTGTCGCGTGATGGTAACACAATGATACTTTAGTCATAGCTTCCTAAGTAAATGGGTAGCCCGATTCTCAGACGTTCAAGGGTCACTCGTGTCACGCATTCATGATGTATTCATGATATATACAAACAGCCGATGACAACGCATGTTAGAAATGAGATGTGTAAAGTAAAAAATGATTTTCACGCAGGTTTTTGCTCGGTCAGATTATGGCTTTATTACACACTTGGGTCGTTCAACTACCATGAGATATTTTGATCAAGAGGAGGAAATAAACTAGCCTGTGAACACAGACGGATGTCCGGCTTTTGTTTCACGGTGGCGTGAAACAAAAGCCCGGCATCCGTCTGTGTTCGCAGGCTAAAAATAAATGCATTGTAAGGTTTCCAACACACACAGTGACTCGCGTCAACAAAGCTAGTTAAGTCAGTAAAATGTTAGAACTAATGTTGAAATTTCAGGCGTACCTGTATTTTATTTTCGTGACTCATTTCTCTATAAAGCTTCAAACCTTACCTCTTGCGTAATACGAGAGTCATTCAACTTAAGAACGTAGACGGTGGATCTATCGAGCGATCGATCGGCCGCAGCAATGGTTTTCGGAATGGGTAAGTTTGTATTATTAAACCTCTTTGACCTGTGCTCTACTCGTGTACCGGTTGAAGCTCTCTTAAGTGGACACCCTCAAGGAGCGAAAAAAGTGTTCGTAAAAAGTCTCCGCTCACAAGAATGGGAAAATACAGAGTCTGTAGGGGAGTTTAATAAAACGGGGTTTTGACTAGGTGGCCGTAAGTAGAGCTGTCGACTTGCGAGAGTGTCCGTTAATATTTATTCAGCAAGGCGACATTTCGAACTTCAATCCTCATTCATATCCCTTAAATTATCTATTAGAATGCACTCAATTAAATACTGGCAGCCAAGGAAGAGTTTTAAGAGTTTTAAAAGCACATTGAATCAAAGTGAATCTACGCTCGTGGATTGATTGTGTGACATAATAAAAAAAAATACGCGACATGTTAAGAATATGATCACGAATCGAGTTTATCTCTTTGGTAAGTAAAATTGAAATAAATTTCGAGGGGTCTGAGTTCTCGGGGTCTGAGTTTTTGGGGTCTGAGTTTTCGGGGTCTGAGTTGTCGTGGTCTGAGGTCTGAGGTCTGAGTTTTCGGGATCTGAGTTTTCGTGACACCCTCCAGATAGTACCGTTACTACTTTTGATACTTGTTTCTTGTTAAACTTAAGGCCCAACATTATGTAAGTGTGTAAATTGTGCCGGCTAGTTGATGTGACACGTATTGCAACCTAAAACGGCCACAATGATTCATGATTTTCATTGCAGTGAACCGTTAGTATGGCAACAAATTCCAAAGTCTAGCATTTTGCTCCAAGAGCAACACCAAAAACATGTCAATCTATTAAGATAAAAACTTGCTAAAAAAATCAAAAGTTTGTGCTCAAATCACACCTCAGGGCCAGATCTTGGAGTTGGCAACAAAATTCCTTCTCATTTTATCTGCCAGCCCTTGTTTCTCCATTTGATGAAAGCGAGTGTCGCGAACACAACCGTTGCCTTGTTCGTGCCCGAAAAGAATTCTGGGTAATTGCGCCATAACTCGAAAGGGCAACTCCTATCATTTCTACGATGGCCCAGAGGGGTCTCAGTCCAGTTTTAATTTTTGATAGTCCAGTTTCATTTTTTGGGTCACAGTCCAGTTTTATTTTTTGACAGTCCAATTTTAATTTTTTGACAGTCCAGTTTTATTTTTTGGGTCACATTCCAGTTTTATTTTTTGACAGTCCAGTTTTATTCTTTGAGTAGTCACCAGATCTCTCTCGATGTGTTGCATGTTGCACGAGTTGTTTGTTTGGCGGCCATTTTGTACGATGGACGCTATTATAAGACAAACTGTGCGGGAGGAATTGAGGCGCTCCAATTCTATTGAATCAGAAACAGTGTCTTCTGTTAGCCAACATAATAGTGGCCAAAATGAAGAAGGGTCGGTGTCGGCGGGATCGACACCGAATACATTTTCATCGCGAACGTTCAACCGACTATCTGGTCTTCTAAACCAAATTCGGCATGGCAGTAGTGGCAAAAGCAGTTCAAACAAGAAGCGGAGAATTGAAAAGCAGCATAGGATACAAGTAAGATGGATGCATTATGACCAAACTAAGAAAAATTTTGTTACTGTTCGTCAAAAGAATGGCGGTGGCAATCGCTTTATAACATATACTGATGCAGATCCACTGAAGATGGAAGAGCTTGTGGAGAGGGCGTGTGCGTTGTTTTTCCGGGGTGGAAAGAACAGTTTTTCGGGTCATATAGACGAAATGAACAAATGGATCTGTGACTCAACGGGGTGGCAATTTTCGACTTTCCTGGCAAAGGAACTGTGGAAGACTACCTGAGGAGTAATGGATTGTATCCTTTCTCCACTTATTTATACCTACGCACTCAACCACGAAATCTTATGGGTGATGAATTTGAAGACAGCAATTACGTTGAGGCGACGAACACAGACAACACGTCATCCACAAAAGTAAGTTCTGTCAGAGTATCAGTAACGGCATGTACCACTAAATCTGATGACAGGGAGGTGTGCAATGTCTGTAGCTGTTCTTTTGAGAAAGGAAAAAACTATGTCCGTTGTGAGCAGGACCTCGAGTACCAGCAAAGTCTCATGGCCGATTCAGTCGACAATGAAGAACCTGAAGCAGCATACTTTTCTTGTTACTTAAACACTTGTTCACAAGCCGAACATTATTTAGCGGTATTTATTCCCGAGTCGGTTTCCAAGTTGTGATACTCCTATATGTAACAGCTCAAACAGTGTCTTGGGCCTTCCAGATACTTCCCTCCATCTTCAAATACCTTGGCTATTTAATTGTAAATCGAACGTTGGATTAACGTCAACGTATGGCGGCATCAACATCTGATGGATCGGGGTTTCAAAGAGCTCTGAAAAGAGTTCCCGATCGCATACAGTTTGCTCAGCGATCGGAGGTTCAGCGAGCTCTTAAAAGAGCTCCCGATCGCATACAGATTGCTGGGAGATCGGGGATTTAGTGAGCTCTGAAAAGAGCTCCCGATCACATACAGATTGCTGGTCGACTCACACCATCATGACTTAGCTTAAATGAAGTTTTGAGTGCTGATACACATAGCAGTTTTACAATTCGCGGCAGCTGTGAATCATTTTATAAGCGAATAGGTTTTAACAATGGGCTTTGTTTAGTTTGACAGATGTATTGTTTTTCATGGCCAGGCTAAAGACAATGACTCGCTCGCTCAAAAAGCGTCATTTTTGAACGCAATTTCGACTACAACTTTTTAAACTGAAATGGATAAAGGTTCCCATGTGCCAATTTTCAAACTTAAAACGGATTCTGTGAGAGTAAAGATTATTCTTTTATTTGCCGCGCGTTAATTGTTCAAGGCTAGTAAGGGTTTTCAGAAAATCGCTATGGAAAATGACTTCCACACTAAAAATTCCCAAATTTGGTGTATTTTCAAGTTCAAAAGGATTAATACTTCTACTTCATGAAAATCGTTCATTTTAGGTGTAAATTGAAGATACATCTTTAATCTTCAAAAAGCCGTGGTTGATTTAAAAGCAACCACTTCCAATACTCAGAAAAGTGAATTTTACGAAGCTTAGTTGGCCAATTCTCGCTCATTCTTCTCTAATTAAGGGCTCCTCTAAGCGAGGTCGCCTTCAAATTTGGTTATGAATAATTCATAATGTCCACCCATTCTTCCCTATGTTCAAAGTTTTGAATTAACTTGTATGGAAAACTTTCTAAGGGCTCGTATCGGTAAGATGCTGAAGTGCAGCATGTATATTTTCTCTCTAGTTTAGTAAGCAGCTGATGCAACATTTATGCCAGAAAGTTCAGATGATGATTTTACAAAAAGCTGAATCTGTCTGTTCCTTTCATGGGTGCTACAGATCATAAACTTTTACTTCAAATTAATGCAGGAATGGACAAAAAGGTAATCACATCAGCACTGTGGTGCAACCAAACTTTGCTACACGTAATGCATAGTACTCTTACATAATTCTCGACAACTATACGCTGATAGTTAAGTACACACTTACTCACCGCTATCTGGTCCATACTTTATAGCTTGGACTATACAGGCCATCACTTTACCTGTCTAACATAGAGATTTTAGTCTTGAGAAGCCCGAAGAGTCTTCAGCCCTAACACTTTTTTCAATGAAGCATTGTTCGAAAATGGGCTAAAATGGGTCATAAGGTGGACAAGGAAGGTAAGCACAGAAGACACTTTACAATCCCCTGGTAAATTTCCATTCCAAATTCAGTAAGTGGATATCTTTTTTTCCATTTTTTCTCTTGTCAGACTATGGACTCTTGGGGTATGTGTGTCATTTCACAGTTTTTACTGTATATATAGTGTTGCATACTGCAATCTTCAATATAACAATTTATTTCCACTTTCCTTGAGAATTTGGAAAGGAAAAGGTGGGAAAGAAGGAACTATACTCATAACAAGTAAGAAATGTACATGCTAATTACTCATAGCTAGGTTCTAGACATGGGAACAAGAACAGTAACATACTGGGCTTCCTTGGAAATAGCAGTAAAAACATGTCATTCTACAGGAAAGCCAGGTAATTTTTCAAATATAACTTTAGTTAATTTTTTCTAAATGTTCCATCGTCTTTCAAAGTTAGTTTGCTGACAAATGACAGTGATATAATTTGATTAGGGATTTCCTCAAGTTAAAAATAAACAAGAGGGCAGCTGCACCGGGAAGAAAAGTGGATAGATCACTTCCCTACGGTTCAACAAAAAGCTCCAAAAAATTTATTATATAGTGCTGTGACACAGTTACTCTACGCAAGGTTGAAATATTAACAGGGGGTAAGTTTCTAAACAAACTGTGGTGCTGCGTCGGTGGGGGTAACAAGGTAATTTGGTTTTATCAACAAAGTTGAAGTTGGAAATTTGCCACCGTAAAGAGTTAAAGAATTAGCTTTTTAACTCTCTACGATGGCCCATTTTAAAATTTCAACTTAGTTGATATAACCAAATTACCTGAAATATTTACAGATTGACATGATTTTACGCATATATTAATATTAAATTCTTATATCCACTCGATATTCCTCAGCAAAAGAACAGCTATGGCTGTGGTGTCTTTATCAGCATGGTAGGTTATGCATGTAGCTTACACTTCTGTAAGTGGCATTTTTTCACAAATGATTACTTTGGATACAAATCACCATAATGATTTAATCCTTTTAATGGTAGTCAAAGGCAATAAGTTTTTTCAAAAAGTACTTGGCCTTTGACATAATTTATCCATTGTGGCAATGGCATTAGAATTTGTTTTTAGAGAAATTTCCTTGATTTAACCTCTACAATGTATCATTTAAATGTACACTATGTATAATTTTGAAGTCCGGTTCAATGACGTCGCTTGACTGTTGTTGAAACGCAAAATACTCGGTTACTCGTACAGTCCGCCATATCGGAAAAACCAACAATTTCCGATAATCGTTCGACTCGGAAACTCGTCACTAGTGCTCCTCCGGCGTACCTCTAGCCGGTAGAGTTTAGGCACAACCCTGTCGAAGAGCTTATTGACTCGGGCTACGCGGAAAGTGTATACCGAAATCTTTCAGAAGTAGTTCATCTCGGGTCGATTTCTGATTTACGAAATCCGAGCTCGCCCGATGTTATTTCCGTGATGAAGGTTCTGTTAGGTTTGAAACGCCGATTGTTTTACCAATTTCCTACGAACTTCCTTTTAAGATATACTTTACTTATTGTGAGCGCTACACTTTTTACAACGCCTTAGCTTTCTTCACAAGAATGTTTGTTTTTATTTTTATCAAATAGACTATCGCTAGACCTAAGGACTTCCTTATCTTTTATCGCTTATTTAATCTTTCCAAAGGGCAACAGCTCGGTAAAAAGAATTTCCCTCTCCGCTGACAACGACTTCTCACCCTTGAGGAGGTATCTTTTCAGACGTCGTAATCTTTTTATTTGAAACGTCAACAAGTATGAAAACAGGCTCTACCTACATAAATACAAATGAAAAGACTCAGATGAGTCGTTTCTTAGCGATTTATGACTAATTTTTTCAATGTGTCGAGACCATTACGTTATGACAATTTCACAATATACCTTTCGCAAGGAGAGAGGTTTATTAGCATATTTAAAAACATGTTTCGCGGTAATTCCAACAAAACTTACACTTCCCTCGTATCAACATTATTTCAACCCATGTTTAAGTTTAAGTAAGTAAGTTTAAGTAAGTTTATTTATTCACGCTGAACACAAAAGAGCTTACGACAAAGCTCGTAAGAACGTGCACGTGCTTAATACTAAAAAATATGGTATAACATATAATAAAAAGTATGAAAATCGTAGTCTTTACAATTTATGATTTATGACCCGTCCCTTCCAACCCGAAAATGTGCAGTAAGAAATCCCCAACTACTATAATGTATAATTCATCATTAATTAACCGTCCCTTCTAACCCGATATATATATGAAATATGTAATACTGAAGAAATCCCCAGCTACTATAACTATTATGATGTTCAATAAAATATCGGTAGCTCTGTTATCAAACATGCCTCTTAAAAAAAGCAATTCTAAGTCAAACTTCTTCAAAGCTGTTTTAAAAGCCCTGATGTTTTCACTTTTCCTAACTTCCATAGGAAACTTATTCCATAGCTTACTGGCAATGAAGAAGAAAGATTAATGCAGCCACTCAGAATTAAAATGAGGTTGAGCCAGATTACTGCCTTAACCCCTGAGATTATAGCCTACATGTCTTAAATTTAAACGTCAGAAATATAACTAGGACCAATAAAATAGACTGCGGCAAAAAACAACCGTCGGACGTCGAAACAATCTACCCCCATATGTTTCCTTCTAGTAACTTGCAATGTCTGCCTCGTGGCGATCCCAGAAATCTGTGCGCAAACACAGGGATAAGATTACTAGCAACTCATTACAATTAGTTGGCACAAAAAGATAAATACCTTAGTCAGTGCGAGGTGACCCCAGTTTTGAATTGCATAGTCATGGGCCGGGCAAAATTCGATCCCTTTTTAGCAGGCACCGTCCTTAAAATGGAGTTTAACTCATTAGTTAAGCCTTTATTTTTCGTTGCGCGCTTTAAAGGGAAAAATCCTTCAGAAATTCTCCAGTAGAATTCCCCAAACTACTCACTGCGAAGGAAAAATTGGCATGTTTTTGCTGCATGAAAATTGCAGCGACAAACTAATTGGATTCTCAGTTGGATATTCACTAAAAATCTTATTTACATGAAAACAAAATCCACTTGGGAAGTGCCATGATAAGCACTCAAGATTCTATGGCAATACCGTTTGCTGTCTGCACTTTCAGTTTTCATTAGATCGATGGTTTTTATCAAGTTTAAACGATTTTTAAAAGCACATCCGGTAAATTCTAACGAGGAGTCAATATAAAAGCCTCAATTCGAGCTAAGGCAACAGAAACAAATTTTCTGTAAGGAAAAAGAGAGTACTACGAGTGGAAATATAGCTGGACGGAGTTTGAATCCGTGCACACGACTCGATGCTGGTCTCGTGATTTTGTCGCTCACAATAGAAATAAATTTAGGCACTGAGGAGAATATGAATATTCTCTTGATTAGACCAGTCTTAATTCTACAACTGACATTGATTTCACTGAAAACGCTCCGGAAATTTTTAAACTGCTTCCCAGGCTTGCAAACTGAAAAAACTTTCCACACAGATTGTCCGGATCCTCATCTCGATCGCAATAATAATAATAATAATAATAATAATAATAATAATAATAATAATAATAATAACGGTTTATTCACAGTATATCCACATAAAAAGGTGTGGCTCTTCATCTGTGAAGGCCTACGATACTAAAAATTTAATATTAAAACTAAATTATAATGACTAACTAAATTGTAATAAAAACTATACATGAAAGTAAATATGCAGAATATATTGGTTGGTGGTGGTGGTTGTTTCTATATCTTTACAAGGAAGACAAAGCGCGCGCCTTCAAGAACGACTTGCAGAGCCTGCAGTATGCAATCGCAGTAGTAAGGTAGTTGTGGCTACAAAATCGCGTTTTCATTGTTCAAGTTGAATAATTCTTCAGTAGCATGTTACAAATTGTGCTTTCCTCTTGCATACCTCTATTTCTCGTAAGTTTTCTTTATAATTTCTGCTCAGTTTCTCTATCCCAATGTCTTCATTCAGCGATGTTTCTGAGTTCTCTCAGTTCAGTGATCTCGTGCCGAAAGAACGAGGCTAAGTGCGAAGTCGCTGTCATTGGTATAAAGAATAACGAATAGTGGTAGTAAAAATGAGCGAATATCTCTCGGAATTCAGGGTGGAAAAGTGAAAAATTATTTGAGGGAGAGAGGTATTCAGTTACGTGATGGCGACAAAGGAAAGATGAAAGCAGAACTGTCCGATTTCTACAAGAAAGCTGCGAGGATGAAGCGGATCAAACGAGCCTCTTCTGAAAATCTTCTACAAGTAATGCGGTTCGTGCTTTATAAACTTTTCACGTGCTCACCCACAAACGGCTCAAGCGTAATGTGTGTGATGTTGGGGGCTTGGGTTGCAATCTCACCGAAACGGATAAAGGCTCGTGGTTTAAGGAATCTTCGCTGGTCGCACTCGATCAGCAGCCATTAAGTTTTACCCCTCAGGATTGAAATTGTGCAGAACTTTCAATAGTGCGGTCAGATTTGACATCCAATTAATTGTTCCAAGAAACATCGTCCATTTCGGACTGACGCACCCCATTCGGTTTACGATTAGGTGAAACTAAAACAAAATAATTTTTGCCGAATAGTTAATTTCATAAACTTTCCATTGACGCACGGTGTATGGTTGTTCTGCTTCAAATAGCGCGTCAAAACATGTCTTTGGGAAGAACATCCGTAAGGGTCTATAATATAAATTTAACTAAGAGGGAAATTGATACTCAACACCACCATGACAACTCGAATCCCTTATGGGCTAACCGCCTCCCGGTTAGCTCAATGGATAGGGCGCTGGACTGTTGTGCGGGAGGTCGAAGGTTCGAGCCCCGGCCGGACCAAAACTCAGGGTCTTAAAATAGTTGAGAAGAATATGCTACCTTTCTATAACATCAAGAAATGGTTAGATATTTTAGTCTTATCGGATAGGGACGAATAAATGGAGGTCCCGTCTCCTACAGGGTTAGGGGCAGGAGACGTTAATTTCCCACGCACGAGATTACTGTGTGATGGATGTCCTCCCCTGGGGTGGGTTGGGTGGGTATGGGATGGGTGGATAACAGGACCCCCGTTGATACCAGTGTTTACTACACTGAACGGGCTATCCTGTATAAATAAAGATGTCTTCTCTACTCTACTCTAACTCCAACCACTTTTCGTTTCCCTCGGGAGTTTGAGTCAGCGGGGTTCTACTCTATTGTCCTCTCGAACACCACGTTTCAAGGTAAAATGCCTTTTAATTTCCAAGAACGTGCCGACTCCGTAAGCTCAAGCACTAACTCTCTACACAGGCGCGGACCTAGGAGAAATTTTGACCGATATAACTGCAAAACAAGCGCCGAAGGCAAAAGCTCCTAGGGGTGTCCGGGGGCATGCTCCCGTTGTTACGTATTCCACACTCTTGTTGAAGTCGTTTTCCAAAGACGTTGAATGATCATACAGGCTAACCGAGTAGCAGAATTACACAAATCGTCCGGGGAAATCTAGTTTGGTATGGACGCCCGCGGCGATGTGATGGCGTGACCGCCGTCGGAAGACTAGTGATTTCCCGACTGTAAAATTTTGCCGCCAGAACGTGTCTATGACCCTTGTCTATTTCTGGTAATTGGCAAAAAAGAATAACTAAAAAATAAATGTCAGAACTATTTTCGAGATTCAACTTGCAGTTTACTTTTATTAAAAAATATATACATATCAATTTTTTTATTACGAAAATTCTGACCGATTTCCGTAAAACGGTAGAAACCGGTAAGGATCCGCGCCCGTTTCAATCTGTATGCGCCGCTTTATGACGGGCTAAGATATCAAATAGGAAGAGACGAACTACAAGGATAACGCTTTAAGATGATGTAGGTCATAATTTGTAACCATATATGCTGGACATGTTATTTCCACAATAAGAAGAAAAGTACACTACTCCAACATGTTACCATAGTGCTGGCTTAAAAGTAATAACTTGACAACATTTACAAGTGAAATGTTTTGCGTTATTGCGTAAGAAGTTTACAAAGTTGCAAAAAGTTTGCAATGGTTTTCTCGGATGGGAGAGGGAGGAGGGAGGAAAGGAGGATGGGAGGCAAGGGCCGTTTAGATTTTTTAAAGAACTTTTCAGATTTTCTGACAAAGAAACGCGCGATCATAAGGGTACTCTAGGAGTGATCAAAGGAATTATAAAATTGTGCACTTGCTGTCAGATGCTGTTAACGCTACAGACGAGGAACTTGCGGCTGAAAGATAAAATTAGAATATTCCTTTAGTCTTTGAATAATGTAAACACAAGAACAAATAGTTTAGCCGTATTAAGAGCGTGTCCACGAAAAAACCGGGCAGAAGCGGGCAGGGGCGACAAACCCCAAATCACCGATTTGGCTCAAACTTGGCACAAATGATAGGTATCACGAGGTAACAAATGTGTGAAAATAATAGGTCAAAATATTAGATTCCCTGTCAGAAATAGGGTCTCCCTGGGAAAACCCCATTTCCTGCATTTTTTGCATAATTAATTGGCTAACTTTACATTGCTGCTGTGACAAACTGAAAATCCATATGCAAATTCAATCAACTGGATTGTACTCTATATCTATCAGACTTCAAGAAAATTGAGTTGTTTTAACTTTTTTATTTCATTTCTTCTCTTACCTCTTGCTTAAGTAGAGACGACTTTTTCTGGTTTTGAGAAAGTCAAAAAATAAGGGTATTTTAAGGCCCAATACCTCCGGTGACCAATCACTTCTGATCATTATTCCCCTATGGGCAGTGAAAGCTATCACTGGACTTCCAAAATCAGTAATAAAATTTTGGGGCAATTGATTTCATAACCCGTGCTGACGTGAAATTTACATCTACCTCCCGCTCTTTAGTCTATATCATCAAAATTCCGTACACCACATTTTTGTTTTATTAAGATAACTTGAGATTTACAAGGAGTTTCCCAGAGAGTACCGTTTAAACATGAACGAGGAGAGAATCTTTGAATAGCGGAAGTTGAGACCTTTATGAGACCTATTTTCGCAGCTACATTTGGATTATTCTCGAGGAAACGCAGTAGTTGATCATGAACATCAACGGCGCATGTAGTCGAACTTTCTGATAAAAGAAATCTTGGAAGAAACTTGATAGTACATACATGTCTCTGTGGTGCCTCAGTTGCAACTTTTGGCTTGATATCATTAGATAAGTAGCCATTATGTCAACAGTGCACCGGATTCGATTTGCCTCGTTGCCTTGTTGAAATATCAAACGCGGACAGAGCTCTTGGAAAGATCCATTAAATGATTGGTCTTTTACGGCGTGATACTTATCGACTTACATCAGGCGTGTGTGCACACTCCGATTGCATTGCATTGTGGTAGCGTTATTTTCAATAAGGCGGTAAAAGCGGCCTTTCACTGTAGGTAAATATAACTTGATATATTCTGAATATGTAGATCTGAAGTATTTTTCGTGCGAATTTGTCGCGTATTCTATCGTTCTCAAGGAAAAACGCAAGCGCTTTTTTTTAAAACAACTCAATTTTCGTGAAGTCTGATAGATATGGTGGAATACAACCCAGTTGATTGAATTCGCAGATGGATTTTCAGTTTGTCCAGCAGCAATGCAAAGTTAGCTAATTAATTATGCAAAAAATGCAGGAACTGGGGCTTTCCCAGGGACCCTATATCTCCAAGGGAATCAAATATTTTGACCCATTATTTTCGAGCATTTGTTAACTCATGATACTTAGCATTTGTGCCAAGTTTGAGCCAAATTGGTCATTTGAGGTTTATCGCCCCCTGCTTGGTTTTCTCGTGGACACGCTCTTAAATTCTCATTTAACGCTGTTTTGAGGACAGGGCAACTAACACGCAAGCTTATGAGAGAATATAGACCTTTAAGCTCTTGGTCTTAGTCTGATCAATGGAAGAATCTCACAATCGCAAATATCGTATGCATCATTAAGGACTGTGAAGCGTTCTTTTTTACTTGTAAAGTACTTTTCAAATTTTGATTTACCGGGAACTTAATAATTACCAACTATCCACCGAAGTGGAGGTGAATAGTGGTTGAGATTTACCGAGCCGCGCGAAGTATATACCATATAGATACCAAAAAATAAATTTATTTCTTTCCATATACCGAAAAATGATTGGAAATTAAACTCTTGACCCGCGACTTTCTCTCTTAGGCTGCTGGGAGGTGAATAATACTAACTTGCTACTCACTTCTGAACTAGCCAATCAGCTAGTGTGGTATATACCATGAACACAGCGGTCAAACACTGCGCATACACGAGAGCTTAAAAACGTGTCCACGAGAGTACTGGGCAGTCGTGCTACATGCCATCTCACCGATTTTCATGAAACTTTGCCAGTTTAAAGGATCTACCCCTAAACTCAAACAAACAAACTGGTTTCTCTTCTGACTATTTCTGGGGAGAGATACACCACCCCCGGTTTTTCTAGGTTATCAGCAAGGAAATCGCTTCAAAATAGGTGAAATGTATGAAGCTCTCACTGTAATGGTATTCCGCCAATTACTCTGAGGGTTTGCATACATACTAATACAACCTTAGTAAATGCAAAATCAGTTTGACTGATGGCTTGTCAATCAACAGAGGCAAATGAATGACTGTGTTTTTTAACTTTTTGATTCACTCAAATATTTGAAAACTTTGATGTCAAATGTCTCCCCTTGCCAGAAAGCTACAACTCTAATTTAAGTGCCCCTTTATAATCCATCATTTCATCTTAGAAAGCAATCCAAAAAATTTGGGGCACTAACAATATGTCGCATCGGAAAACCAGGTTTGTGTAGTTTCGGCAAACCGTAGAGTTTCGGTGGCTGTGGTACCGAGCACCTCAGTCGATAGTACCGTTGGGTGTCAAAGGCGTCCGTTTTCTTGAGTGTCAGTAGTTTACTGTTGAGTTTACGTTGAAGTGCAGGAGTTGGGTCACGTTTGGGTCACTATTGTTTCCTTCTGTGGCTCACGTTTGGGTCACTATTGTTTCCTTCTGTGGCTCTCCCACATACCAACTATCCAAGTACCTGACGACAATACTACAACCGCTAACCAACAAATCCAGACATAAACTACAATCCACTGAAGACTTCATTAACGCTACCAAGACTGTTCAGATACCTGACGACTACAAACTAGTGTCATTTGTGTGAAATCACTGTTCACAAGTATTCCACTTCAACTGGCATTACAAAGCACTGAGACTGCAATCCGACAATCTACCGACCCACTACCGCTACCGACAGACGACATCATGGACATGCTAAACATTTGCCTAACGTCTACTTACTTTCAGTACAACGGTAAACACTACAAACAGTTGCACGGCACTGCCATGGGGTCTCCAGTTTCTGTTGTTATAGCAGAAATTGTGATGCAGAACATCGAGGAACGCGCCCTATCGACTTGCCGACAAACGATACCGCTTTGGTTACGTTACGTTGACGACACATTCACCGCCATTCGACACGACGAAATTGATGCATTCCACCACCACCTTAATGAACAAAACACTGACATACAGTTTACCAGAGAAGTCGAAGAAAATGGCAAACTTCCTTTTCTAGACTGCCTGGTAAGCCACAACGACAACTCATTACGGACGACAGTTTACAGGAAACCGACACACACCGACAGATTACTAGACGAGTCATCCTACAACCCTTCATCACACAAAGCCACAACTATCAGAACTCTAACACGACGCGCACAACTAGTATGTGACTCGACAGACAGCTTATCCGACGAGAACAAAAAACCTTCACCGTGTTTTTACGAAGAACAACTACAACAACGACTTCATCTGACGAAACACTCACCGACCCACTACCACTACCGAAACAAACGACACCGCAACCCCTACGACTACAGCAACCATACCGTACATAAAAGGCATGTCTGAAAACATCTCGCGCATCTTACTACCCTTCAATACCCGCGTCGCCCACAAACCCATCAACACACTATGTCACTTACTAACCAACGTTAAAGACAAAGACGAACCGAGGAACAGACAGGGAACGATTTATAAGATCAATTGTTCCGACTGCCAAGCCTCCTACAGCGGTGAGACTGGCAGAAACCTCACAACAAGACTGACTGAACACAGACGGGCGACGAGGAAAGGTGATGTCAGCAATCACATTGCTGAACACCATCGACTTACCAACCACAACATGGACTGGGACTCTGCGCAATGCCTAACCTACAGCACTGACCATTTTCAACGACTGACTCTGGAAAGCTGGTTTACTAACTTAGAACAGACTCCCCTAAACAGATGTCAACAACTACCCGCTCCATACAAACGACTCATTCACGACATAAACATCACAAACGACCGAAAAAGAACGACCTAACTTTACCGACAGATCGAAACAGACCAATCACGACCGACTTAGGTCACTTGAGTCTTACAGCCAATAACATCACGGCAAAACCAACCGATCATTTCACACGAGCTGGAATAAGAACATTCTACTGACAACAATCATTCACTTCACTCTGATGATGACTTCCGCACAGGTTGTCGAAACGTCAGTCACTACCACCCACAACAGTCCTTCTCGGGACTACACTCACCTGGACGATCAGACTACACCTTCACATGTTACCCCCGGGTTCAAACCATTTCCTGCATAGCTGAGTATATTTACGAGTTGTGCCGCATTTTGACGAGCCCGTAGGGAGAGTCAAAATACAAGTGACGATAGAGTAAAAATACTCGGCGATACGACACACCAAAACGTCTACTAAGTTATATATTATCCAACACGCCAGTGCGGGCGAATAGACGACTTTGCTAATACTAGGGTCAGAATGAATGCCGGGATTGGCCGAGCCAGTACCAGGTCGCTCAAGGAGCATGCTGCTTCGTGATGTAGAGTCCAAAAGTTTCGCAAATTCCTTAGATTTGTCTGTTTACAAACCTTTTTGCTTTTTATGATGGGTCGAGGTGATCATTTATCTATGCGGGAAAGTGAAAGTGACCGTGGACATCCCGAAAGGTGCAAAATTTTTACGAAAACCTTTTGCTTCCACTGCGTTCGTGCTGAAGTCCGTAATATATTCTTACACCTTCCGTTCCATTCCGTTTCACACAGCCCCGGTTCTTTTTGTTGTAGTCTCAAAAAGCTTAAAAAAGGTTAAAAAAGTTTGTTTGCAACCTTCTCTCGCTCCATGATGGGCCGAGGAGAACATGCTAACCGAAGATATCCTGTGGGGTACGTAAATTGAAGTAAATCTGTTATTTACATTTCGCGGCAACGTTTTGTTCATGACATCTTCAGTTTTTATAACAGTTGCGATATACAATCCCGATTGTTCTTTTTCCTTTGTCCGCTTGTCAATGGAAGTCAATTGATGGTTTTACTCCCATGGCTTTCCCCAGGAATAAACATTTAAGATGTCAATATGCCGATTTGTCGAGATTACCAGACAATCGCGTGCTACCAAAGTAAACTCATGAGAATACAAACTGCATAATATATCCTCTTGACCAAAATTCTAAAATTCAAGGGAAAATAACCTGTAGTATCCCTTAATAATAATAAAAAAAAAAGCTACAACAGACCGATCAGAAGCAAACACAACGCATTTCTTGCATTCACGAGACCCGGGCGATATATGTACCGTCATTGTTTACATAACTTCATGGCCATAAAATCGCGTAGCATTGTGTTAAAAATTCTGTTCCATTCGGATTAAGGTAGACCTTCTGGAGCTTAAACACGAACGCGCGCTATATGAGGAAGTCTTCCCTGGGAAGACCTAGGCTCATTTGTCACTCACCGTTAATGTGAGCGGGTCAAATTTAAATGCTAGTAGACGAACAAAAGGAGCTAATGAGATATCTATTGTTTACATCTAGCAGCATGGTGGCAATGAGGTAACGTGCGAACCATCTACTTCGATCTCAAATTTACCGCCACAAATAAAGACAGTTTCCACTGGAGAAAGGAAATACAAATCTCAAAAATTCTTGTATTGTGATGAAGATAAAAAACAGTTTTGAGGAATAAGCCCGCTGTTCACTGCTTTGGAGTAGCTGTAGTTCAAGCTGACTTGACCCTAAGAGTTCTACATCACACGACGGTTGATTGACAAATGGTCCAGTGGGACCTAAGGCTCCTTTTATAGCGCGCCTTCGTGTTGAAACGAAAACTATCTAATCCACGAATAACTGAAATTTAAGACATAAAGCGAAGGAATTAGCGCTGGAGTAACGAGAATGAAACTCAAAAAAGGCTAAGGACTACTACGGCCGAAAAATGAAAACAGGGGATCACTGATTTCAAGTGAGGCTTTGCGACAGTTTAGCTATTATTTGGACTGCTATTTTTTTTTTGTCCAAATGTTCTTAAGGTATTATTCGATCTAAGATTTTGTCTTTATATTATTCAATTTCCAGAAATTTTAGCACAATGCCACGCGATTTTATGGCCACGAAGTTAGGTAAACAATAAGGGTAAATATATCGCCCGGGTCTAAAACTGTTATAAAACTGAGCATCCACTATTTCGATTTTTTTATGAGCATTTGTACGGTTTGCTTGTTGAGCCTGCCATAACTTTGCAGAAGGCAGAAATTTTAGGTGTGTTATGAAAGTGCGATCCTTATATCTTAGCCACATTGTAGGTTTTGCAAAAGGATCATTCGTGTGATAACACAATAAATTTGGGTTAAAATACAACAGTCAAATATTTGTCAAAATGAAAAGTTGCCACCTAAAAGCTTCAGTTAAAATGATCTGACAGCTTGAGCTATGTTGCATAAATGTTGACCGATTTACAAAAAATGGTCTTGATGAGTCGGTGGTTGAACATCAAAATATTCAGAAGCAGCACCTAGTTTGGGAAGTTAAGTGCAAACAATGTACATTTTCCCCACTGCACTGAGTTGAACTTTTAAGTTCTTTTTGAAGTCTACGAATTTAAAGGAATTGATTATGTCCTTGAAAATCCATTCTACAGATAATTTGGAGTTAGCCTCTGATTTTTTCATCTGATGGCTGTGTTATATAAACCAAGCTAACTATGGAATAAAGGTTTTATCCTTATCGACTGTACTGTTATTCATTATAACATCCGTCGATGAAACCACAACTTTCTGCCCAAACACCAAACGAGGTCTCTTTTAACTTATTTAGGGAACTCAAGACTAGGAGAAAGGATTGAGAAAAGGTAAGTTAACTTCCTATTTGTAGACTCGATTACAAATAGGAATAAGCCATCTTTATTTACTATACATAAAAGAATATGCATTGGGAAGATAACAATCAAATTTTTCCTTTACAAAATATAAAAAGGTGACTGGGATAAGAAGTATCATTAAAAACTGGATCATTGGATAATGCAATTCAAGACTTTTTATTGGCTTAGCCATTATGGTATATGAGCCAATATACCATAATCTACAAATATGGTAAGCGTGCGCGTTGGATTGAAATTAAAAGGGAGCTAAAAAATAAGATTTGGTTAGATTTGTTTAATATCTCGGGGGCGTCTTTAATAAAATAATTATTCCACTCACGCTTGTTGGATATGATATGATTATGGCCAACTCAGGGCTATGCGCCTCCTTGGTTATCTATCACCTCATATCCAACATGTGCTCATCAAATAATTGTTAAATACCTGCACTAAAGTGAGGCCAATCTTCGAATATCACTGGATCTCTCAATAAGTTGGCCACAACAGATGCTGCCATCACAGAGGCAAATTCTTTCCACTTCTCATTGCAAGACTGGCTATCATTTACAAAGTCTTTGATCCCTTTTACTATGAGCCATTCCATTTTCAAATCATTAGCTGCCGTAAAAAAACCTAGAAAAAGGAAGAAATGTTTGTTTATATTTCTTTTCTATCATTAAAATCACTTTTTCAAACTTTTAAGTTTACCAAGATTAGCACTCCAAACATTTGTAAACGTGAACACCAGAGGATGTTAGTCTTACCAAAGGCTAATTCCTGCAGCTGATGATTAAACAAGAAGCTTGTCTAGAGACTTTAAAACTACATCAGCAAACAAACTGTTGACTTTTGACTTATCAGGGACTGTGATACTTTTTCTCAAGCTTCAACCCTATTTAAAAGATAGTTTCTACATCTTTCAGATGAAAAATTTTTGACAATTCAAAACTACCTGATTTAGCATACAAAACTCTAATAATAGGTTTGAAATGCTGTGCACGGCCCCCTAATTCCATGACATCATTGTCAAGAAAAACAATACCCAAATGCTGTAATTGGTGCAAGATATTGATTCGAAACACAAAAAATGGTAAAATTACATCTGAATAACATTAGTCACTGTAAATTGGCAAAACGGTCTTGCAGTCTGACACAAAATAATTAATCATATACATTATATAATTCTTGCAAACTCTTCATTCTATATGGTACAGTGTATGTCAATTCTTAGACCAGCCAAAACAATTCCAGAAGTCCTTTTCAAATCAATTCCTACAAGCTACATGTCAAATGAGGAAGGGAAATTTGTTACACTGCTGAAAACTCCCTGGCTCATCAAACATAATAAGTATGATTCTCACCTGCACCTTCTGTTTCAACTGCAATTGCTTCACGATTTTGGTCAATTATGTCCTTGTTTTCCTCTGAGATACTCAGAAGCGCTCCACAGTGGACCACGGGATTAATTCCATCCTCTTTTTCCACAGGCGCTTTCCATCCGTCAGCAATATTTCTGATTAGGTTGCAAATATTTCTGCTAGGTGGAACTTTGTGTGCAACCGTTATCAGCTTTGATGAGACAATTACATCTCCCCGCTTGACCTTTGTTTTGTCCACACCACTGCATGCACCCACAGAAAATAATGCCTTGGGCTTCAAAAGTGAGATGGCTATTTGTGAAGCAGACAAAGAACCCCCAGGAACAATAGAACCTTTGGAGCATTTCATTAATGCAATTTTAAGGCTGTGTTCCTTATTATAAGTCATGCAACCAATGTATACATAGCCAGTATCGATTCGGTAATACTTCATGGGTTCTTCCAGGTAGGCAAAACAAGATGCAAACTCTACGTTTTCCACGGTGAATAATAGGATATCGACTGGAAGTTCAGCATTGTTCAAAAGAAGAGAGGTTTCAGGAAGCTCACTAATCATTGGAATTGTAACAGTTAGCTTTGGTGGGCTGACCATGGAATTCCCTGCTGATCCATTTTCTACAAAATAAAGTACTACATTCTGACCACATGTGTACATACATGCAAACATTAATTGTAGATGATTGTCTCTCAAGTATAGTCAGAAGACTGTTTTCACCAACAACACTAGTCTGAATAATAACTTAATTATGACTCCTTAAAAAAAAAATTGGGGACCCTCAGTAAAAACAATCACACAAACGTACATTCCTCTCACATCAACATACGTACAACTCATACCTGCATGTAAATACATTTGTGATAAAATAGCAGTGGAAAAGCAGTGATCTCTCATCAAAATTGTGTTTCTACTTAGAAACAATGTTGTGCAAACATTGCTAAGAGATACAGAAAATGTCAAAAATTTCAAGAATTTCTTGATTTGCATCCACAATGAAAAAGGAGCGCTGCATAAACCATACGTGGGCCTGCCACAGGTCTCCCACTAGAAAAAATAACTACTTAGTCACAATGTTATTGTTTTCGCCCACGTTATCAGAGAGAGGAGGAGATTTACTTGGTCAAAAAAAAAAATGGGGGGGGGGGAAGTGGCACTTAAATGAGCCATAACTGATATTGTTAAGCACTGTTGATGCTACACCGTAAGTTTAAGATTCATTATTAAAAATAACATTACACGAACCTTCCCTGCCTGAGTTTTGTTCAGAAATGTCAGTGGAACCCTCCATTTGCACTTTCCACTCTCTGAGACACTCTCCATGATAAACAGCATCTTCATCATCCATTTTTTCAAATTTAAGAGCATTAATATCATCCTCATAGCTAGCCCTTCCAAACCGGAGAAAGACGCATTTAATTTCCTCCCAATAGGAATTGAACGTTATATCATCAACTGAACCACTATTAGAATGACAGTAGACTTTGTCTCCAAGTACTTTGATATAGGCAATTCCAGCTTCCGGAGAAGTATCTGTCCCTGGGAGAAAGTTGCCTTGGCCACTAGCAGGGAGTTTCAGACCAAAAAAACTGCTCAGCAGAAGTAGCTGTAGAGAAGGGCTAAAGTCTTTGGAGTTAACTGATGATTTGACTGCTGGATATAGTTTCTGCCACTGGCTCATACTCAAGACACCTTTGATTCGAAGAATTTGTAGTTTGTTACAACTTGGGGCATCATTTAAAATTGTGTTCAGTTTTAGTGGTGGGCACATCCTGTCAAAGAGATCTGTTAGCACAAAATTTCCAACCCCAACAAGTAGGCGACACAGCCTACCATAGTTATCTCTTCCTCTGCTAAGCAGACACAAAGGGCTCACAGAATCCATGGAAACATGTCTCCTATAAATTAAAATTATTAGAGACAAATTATTAGAGACAAAATGCGCCAATCAATTTGAAGCTTCAGCATCCCCCACCCAGGCAACCCAAAGGCATTTGACTATCCTTCATGCCCAGAGGGTGGGGAATTTGTACCTAGCATGAGTGGGGTGGGAAATGTGAACATGAACTGTCAAGTCTCTCCAGAGGAATGTACATGTTTTAACTTTTAATATGGACGTATTTTAAGGTAAAAATTTCACTTTTGTGAGCATGTGGATTAGAATAAAAGGTCCAGGAGAAAGTCACTGATGCAATTATTGCAACAGGAGTATCAAATTCACAATTGGGTGTGGTATTTGAATAAACTTTTGACCCAGGGGGGAGGGGGGGGAACAAGAATTTGAATGAACCAATTTACACTTTTGGGGATGCAAGGGGAGAGGGAGGGGGTTTGGAGCTTTGAATTTGACATAACAGTTATCATGACTTTAAATCCAAACTATCAAAATGTTATGAATCACTCAGTAAATGCACTTAATATCAGCAAGCATGTTTGCACCATGTAGTGATTAATTACCAAGCTAGAGGCATCCTTCAGCTGATAGGCACAAAAG
The DNA here is from genome assembly GCF_964205215.1 of Stylophora pistillata. Taxonomy (NCBI): domain Eukaryota; kingdom Metazoa; phylum Cnidaria; class Anthozoa; order Scleractinia; family Pocilloporidae; genus Stylophora; species Stylophora pistillata. The sequence continues at coordinate 11,618,561 of NC_142525.1, forward strand.
GCCTTCACACAGGATCTGTGCATAACCAAAAAGGTTAAAAGCTTATATCCAAACAGGTTGTGATTGATAGCTAAAAATGCTCAATCAAACATTTTCGTTTTGAAGACAAAACAAGAAGCCATCAGAATCATATTGGTTTAATTTCTTCTGAAGGAACTTCATTCCAATACAAAAGAGGAAATATATTACTGTTCAAGTGAATAAATGATCTTGAAGGCAAGCCAGAAGCCTGAAAAATTCAGGCATTGATAGGATTTAATCATGTACCTCCCAAATGCTAATGAAGGGCTGTTACCCACTGAGCTATGAAGCCACAAGCTGGGTGCAAGACAAATTTTTAGTGGGTTCTTTGTTCCCATAGAGGAATCTGATCACAAATTTTAAAGACTGAAATAGGTTTCATTTGGACCTGTGGACAAATTTAAGAGAAGATATGATCCTCCAAGGATAGCTGCAATTTGAGCAAGGGCAGAAAAGAAAAATTCAGGCTTTAACAGTAGTAAACCTTTGCACCTTATAATTTTACAACAATGACATCTGGTCAATCAAATTAAATGCCATAATAGATAAACAATGAATCAACATTAAAAACTGTTGTATATGAAGATATCAAAAGCAACTCTGAGCATCAAAGAATAACAAATGCATTGAAAAAATGAGTTTTTCCACTAAAGAGGAAGTGCTGACAAAAGCACTTTAGCAAGAGTTTCAATGATTTGGTTTTTGAAAAAATATATCTCACAGCTATTAGACACAGAAAATCCAAATTAAGTTCATACCCTATCAAAAAACTGTAACAAAGTTACTGTACAATTGTGGAATCAAACTGTTCCATGTTTGCTTTATGAATTCAAGTTTATGACATTTTTCATTGTATCAGGCATTTGTGGTCAGCTCTCTAATCAGGCCAAGCTTTTTTCTGTCGAATCTGGCTGTTATGTGTCCATCAATCTGAAGCTTCAACATCCCCCCCCCCCCCCACCACTGTTCAAATTCCCAACCCCCTGTCCCAAAACAGTTTTTAAATGCTCTACCCAAGAAACAGATTTGATAGTCAACTATTTGGTGAAAAGCAAGATCTGTGACAGTGAAATTCTTGTAGTGGCAGGAGTGGGGGATGTTGAGGCTTTAACTTGATTGGAGCATTTTCGCCAGTCTCTCCATCCCTGGTTACAAACATAGAGATGTCCCTAAAATGAATAAGTTGCCAGTAATTGGATTTTTACGTTGACACAAAGATTTCTGGGATTGGTAGGAGTCAAACACTGCAAGTTACTAGGAGGAAATATATGGTGAAAGGTTGTTTTGCAGTACAAACAAAAAGGCTTTAATGAGTTACTTCCAAGTAATTTATTACTAATTTAAATTTGTAATACAGTATTTTGGGACCATTAAGGTGGTGTGGGAGGCTTGTTTGGCTATTATTTACTCTGTTTGGCAGCATTACAAGTAGTCTAAGAATTCAACCAAAATAAACTAAATTTTCAGAGATAACACAGAATTCATAGACTCTGAATTTAAGGGGGTTGCTGTGGTGGTCAAATTGAGGAATCTGTCTCTATCGCAAGGGAATTTAACCTTTTACAATTGAAATGTTACTAGGGATTTCAGATAATGAAAAAAAATATATTTTTTATCAAAAATATAAACTTGCATTTCATCATCTCATCAAGTTCACCATCACCTGAGAAAATGAGTGCATTCTGGTAAAAGGTTCCACTGTTGTCTGTAGTTCTTCAATTAGTTTCCACTGGTTACATCTTCAAGATTTCAATGACAATGTCTGCCTCAGTTAAGAAATAATTATACAAGGCCGTGCTCTAAGAAACTGTGAAAATGGCTTTGCAAAAGCACAAGGATCAGTCATTTTCCAATGTCTTGGGATAGTGCTTGTGCTTGCACTGAGGCCCATTTTACTGTGAAATGAATGTTGTGCTTGCATTTGTGATTGTGTCATTGATGAAATCCAATCTTAATGAAGTACCTTTTGTCAAGAATTTTACTTTTCACAACTTTCAATCTGACATGGCATGACTAAGTAGAAGAGGTGGTCTATATTTGCTCCCTTTTGGTTGCAACATGTCCTAAAAATTAGAAATACCATAAAAAAAATTTTTGGAATAAAGAGTTAAATGAAAACATTCATTGCTTGGAAAATAAACTAAAAAATATACATATATATTTTATTTTTCCAACACTCTACGGAATGCTTTCCAAAAGAACCCAAATGATTTAGGACTGTAATAACAGGAAGCTCCTCCATGGACTGAACAATTTTTGAAGTTATTCACATTAAGGAGAGAGTTAATCAGGGCTCCAGAGAAGAAAAAAAAAATAGAATAGGCATGCTATGCATACAGGAGTTACTTTTTTTGGACATGTGAGTTGAAATCGGACACTTAGTAACTGACGTTTGCTTTTTTGAAAAAAAAAGCATTTATTTTCAAAAGATTCCACTGAATATCATTCAGACACAAGTATTTTATATAGTATTGCCACAGGTGTCGGAATAATTGTTGGCAAAAATAAACTGCACTGGTACCACACTTCCTGTAGTCTCTTCCAAAGCCCTAAATTGGTCTCATCGTGCAATGCTCTCTCTCCTACATTGCTTGATGAGGCCAAACCCCCCTGCTCTTAGGCTGTGATGATGCTTACTGCAGCTGTTCCTTCGTCAGAGACAAAGTCTTAATTTTTCAGTTACTGCTAGCTGCATCAAAAATATTCTTCCATATAATAAATGCTGTTACTGTATTTATCCGTGTATAGGTCAACCCCCCATTTTCAAGGTCAAATTCTGATTTTTCATAATTTCTAGGCAAGAAAAATTCAGACCAATAGAAATTTCCCAAATGGCTGATCTCTTATTTCTTAGAATGTATTTAAAACAAGGTTAATTAAAAAAAACTGCACAGTAAAATTTAACAGTGTGCTGTGAAGTTTAGTAGCACTTGTTTACATCACCATGATTCATGATTTAAGCATATACGAGCCCTTCGATTTACTTCATGACAATTTGATATTGCTTTTAAAATGTGACTCTCTAAAGCAGGAGGCCACAAATATTTTAATTTTTCCTCAGTAATCAAACAGTGAAGATAGGCGATTTGTGCCTCAGGATGTTGCATAACAATCAGTACTCAGAATACTTGTTCAAGCTGAATCTCCAGGTCCAAGTAGACCCCAAGTACTGTTCAATTCATGCATTCATGTCATTCACACTTTTATGTCAACAAATATTTTGCTGGTTTCAGTGCACCCATGACTGACAAATTTAATATTTAGCAGGGACAACTATTTTTGAGAGGTTACATGGAGCCATAGGCAGACCACACTGTGTGTTCATAGTTAACAATTCTTGACATGAAGCCAACAAAATCTATGAGGGTTAAAAATAAAGCTCCGAAAATTGCAGAGAGAAGAAAAAGAGATTAGCCTTGCCACTTGGTGGCTACTGACACAACCTCCTCTACTTCAAACTGAATTTATGCCAAACTGCTGAAAATCTCATCTAATTGGCTTTGGCTGTTGATTTACAAGATGTTGTTCAATCCCTCCGCCAAATTTGAGATTCATCTCTGCAACTCTTTCTGAAAAAATCAATGCTGGATAGATGAATACAGCTTTCCTAATATGATCAGAGCCAAAGTCATTGACCAAAGGAATTCAAAGCACACAGGCTGTTTCAAGGTGAAGATGAGGGTGAAGGTGAGGGTGAAGGTGAAAAAATACCACAAATGAATCCATTAACATTTTATGTGACTTCAATGAGATACTTTGACCAAGATGTAATTTAGCAGTGCTTTCAATAAGGCCAGGCACCCTGCAGAGCTCCAGCCAGTATTAACTCTGTTGTGAATTGCTAGGTATACTTTGCCCTGTTCTGGTTGAGTTTACAAAGCTCAATATGCACAAAGCAGAAGTACACATCGTTGATAATTTAAGATAATTTTCAAACAACTTTGTGCTGAACTGAGATCAGCAAATATTTTCTGCTTAACTGCTAGTTATATATCAAACATAAAAATCAAAATTGTGAAAATGATGCACAACAAAGGCAAATAAAATGTGAAACTTGTCTGCAAAGATAATAAATTTTCATAAAAATGCTCCACTGAGGCTTAACTACAAAGATACAAAAACAAAAACAGCCATTGAACACTTAGGGCCACTGTTTTAACATAGCAGCGTTCTAGGCCATCTTAAATTTAACGGAATCTTTTATCTGAACATTTATTGTGTGAACAGTGTCAAGAAGGCTCAAAGCTAAAAGTGGAAGGACATTTATTTGATTAAATCAACCCCCTTATAGAGAATCCTTGAGCCCCACTGTTTGCGTAAAACCTGCATTTTGGGTTAGCCCTTGTGTAAATAACCAGCCCTTAGCATCCTAACTTTCACTGAAAAAAACCTGAATTGCCTGTGAAAATCAAAGAAGACCGCATTCTAATGGTTACTGGTTAGCAGTTACACAGGCAAGTTTTGGCTTTTCATGATTTTTTCTGAAGCTTGGCAACTCAACCATTGATAAAGATGTGATATGAAACACCAGCTGTGGGAACAATTTAAATTTACTAGCTGATCGATTTAATTTAATGATTTTAAATAAACATTGGGTGCTGAATTAAGTAATCCAGGGGTCTATCCAATAGGCAATACTTGTAGAATTCCCTGCTGCACATCTCTGATTTCTCCTTGTAAGAAAATGTGATCACAAGAAATGCATTCTGTGTTTTGAGGCAGGAGACTAAGAAGTTTGTTTCTAATTGCAAGCAGAAGAGAGTTCTATAAACAAAGATCTGCGAGTCAAAAAGTGATGCACAAATGGAAAACAATAGAACATGGCTTGGCCAGGTGAAGCTAGATTTGGTCATGGTGTCAAAACTTGAGAATATAAGCCTTAAAGGAAATTACATGTACAGATGATATATAATGGTAATTCAACTGAGTGGAGTGCAATTTGGGCTGAAATCCTATGCATGATTTCAAAATCAAATGAGTGTGCAGCACAAGTTCCATTTGAAATCACAAGTATGATTTCAGACCGCAATTGCACGAAACGAGGTTCAATTACCACTTTACTACATCCATTTTAAAATCGCCCAAATAAAGGACTTGGTCAATTCAAATATTTTACTGATGCAGTACTGAGCCGGTTTTTAAATAATAAGTGGAACCAGAAACCCTGTTACATCTTATTTTGTATGCAAAACAGAAAGACTGACATCATGTGTCAAAAACTCAGTCAAGCGTAAAATGATGCAATTCGTGAATAAATCGCACCGATTAGAGCCAATCAGATTACAGGAACCACCGGTGAATTCAATATGGACGTAATAAATGAATAAGTCGCACCAATTAGAGCCAATCAGATTACAGGGACCACCAGTGATTTCAAAGTGGATGTAACAAAGATCTGTAATTTTTGGAGCTTTATTCTAACTCTCATAGATTTTGTTTGTCTCAGGTCAACAATTATTTACTCTTTAACTCCCATGAGTGACCAGGAAAGAATTTCTCCTTACAATATCAAGCAGACAAGTGATGAGAATAATGAAAATATCAATTAGGGGGTTATTAGTTGATCCAATACCAAATCCTCAGAACTGACTTTATGAGAAGGAGGGAAGTAAGGAGTAATGACATGTTGGAAGAGAAAGGGTTAACCATGACCACAGAGACCGGTCTGCCCAAGGAGGAGCAAAACAAATTCTGTCACCCGGCTCCCCTCGTATCAACAATGCCTAACTCCATTTTTGATGAAACAGCGGCGAAAAAGCGTTGATCACACTCCAAAATCGTTGGGAAAAGTAATCGATAATCAGTGAATACTACCGAATGTACAGACATCGAGTGTTGCTCTAAGCATATTCAATAATTTTAAGTTGGCATATGTCTACATAAGCAAATTTCAAGGCGGATAGCTGAGCCATTCAAGCCACATTCGGTGAAAACGACAGTTGAATATAGATAGGCAGCTATAGGCAGCTATAGGCAGCAATTTGCAAATGGTTCGACTTCAACTGGAGTTAGGAAGTGCCGCACACTGAATCACGTGGTTAAACCGGGTCGAAAACACAATCTTTTTAGCTAGTAACAACGTAACAACAGGAGCCAAGTTGAAAAGTAGATGGTAAATGAATGACTTTACCTTGGCAAGAATCGTCCTCCTAGAACCGTCCACCAAGTTTTTCCTGGTAGACATAACCTGCAATTCAGGCTGATAACCCCGCGAGTCTTGAAATATTGAGAATTGATACAGAAAGAAGATAGGTGACGTCTGCCGTCTAAAGCACGGCCGAAGGATCCTCGGAGATCCAAGGACTGAGTCTATTTCAAGTTAGAGCATGAAGAGTCCCTGGGAACATTAGTGAGATTTAGCAAGAGGGGTGATGCTATATCGAAAGCGCTCGTCGAGGGTCGAACACAAATTTATAGTACAGCAGTTAAATTAACAAATGTTAAACACCACAGCGGCCATTATTGAGTTATAGATGCACGCGGGAGGTTGCTAAGCACGAAAGAAGCGTAAGTGTCGCTTGAAGCGATAGCCGAGAGCGACTCAGGCTTCTTGAGTGCTGACCAAACCTCCCAAGTGCATCCATAACTGAATAGTGTACGGTGTGGTGTTTACCATTTGTTTTATAACATAACATTGATACATTGTAGCTAAAGAGTTCCCTTTTATTTAACAAATCTTACGTGACCAGAAAAAACAAGCGCGCGCGGAAAAATAGTCTTTGCATTGTGCTCACGTCAGCAGCGTACACCCATGGGCAAATGGGGGACGCTAAATTGACCAATCAGAGCGCGCGCTTTACTTTGGTTATGTTATAATATGAAATATGTCATGTAAGCTGTACCACTTATTCCCAACGAAAAGTTCAAACCCGAAATGTGGAAGATCGCACTGAACAAAGTATAAAGATATACAAAAACTGATACAAATGTTTTCATTGTGTTTGAGCTAATTTACAAGGTTGTCAATGCGCTAATAAACCTAACAGTAACGTTTGAATTTTAGACGGTAGCTTCATCTCTTAAAAAGTAAAGTTTGAGAGAGATTCTCCTTGGAGCGTTAAGTCAATTTTTTTAGTAATGTAATACGAAAAACTTGTCAACACTGAAACATCAAACGATTCGTAAAATAACGAACAAGATTTTCAGGAATTGTACACAGCCCAGCCTAGTCTTAGGTCAGTCCCACACTAGGAAGAATCTTCTCCAATATCAATTTACGTCACTAATCTGCAACGATTTTGTAAAATTAACTAAAATCTAGAATTAGGGTTCTAGATTTGCCATTCACCTTTCTCTTTTCTGTATAGTTTTAGGTATGCTTTTACTTATCAGATTATTAGACTTTGAATCTGTTCAGATTTGACTCCGTTATTTATAGTTTTCCAGACGCTTTGACAAAAAAAAAAGGAGTAGATGTGAGCCGAAAGGCAGTTATTTTGGATCGTTTTTTACGCTGTTAATATTTTGTATTGTAGAGAAATTATTGCTAAATAAAATTACTCGAAAACCTCTTGTGACTTAACTCCTTTGAGTGCAATGCCTTCTTTACAAAGCATGTGGAACTTAAAAGGAGAAACTTCTCGAGCATATCCTCGAACTCGTCTCTTTTCCCATCGAAATAACCCAAAAAGTACTGGTTTTTAACAGAACAATTTTCAAGGTTTTCCTCAAGGAACTCAATCTCCGATTTGTTTAAAGACGATTGAATAGTCGCCGCCATGATTACGCATTTTAGTGTCTCACTGAAAAACTGTTTTCAGTTTTAAATGTCATCCTTTCGCGGGCTTTCGCAAATATTCGCGGGTTTCATAATTTCCCCGCTGACCAAACTTACCGTTTACTCTTACCCTCGACGAGCGCCTTCGATATAGCATCACCCTAGCAAGAGGAAGGGAAAGTCATTTCAGAACGTGAGAGCGCGCGGAATAGTCTGGACACGAGTCTCGCACGACTTCCGGTGATGGCGTTGCCGGTTGTAGCGTTGCAGTTGTGTCTTCCCTTGCAGTTATGTCCTCACAACTAATAACCAATAGAATGTGGTTTTATTTCTTCCAATCAAAAGGCGTTGTGAACGTGTCTCTTGCTTGCCACTTCCCAACTAGGGGAGGGATGAAATTGTAAGAAGATCGTTAAGATTTCCGCGCTCGAAGGCTAAGAATTTCACGGGATATCCTTGTTTCATGAGCTATCCTTGGTGTCGTTTGGGACACTTCGGATTGGTGAAAGATTAAGATTCTGGTTGCGTTTTTAAGTGCGAATTATTGGCGAAATTTTCTTCGATACGTTGGAAAGCTCAGGACGACGAGAATTTGACATTGCCTCGTGGCTTCGATTCCCTTATTAGTTTGGAGTGCGTTGGTGATCGAAGTTGTGCTTTTCTATCGGAACTAGTACGGTAAGGTAAGGTTTCGGTTGCACTTCATGCTAGTATTTTTGTTAAATTTAAATAATACAACCATTCTTCAAAGATCGCGTTCAAGTTTCGGGCTAAATACTGTCAGATGTATACCGATTAAGCGTCCGAGTAACTACTAACCTGGATTCATTGAATCCTTCTGTGTCGAGGGATGATTTTTTTATTATTATTTTGTTTGGGACATGCAAAACTGGATGATACATAATTAAAAAACGAGACAGATCTCCGTGTTTCAATGACCGAAAATTTGTGATTTTCTTCCAGCCTCATTATAATTTTTATTATGTTACATGTAGCAATCTCATAGTGTCTACATTGATGGTTATTATGGAGACAATTGAAGACATGTATTCATTGTAATTGTAAGGGACTACGCAAAAATGCAACCTCTGGTATGGTTGATGTCAAACATCATATATCCTGGAAAGTTAACTCACAAACTGTTGACACGCATGATGAAGATCTGGTATCTTTTATAAAGGATAGGGTGCTCTCTCCCATGCTCTCCAGCAAGAAACAGTTGGGTTACAATGCATTAAATCATTCTCTTTGCTCGCCCAGAAGAGGACAGATTTGCAGCAAAATTACTCTTCACTTAATAATATGTGCTTTTTCATTGAAATCAGTGGCTGACGTAAGCCACTTTCTTTTGATCTATTTAGGATAAAGCCCTTTGAACTAAATCATAAAGAATATGATAATAATATGCATGTTATATGTTACCACACTTTACATACTTTTTCAACAATGTGTTTCAAATATTGAAATGAAAGAAATATTAATTCATGCACAATTGAATACTTAATTCAGTACAGACTATTGCCTATTGTTAGCAATTATTGCTCCTGCATGTGTTAGCAAGAACTTGGTCTTGTTGGCTTTCAATGTGAGCCTCTGGTGATCCATATATTAGGGGAGACACTCGCTGCAACTATCTTTGCAAAAAAATACGAATGTTTTCACCCTTACTTAATTTCATACGTACAGGCATGGATGACAACCAGCAGCAAAGCAAAGTAAACAAAAGTGCTAATGAGGTGGTAAGCTCCATTGTAAACATTTTCTTGGAAAATTATGTACTAGTTATAAAAAGGTAAATGTGATTAATTTTTGTCCTTGGTGTAAGCATAATTTTCCTTTGGTTTTGTTAATGATATGAATGAAAATGCATTTTGTGTAAAGAAATATAAAATGTAGCTCCTAGAGTGTAAGTTATGATGAGATGATGTGTCACCATCAATTTGGCCTCTATTAAAAGTAAAAGAATTAAACTAAGGATGAAACTGAACCACAGCGTACCAATACTAAACCCTCAATTTGATTCTATCAATATTATTATTTTTCTGGTGTTCACCCAATAGATTCAATCCACTGACAGACAGAGATGGCACCTGTACATTTTATCATTACTTTTAGGCTAAGGCACATGTAGAAAGCAATATTTCACAAAACAACAACATATGCAAGGTTTAAATTTTTGAGACCTTTACTGCTTGTTTTTATGAGTGGTTTCAGGATTTTCTAGCACAAAGAGGTCTGGTTGAGTGTTGCAGTCGCCATACTGTTCAGTATGATGGTTTTACAGTAACTGTTGTATGAAGTAATGTACCCTTCTCCAATATTAATTTTGCAAACTTGTCACTGACAAAGAGCTAGTTCATGATTAGACACTGATCATTTCATTGATTGCCATGCTCTACATTTATTGTTGAAGTATCGCCATATTTATGTGTATAAGTTGACTCTTTATGACGGAGAAATTAGCCCAAAAAATCACCCTCGTCTTTTATACGGATCACAGATAAAGACCTGACCCGAGCAATCCAAGAAATTAGCATAACAATTGCTTGAAGTCCATTAGGAAAACCAGGTCCACAAAACCAGTTCTAATTGTGTTCAAGTTTTGTCAGTTTTCAGTGCGTTCTTCATCGATGAAAAAGTTTGAAATAATAAATTTTATGTGGCTTAAACAGAAACCTAGTGGGGCTGATATCTATTGTATCTTCTGATCTGTAGAGCAGACAATTTTCCTTACAGCTTCGGTGCTGAATTCTCATTTTCAGCAAATGATTACAGTAACTTAGTGACCTGGCAAATGCTGTTTTCTTGTGCGGTCTTGTTTGTTATGTGGGTGAACCATCTATGTTAAATATTGTGTATTTTCCAAGATGGCTGTGTTTTCATCAAGCAATCCTTCGAAGCTCTTCGGCGTTCCTTTAGTCTACTAAATCTCCTTTCAAAAGGTTTTTTAAACGCATGAAGATTTCATTTTCAAAACGATTTGCAAAAGATGGTGAATTACTTCTCCAGTAAATCGAAGTGGTTGTATATGCTTAAATCATGAATCGTGGGGATGTAAACAAGTGCTACTAAACTTCACAGCACATGGTTACATTTTGCTCTGCAGTTTTTTTTAATTCACCGTGTTTTCAATACATTCTCAGAAATAAGAGATAAACCATATGGGAAATTTCTGTCAGTCTGAATTTTTCTTTACTAGAAATAATGAAAAATCTGATTTTCAACCTTGAAAATGGGGGTCAACTTATACATGGATAAAGACAGTAATTAACTCCTTTGCTATCAGTAATCACATTAAAGATTCTGTGCTAGAAATCACAGCACCATATCCCAAAATCTAATGTTGTCCTCAGCACAATTTTATTTTTTGAGCAAGGCAAAGCTAAAAATCAATAAAGGGCCACACAGAGATAACAGAGACAACATTGCTATGTATAATGTTTGTGTACTCAGATAGCTAAAAGCTACTCTATTCATTCATTCAATGTCAATACTCTCCCTCATAGTAAAGTAAGTAAAGTCTGTTTACGAGCCTAGTGGCCCATTAGGCCGGAGCTTAACTCCAGTCTCTGTAGTGTGAAGTGACTAGGAGTATTTCTACTCCCCCCTGGATGGGATGCTAGTCCATCGCAGGGTTACCCCCAGCATTAAATTGCCGGTACCCATTTATACACCTGGGTGAAGAGAGGCACTGTGAGAGTAAAGTGTCTTGCCTCAGAACACAACACAATGTCTGGGCCGGCGCTCGAACCCGGACCACTCGACCCAGAGTCGAGCACGCAAACCATGAGGCGACCGTACCTTCACATACTCTCCCTTATAGTAGCTATAATTTTTAGCCAACTTGGGAAATAGCAACCAAAAATGGACCCTTTTGGACATCCAAACTTTTAAATTTCAAGGGGAAGGTTCCCCAGACTTTGCCATCCAATTGGGAATAAATGGCTGCCACACTGTCATTTTGGTCCCTCCTAGCTGCTCAAATGTTGTCCCTCCTTTCCACAATCTTACCAAAGCCTCCATATGTGTAGTAATAAAAACATTGAAGTGAAGAGTGCTCTCTCAGGAAGAGATGATGATCATGCACACTTTTAATAGAGTCATCCTAGCATATGTTTGGCAAGGTATTGCATTCTTTGCTCAAAATCTAGTTTACATAGACCTGGGAAAAAAGAATGGGGTGTAGCAGTCATTCAGGTCGGTTAATTGCTCCAAGCTCTAGTTTTATACCACTGCTCATTTGGTTATCTTTCTTGCCAATACTCTTTTTGGTTATTTGGGTTTTCTTGCAAACTCAGGCTCTTGCCATTGAGAAGGAGCATGATATGTGTTTACAAAATTAAAAGCAAAGAAAAGTGAAAAAAAATTGGAGATTAACAGGATGGTATCAAAGACTGGTATAATTTTTTTTGCAAGGGGGTAGTTTTTTATTTTTGAATCAGAGTTTTAGCCTAGGTATGTTTAAGTTTCTACACTTGTTTAGTCTTGTGATTTCTTACTTTAAGAAGTAACTAAAGGTAACATTTTTGGAATTTTTTTTATTACAGCCAATTGAGTCTGTAAATGGAAAGTAAACACAAAATAATGATGGTAAGGAACAAATTGCTTGCACTATAAATTATTGAAAGTAGTCTGCACTCTCCATATTTGTTATTTTTAATTGACATGGTTTGCACAGGTGTTGTGTAATAAGTGTGAATAAGACTGTGCAGCGAATTAGCTCGTGCTGCAGAATCCCATATCCAATAAATTCAATAGAAGACCCTTCGGTCATTTCACGCCTTATTGGATCTTGACACGTCCTTAAAAGAAAAGTTGCTTGAGACATTTTTATCGTAAACATAAATGAAGCTTTCTTCTGATACATAGTTTGCTAAGATTTTAGTGAAACTACTGTAGTGTGCAAACAATTTTTTTCCCGAAGGACATCCGCAAAAGTGGGAAGTAACCTTGAGCTTGTCGCATGCGATTAAGTCGTATCACATAAATCTGCCCTAAAAACGAAAAATTTACATTACTTTTATATATTGAAGTGAATGCTTTGATACACAGTGGCTTTAGCCTCTGCATATCCTCTTATGTTTTTCTCTGAATACCTGGGAGCTGAGCAAACTGGTAACCACCCATATTCTCTCGTTCTCTTTAAAATAGGATTGTTGATCAATTTTTACTGAGTTGACTACCATGGCTCAAGATGGAGGACCACGTGGTGAGATAAACTAATTTCTTCTCTGCCATCCTGAGAGGGTTTCTCGTACTTTCAGAAAAGAACAGAATTTTGACTAACCTAACAACTCAACAGGAAATCGTCCCTTTTAAATTGAATGTTCTAAGGGAGTTCTTGAAGTAGCTTTGAGGTTTATCGCCTATCATAAAATAAAACCAGTGAACAAGGCTGTTGTGAATTACACACAACTTCAGATGAGGGTGTCTGGCATAGTATCTCTAGTATGAACATTAGTGGTGATATTTTTGACAAAGGCCATCACTGGACGGCCATGTTTACGGATTTTGAAGGAAGTATTAAACCACAAAGGCTCAGGGCTAAACAGCTTTGTAAAATGTCGTATATTGATATTACTAAGTGATACATATCTTATGTTTTGAAGAGCATGTGATTAACATGGACTGGCTGGAACAAGAAATAGTTATGGAAGAGCAGCTGGAAAGAGGAAGAGAAAAACAAAGAAAAAGGGAGGAGCAAACGAAAAGAGAGAAACAAAGAAGGGGGAGAAGATCATTTTTCCGACACATACCTATACTTAAGTTATCCCTTTTAAAATTTTAAACCTATATATCTATGTCACACAGTAATTCCTCTTTTTTTCAAATGTGTGAAATCATAATCTCTTGGAAAACTACTCTATCAGGGATATAAATTTAATGTATATTGTTTCTTTTTTTTAAGTGAGCTTAATGATCTTGTTTATAATAGGACAGCCATATTAGTACGTCAATGTCATCGGAAGACATAAAATATTTGGAAGAGAAACTTAAAACTTGTCCTTTGCTTACATAGATTTTTTTTTGTGAAGCCCTACTAAGTTACTCTTGATGTCATGTTAAGTTCTCCTTTGGTTCCACAAGTAAACAGGCAGCACGTTGGAATGAGACGACAGTAGTTTATCCTAAGTCACCTAGGGCTTCTTTTGCAATCAACCCTCTAATTATTGTTACAATGTTTTATCTGGCGGTGAATAGTACCCGTGCGCCTCTACGTAGACGTTCACTTTGCGTGTCAAGCAAAGATAAATCAATAGTTTGCCGTCGATACATGCACATGTATCTGTGTATAAAGCGACTTATGGGAAAATTTCTCAGTGCCTGAAAAATTTTTAACACTAAATTGTCTTAAATTCCAAGGGTGTGAATAATATGCAGACCCTTTTCAACAATCAGAACATCACAGCGGTGAAACACAACACCAAAACTTGCAGACAGATAAATGTTTTATGGGGAAGGCTACATTCTCCTTTCCAGCTAAATAATCTCCTCAAACTGATATTTGTCGAATAATCCCAAGGCTTTGTGCAGGGGATTCTACAAAGTATCGGCTAAAATTATTGACCTCACCCGGGGATAGCCTTCCGGCAACTACCCCCGACCCCAAATTTTCTTACGCGAATTAAGGATGCACTTCCAGGGATCTAACTTACAACTGCAGTATATCTGTTTATCCCTATTTCCATGTTTTGAGTGCATTCGAAAATCAAAACAATTTCAGAGCTCGTACCCTGCACGTGCAATACATCCAAACTTGACATATCCATTATTAGTATATACTAAAACAGTGTATAGCGTTCAAGGCGCGCTCTGATTGGCTTGTCAAATTCCGAATATCCTTTGCTATTTACCTCAGAGCAACTCGGGAAAATATGGTTTCCCGGTTTGCATCCATGACAAGCGAGGAAATCACTCAAATTAACAACGAAGCAGTCCCTGAAGACGCGAAGAAAGTGACTAAACTTGGTTTGGCCGTGTTTAGAGGTAATGGTTTACGTCTTTAACCCGGAGTTTATCGATAAAAACCAATGCGAAAGGTTTTGTTTACAAATGCAAATTAATCTTGCGTACCCTCACTTGTCAACTTGAAAATCAAAGTTGAATGAAATTTTTTACAGAATGGTTTCAAATACAGAAAGAGCTTGCAGCATTATTTGAAGAAATGTCGCCACCAGAGCTAAACAAATGTCTTCAGAAACTTTATCTGTCAGCGAGAGAACGAGACGGCAGTTTTTACAAGAAAAAGTCACTTACCGCGATCCGAGCTGCGTTGGATCGTCACTTTAATTTGCTGGAATGTATAAATTAAAATCAATTTTGGTAGTGTATATTATCTCACTGTTTTAGTATATACTAAAACAACTATTCACCTCATTGTCGGAGCGGCGAGGTAAATATCCATCGCTAACCACCTCCACTTCGGTGAATATTTGTTAATTAACCCCTTTTTCCATTTTTCATCAAATGTGGAAATTCTCGAAAAAAAGAAATAAATCCTGACAATTTGTCCAGCAAGTAGAATATATCCTAACGTGCCAAATCCAATCTTCACCCCAATTTTCCACTTTCTCAATCAACTCTAGAAACTTGGGGTTAATTATGACAATTCATCCTACAAGGGGTAATATCGTAACTTTTCCATATCCAATCTTTACCCGATTTGTTCAATTAACTGTAGAAAAACGGGAATCGTGACAATTCGAGTGGTTAACAGCATGACTTGCCATGTCCAATCTTTACCCGATTGTCCATTTGTTCAACGAGTTCTAGAAAACCGGGATAAGTTCTGACAATTCATCACGCAAGTGGAATATAACCTTAGTTGCCACATCAAATCTTCACCCTAATTTTCCATTTTTTTTTTCGTTTATTAGAGACAAGGTTAAATTTGACAACTGATCCCACATGTGGGATACATCATAGCTTTTCATGATCATAGTGAATCTTCACCCTGGTTTTCCGTTTTTTGAGTAAATTCTGGAAAATCGGGGTAAAATCTGAGTATTCAACCCATAGGTGGAATAAAACCTAACACGTCACATTAAATCTTTGTCCCGTTATTTTTGCTTTTCTCCAAGAATTCTGTAATAAATGGGGTAAAATCGGACAATTCATCCTGCAAATGAAACATGTCCCAACTTGTTATGTGTAATCTTTATCCGATTTTCATTATTTTCAGAGAATTCTAAAAAAAAAAAAAAAAAAAAATTCATGTCATGAAAAGAATATATTCCAACGTGCCGAATGAATTATAACTCGGTACATCCCTGAGTTTCAGTTTTTTTCTTATAAATTCCGAGAAAACGGGGTTAATTCTGAAAACTCACCCCATAAGTAGAATACATTCTAAGTTTCCATATCCAATCTTCAACCTGGTCTTCTATTTTTATTTCAATGAATTCCAGAAAAAAGGGGGCCAGACGGTAAGTTATGTGAAATTATACCTTAAGCGGAGTATATCCTAGGTTGTCATATCCAATCTTTACCCCGATTTTCCTTTTTCTTTTTAATGAATTCATTCCAGAAAAACAGGACGAACTCTGATAATTCATGCTACAAGTGGATAATACCCGAAGTTCCCAAATGCCATCTTTGCTTCGATTTTCCAATTTTTTTCAAGTGAACTCTAGAGAACAGGGGTAAATTCTTTGAATTAATTCCGCAAGTGGAATATCACCTACGTTGTCATGTCAAATCTTTATCTTTCCTTAATTTCCTTTTTTTACTGAATTAATTCTAGAAAAACGGGGTAAACTCTGAGATCATGAGAATTCATGCTACAAGTGGATAATACCCGTAGTTCCCTTATGCTATCTTACTCTGATTTTGGAATGTTTTTCAAGGACTTATAGAAAAACGGGGTAAATTCTTGTAACTCATCCTCCAAGTCGAATATATTCTAATGACTTGCCACATCTAATCTACTTTACCCCGATATTCCATTTCTTTTTTCAGCGGTGAATTCGACGATTAGCGCTAATCGTTAGCCCCTTAAAATAAAGCAATACGCAAATAGCTTAATTGTAATTAGGAGTTTTTTATAACGCCGACCCGCTTTCAGTAATTATTAATGAATTAACTTGCATAGAAATTCAAAACTTAGACACAACAACGCGCTATATAATGTACTGTTCCTCTTTAATTGTAATCATTCCCTAAAGAAGTCTCAATTGGGGACGAAACGCGTCCGAAATAAATGAGAAGCTTACAGCTACAAAAAGTGTTTCTTTGTGCGGCTCGCTAGTCTTAGTTAAAATGGAAGATAGAAAAAAAATTACGCATTTAAAAAATGTTTGTGTTCTCAGTGAATTCTAGAAAAGCGGGATAAATTCTGAGAATTCGTCCTTCGAGTGGGTTAGATCTTAGAGTGCCAAATCCAATCTTTTACCCGATTTCCCATTTTTATTTCAGTGTACTCTAGAAAAACGGGATGAATTTTGAGAATTCGGTCCACAAGTGGCTAATACCTTAGGTTCTCATATGCCATGTTCACCCCATTTAATCAGTGAGTTCTAGAAAAACGAGGTAAATTTTGAGCATTTATGCTCCAAGTAGATAATACCCAAAGTTCCCATATGATATCTTTACCCCGATTTTCAATTTTTCTCAACAAATTCTAGAAAAACGGGTTAAAATCTAAGAATTCATCCTCCACATGAAATAGACCCCAAGTTGCTGTATCCAGTCTTCAACCCCATTTTCCATTATTTTCGATGAATTCTGGAGAAACGGGATTAATTCTGCGAATTCATCCGCAAGTGGCTAACACGCTAAGTCCCTTGATATGCCCTCTTTACCCCGATTCCCATTTGATCAGCGAATTAATTCGAGGAAAACGGGGTAAATTCTGAGCCTTCATGTTACAGGTGAATAATACCCGAAGTTCCCACATGCTATCTTTATCCCGAATCTCCAATTTTTTTTCAGTGAATTTGACAAAAAACAGGGTAAAATCTAAGCGTTCATCCTCCGAATTAAATAGATCCCTAGTTGCCATAGCCAATCTTTAACTGGATTTTCCATTTTTTTAATGAATTCCAGAAAAACGGGATAAATTCTACGAATTCATCCGCGAGTGGCTAACACTCTAAGTTTCCATATACCATCCTCTTTACCTGGTTCTTCCATTTGATCAGCGAATTCTAGAAAAACGGAGTAAACTCTGTGAGATTCATCCTTAAGGTGGAATATATCCTACTGACTTGCCATAGCCATCTTTACCCCAATTTTCGATTTGATTATTAATTATGTGAATTTGTCGTAAACGGGGTAAATTATGACAAATCCACCCAAAAGTGCAGCAAATCCAACAAGGATTTAGAAACAGCACTAAAAAAAGAGCAGCTTAAATCAGCGGAACCGTAATGACATTTAGAGACAGAACTAAAAAAAGTACAGCTAAAATCAGCGGAACCGTAATAAAATCCCATCGCAATCTACTATTTCAAATTTTCACAATCTGCTACTTCAAATTTTTGCCATACAGAAAAAACCTATGATATTCGAAATAAACAAATGAAGGCCAAACTTTTTTAAAAATTTTTTTAACATGATCGATTGGAAGTTGCTCATACGTGTCAAATTTTCTACTTATCCCGACCCCCTTGAATAAGCACTTTTGCTTGAAGACATAACTGCAACGGAGTCTCTTACCAGTCCCAAGCCGCGTGTTGCTCTATAGATCACAGGATATGATTTGCCATTGTATCACATTACGTCAGAGGACATATCTACAACAAAAGGACATAAGTGCAACGGAGTCTCTTACCAGTCCCAAGCCGCGTGTTGCTCTATAGATCACAGGATATGATTTGCCATTGTATCACATTACGTCAGAGGACATATCTACAACAAAAGGACATAAGTGCAACGGTGCACTTGTACGAGGCGATAAAAGTCCGAAATTGTAGCGAACTTAGGCTTCCCGTATCTCTTCTGCCGTGTTGATGAGTACTGGTACCTAAATATTCGTGACGTCGTGGTAGTAAGTCCAAGTTTATCAGAGAAGCTAGGTAGGCTTGGAATCCATTGCTTGCGATCTTTTAAGCAAAAAATAAAATAGATAAAATGCCGACTCGAGACGTAGTTTGGTGTTGTTCGAATACCCCTGACTCGAAGAAGAATATTTCGCTCTACGAGATTCCTCTCGAGGGCGATCAAAGGCCAGCTATGAAAAAGGCGAAAGAGGTGGATTCAGTCTGTGAGCGGAGTGTGCTAACTGGACACCGACTCCGAATTCACGCATAGGTTCAATTCCGTAGTTATTTGCTTATAAGCCGATCCTGGCTATTAGCCGAGACCCTAAACTTTTAGCTTTCAGAAGCTGTTTGATTTTTAAGAGAAATAAGCCTTAAGGTGGCTCTATATAGTTTTTCGGCGCGCGAAGCATGGGTACGAATGTCGCGAGCGCGCGAGTATTTAAAAGAAAAACAAAAATAAACATGGCGGCGAGACTTTTATCGCGAGTCGCGTTCCACTTACAAACTCCTAAAAAAGTGCTTGAAGATACACTTCTTTCGTCTTCTCTTGACGTGGTTAAACTGAGGAGTAAATTCGCAGCATTTATTGCGCCGATATCAGAGAGGGTAGACGGTCGTGATCGAACGCGAAGGAAGTCGCAGAGTGGTCACGGTGCACTTTTTATGGTTGGAGGCTTCGCTTTGAGCTCCATGGGTGATGATACACTGAAAACGGCTGGAGTGTCTGCAGAGGTGCAACTGACACAGGAAAAACAACCACCAATGCGTGACGAAAAGGGTCGGTTTTCACATAAGAAACCCACTCGAAGTGGAAACGTGGAGGACAGGACTCGTGGGATAAAGGAGTGGAGGGCAAAGAGGAAATTAGATTTTAATGGGATGGTAGAAGATTGGTCGCCACCGAAAAAAAGAGAAACCCGTTTAAGTCAGGTGTAGTTAAAATTTTGTTTTCACTATGTGTGGCACCTAGCAATTCACCTAAAAGTTTTAAGAAAAGTGCTTTCTTAAGTCGACATGAAATACCTTGATCGTCGCTATGAACTCCTGCAGACGTTCCGAGGAACTCTTTATCATCCAACAAACGCAGAATTTCCCATCAAGCAACAAATTGCTGAAAAAATAGCCGGAAGTGGCATTTCATACCGAGATCTCAAAAATGTTTTCGAGAAGTTCGGAGCAAAAGGGCTTGTTGGCGTATTGTCTCTCCCTCCATCTTCAACAATTTGCAAAGCCCCGCGAGTAACAAAAACAACCCGTATTTTAGCCAAGATCGTTGAACACTTCAAAGCAGCGGAGGAAACTACAAGTTAACACGCATTTCCATATGTTTTTCCACACGCAGGTATACTTTTCGCTGTGGTGGGGAAAAGTAAGCGTCTATTTCTCGGCTAATTTTCAGCTAGCACGTGCTGAAGAAAGAGCGACGAGAGCATGTGCATTACGGTAACTTGAAGAATTTCTGTTTTGATGACGTCACGAAAAACGAGGGTTTTAGAGTGATGTAAAGGCGCATATTGGGCGCGTTCCAGACGGTGAATTTTTTTGAAAATTGGTACATAGATGGGATTTTTCTTGTTCTAGCTCTTACAAAAAAATCATCGAATTTTATACATGTATAAATGTAATACGCGTCAAAAATGAAAATTGCGAATTACTCCGAAAATTATGTACAGATTTTCTTGTGGCTTTAGCAGTTGAAACTCCTTGAATGTTAACTTTGTTTCTCCAAAAACAAAGAAAATTTACCGCGTAGAAACCGAGAAACACCATCTAGACGTCAGGTAGGTAAAAAAAACAAGCCAAGCATTTCTATCAATAGTTGCCATAGCAACAACTTTAAGGTTCTGAAAGGGTCTTCCATATATAGTCTAAGGCTGTAGGCTTTCATTACTGATCTTCTATCGAGTGCTGTGAGATAAAAATTTGCCAAGGGAGACTGAATTATTCATGCATATGTAATACCCAAAGCCTTGTAAAATACTATATAGAGCCACCTTAAGTGGACACCGACTTCGAATTCGCGCACATGTTCAGAACTGCAAACATTTCCCTATAAGCCGAGACCAAACCTTTTGATGAAATATTGTAAAGAGGTCAACGCGAGTTGTTAACTGAGACGAATGGTGAACTTAAAATATAATAATAATAATAATAATAATAATAATATTATTATTATTATTATGGCTAAAATGGACAGACGCAATGAACATGGATTTAAACAAATGCAAGTTTAAAGCGAAGGAAAAGGTAGCTTCGAACGACCCGCCGCTTAATTAAGTCCGACGGAAAGGCGAAAGGCTATATGCAACTCATGTAGGAACTATGGGATGAGATGGGTTACGCCGTTTTGAAAGTCTAATCTAAATCTGCGAAACCAGGCTGCATATCTGGAAGGATCTTTGGCGATGTAATGGATGTTATCAGGAATAATGTGGGACGGAGAGAAACAGACGAACGGGAAAGCAATGAAATGAATATTGGCAACGAGAATCAGTTTATTTCTGGTAGCGAGATAACTAATTCACAGTGCGAACAGCCAACTCAGTTGGATTTACAGACGTCTACCGACATTCAGTCCCAAGAGGCGAACGAGTCAATTGACCTCACGAGTCCACTGTACGATCTTGTTGTAGCGGTCCCCGGAGATTTTTCAAATAGACTAATCGACACCAGAATAAAACAACAACCAACGTGTGCTGATTTTCAAAATATTAATTATGCTTGCGGTAAACTTCTCAGTAGCAAGAGCACAGGGAGCCCGCGCAACGACCCGTTTCGATACCTATGGGTTGTTGATTGCATATTGTATGCAGTTGTAGTAGCATTCTTACTCAACAAAGGATGGAAGAGGAAATGTGCTGGGAATAAGCGAATGGCAGAGAAAGACAAGTATGTGTTAGAGGAACAGGTTAAGGAAATAAGGAGAAAGCTGTCGATAGCTGTCGAGTTGGATAGGGTTAAGGAGAATGGCAGGGTCACAAGAAAAGGGAGAAGGAGTCGAAAGTTGTTGTTGCAAGATTGCAAGGTGCTATCGGTTGACGAATTAGTGAACTTAATGGAAAAAGGAAAGTCAAGGTTAAGGAAGCTGAAGAGAGCGTATGCGCGGGAAAAGAAAACTGAAGAAGCTAGGAAGATAAGCAAAATGTTCCAGCAAGACCCACGGCGGGTGTATTCGAGTTTGAGGGAAATGGCGAGCGAGCAGGCGAATAAAGAGAGACTGAAGTACGAAGCAAGGCGAGAGACCCATAGCGGGGGAGGAGTTTTCGAGAACATCGAACAAGCAGTGAGTTACTGGAAGACACTGTGGGAGAGCGAGGGGACTGGGAAGAAGTCGGCAGAGTGGTTGAAAAAGGTCAGACAGTCAATCACAGCGTGTGTACCAGAGACATATAGGAGAAACTGTGATATTGAATGTGACCAAGTTAAGAAAGTAATTGCTAAGAAAGGGAATTGGAGTGCTCCAGGACCCGATAGGATTGCGAACTATTGGTGGAAACGGGCGGAAATTTTACATGAGGGTGTTACTCTGTCTTTCCGGGAGATCGGAAGGGGTGAGTATGACGTCCCATTTTGGTTTACCCAGCAGAAAACTTCGCTGATTCCCGAACCAGGCGTGTTTTCTAGTCATAACACCAGACCAATAATGAGCTTGAACACAATATACAAGTGGTACACGTCCTGTCTCCTGGGACCCGTAGATGAGCACCTCAAGAAGTACGGTCTAATGCAGAGAGATGAACGTGGAGCGAAGGAAGGATGTAGCGGAACTGGTGATAACTTGTTGATCGAGAGAATGGTTGGTCAGCGTGGGAAGCGCAACGTGAGCATGGCATGGGTGGACGTACGGAAAGCCTATCACAGTGTGGACCATAGATGGTTAAGGGAGATGTTTACGATACATAGGTTCCCAACATGGCTTTGCAAGATCATTCACAAGCTTAGTGCCAGCTGGAACACCAGAATATTGGTGCGCACAGCCCAAGGTATGGAAACATTGGAGGTGATAACCTATAGGAAGGGACTTCCACAGGATGACGCCCTTTGCCTCAGGCTCTTCACGCTATGCATGAACTCGGTCTCGTGGATGTTGAAAGCGACTGAAGGCTACAGATTATCTAAGCCGATCGGACAGGTGGTAATTCATCTTTTGTATATAGATGATTTAAAGATCTTTGCAGCGTCAAGAAAGAAGCTAAGAAAGGTTGTGGTTGCTGTGAGAGGAGCGATGGAGGACATAGGACTTGAGTGGAACAAAAGAAAGTGCTCAGAGACCCACGTGAAAAGAGGTACATGGGAGTCAGAGAAGCCAGTGAGTGTGGGGGACAGCGAGAGGGAGGTTATCAAGAGTTTGGGTGAGGGGTCTCATTACAAGTTTCTCGGAGTTTTGGAAAGCACTAAACAGGATGATAATCTCAACTCAGTCTCGAGATCGCAGGCAAGGCTTACTTACAACGTCTTTCGTTGATATGGACTAGAACAAGGTGCAGGCTTCAAATCAGTCTGCTATGCCGGTGTTAAGTTACTTGATGCCCACTCAGTGCTTGCCTATAGCAGAACTCAAGAGGCTGGACAGAGAAGCAAGAAAGGTTATCGTTGAGAATGGGGGCAGGCACGCTCTTGGGTCCACAGCCCTAGAATATCTACCGAGGGGGCTTGGGGGCCGTGGGCTGAGGAGTGTTGAACGAGAGTACAAGCAAGCTAAGGTTAAGGATGAAGTAAGACTATACTAATAAAGATCCGCTATGGAGGTAGTAAGGTGGTTTAAGGAGAGATCAGAGGAGATGGGCCGGAGATCAATGGTGAAGGATGCCAAGAAATATTCATCTGAGTTTGGGCTCAATCTATCTCTGGTGCATCCCCAACCATTGATCACATATCTGATATAACGAACGATTTGGAAGTACCTGTGAAGAAGATTGGGATGTGGTTGAAGACTGCTGCCAAGGAATGGGATGTTGAGGAACTAAAAGCAGAGGGATGGCAAGGAAAATTGTTAAGTGAGAGGTGGGAGGATCAAGAAGTTGAATGCTTTTCACGGATGAGCGAGTGGACGACTGCTCCGACTCACACCATAGCGGGACTGCAGGAACTAAACCAGCAACTCCTACCAACGAAAGTCTACCAACAGAAAAAGACAGGGACTCACACAAGTGATGATGTGAAGTGCCGCATGCGTGGTAAGGCCGCTGAAATGCAAGCATACGTGCTGGAAGGTTGTGGAGCGCTAGCCCAGTCTAAATACATGACCTGGCATAATGCAGCGCTTAAGGTAATTTTCTACGAACTCTTGAAAGACCTAGACTTAGTGAAAACAGTACCACCGTGGTACTCTCAGAACACGCCGTAGCCACTTTACGAGAACAAGAGAGGAAAGGCACTCTGAGACATTCCACTATATGCGGAACACGCGGAGGTGAGAAACACGAACAGAATAGACTGTATGGCTATAGACAAGGAGAGGAAGAAAGTAGTGTTACTTCAAATGAGCTGTCCCTGGGTCAGTAATAGAGAGATCAAATGTTCAGAGAAGACGAACAAGTACGCCCCGCTGCGGTACGAATTAAGAAGGAGATACCCAGTGTACAAGATTGAACAGCATAACATCATAATAGACGCACTTGGAGGGAGCTCGCGAAGGGTCAAGGAAAGCATACGCCAACTGATTGGAAGAGGCCGGTGTCAATTCAGTGCTAGGGAACATGCAGAAAGTTGTAGTCTCTCGCTCCCTTAACATTTCTAGGACTTTCAAGGTCCTATCGGACTAAGTTCTTCCAACGACGTTAGATTTCAGTATAGGTTTTAAACTTTTATCTCCATTTTAGGGTCTATGGGTATACTATTTCAGAGCCTTTAGGTTTATTTGTGTCTGTACTTTTAAGGACCTATCGGACTAAGTTCCTTAAACGACGCTAGGTTCAAGCACAGTTTTAAAAGGTTGATAGAACATTAGTTTCCTTTTAGGAAATTTTTTTTAAAGTTTAGCTTTTATTTATGTAGTAGTGACAATTGAATAGGCTACGCCTTTGGCGCCCTATATCAATTTTATTTCTAATCTGAAGCATTCAGAAGTGTATACTGCAATAATTATGTTTGGTTAAATCTTGGTCTCCACAGCAACACAGATCTACCCTTTCGCGCGCGATTTACTCGTGAATGATGCCAAGGGGGGCCTCTTTGTCGCTGGTCTCAATAGCTACACAAACCTATTCTCTCACGCTTCATTTGGGAAGGAGGCTAATGAAAGCTTCATTGTTACACCTGCTCGGATCTATTTATTCGCTTGTCACGAAGGAGTAGTTTGCGTTAATTGGAAAGCTTTTGGCATTTGCCATCGAATCAAATCACGGAGGACAAACTCTCGTATGCCATACTACCTAATTTGTTCCCCCACATTTCAGCTGTTATTACGTGCCAGCGATATCGCCCCGGGAGTAACTGCAGAATACCCTGCCACTCATTTACATGTCATTGAATAAGAATAGACTCTATTGCGTTTGCTTCGTTCTTCACAATACAGGCTATTCTTATTCAATGACATGTAAATGAGTGTCACTTGAATTCTGGGCCTGTTTCATTAGAGAATCCTGGTCAAGAAACACGCAAAAAGTCAAGTAAACAGTCAACAAGAACCCCAGCCCCAGTCTGCCTGCAGTGTCTGAGAGGCGACCGGTGTAATGAGAAACGCTTATTTTGTGTCGTGTGCAAAGATCAAACTCACGTCCGGTGCGTTGGAAATGTATTATCATTCGGCGGAACTAAACTGTAAGTGGCAGTGACAAAGAATGTACATATTTTCCTATTTTTTTGTTAGCACGTGGGCCGCTAGGGCGTTAATTGAGTCTTTTGTTGTATGGTGTATTAAAGGTTTGACATTTGTGATGTTTCATCTCAGCTCTCGAATTTTTCTAATTTTATGTTAAAATGCCGTCCGATCCTGAAATTGATCTCGCCAAAACCGTATCCGATTTAAAGGAGGAGCTTCGCGATGGTTTTGCATCCCTCAAAAGAGAATTGTCTAAGGAGCACGAATCAGCGATAAAAAGACTCAAGTCCACCCCTTCATCAGCACCGGAATTTAAAAAGAAAAGCAACGAGAAGCAGTTTGAGGTGAATACTCAAGTCCTCAATCACGTTCAGTCTGCCTCCTCATTCCTCCAATCTACGCCACCACAAGTTGAAAAGGCCCTTGAAGAACTTAAAGAAGGTGAGAAAAAGCTCGCTCACAGGAATAAGCCTATCTTAATCGCCGACTCCTCCAAAGAAGATTGGGAAGTGGTTGATGAATACGAGCACAGAGACCTTGCCTATAACAGCGACGACGACAAACGCATAAGACAGGCCGAGGCAAGAACATATCAGAAGCGCCGTGGAACTCAATCGCAGAGAAAAACAGCTTTTACATCCCCGCGGTCCCCATATCTACCGATTTTGTCCGTTTCCTTCAACAGTCCTACGGTTTTCCATTCTCATGGCCCTTTTCTCCAAACTCCAACATTTTCCGCCACCGCCTCGCAGAATACCTCCACTACTACCTGGCCTAGAAGCTCATCCGCCCTGCGAGGATCCTGTTTTGCTTGTGGGATGTTTGGCCATTTTCTAAGTCAGTGTCCTTTTCGTGGTGTTCAGCCCACAGCTAGCCAGTCCAGCAAGCGAATTTAATGGACGCGGAAAGTCCCATGCTTTTACCGAACAGAGATAAGTCTCTAATTCTTTCTCCTGAATACTTAGATTTAAATCATGACTTCTATGAATATGAGCAGGGTTTAAGCTCTAATATTATTGTGGCGGGTAGACTTATTATTGTGGCGGGTAGACCCACATTCAGTTTTGGAAATCTATTGGAACCAGTCCGAATATTTTAGTATTTTAGATGTCATAGATACAGGCTATCGTACTCCTTTTTACTCCATGCCCACTGTTAGCTTCTCAGATAACAATAAGTCTGCCTTAGCCAATGCGGGTTTCGTCGAAGAAGCAATATCTGAATTGCCACTCACCAATCGTGTTTTTGAAACTGACGCGATACCGCAAAATGTGAATCCTTTATCTGTATCTGTGCAGTCCTCATGCAAGAAGCGTTTAATCTTAGATTTGCGGCTTATTAACAAGCACCTGTGGAAGCAGAGAGTTAAGTTTGAAGACGTTAAGGTCGCTTTGAATTTTCTGGATGCAGGTCATTTCATGTTTTCATTTGATATTAAGAGTGGTTATCATCATGTTGGGATTTTCTCTCCTCACCAGTGTTTTTTGGGGTTTTCCTGGTATTGCAAGGGTAATGTTAGATATTTTTGCTTCCGAGTCCTTCCCCTTAGCCTTTCTTCAGCCCCTTATATCTTTATTAAGATATTTAGACCTCCCGTTTCCCACTGGAGGAGATCGACAGGGCATCCATATCGTTGTGTATCTCGACGACGGGTTAGGAGAGGCTTCTTAATATCAGGCTGCCTCGGTTAGTAGCGAGAAAGTAAAGAGGGATGTAGTTCACTCTTGCTTTGTTCCCAATTCGGAGAAATCTCTTTGGGTCCCCACCCTTGTCATTGATTGGTTGGGGTTTACTATTGATCTGTTTCAGGGCTTACTCTTTGTTCGAGGGAAGAAAATTAAGCGGGCTTTGTCCGACATTCTTTCGATTTTGGAAACTAGTCATTCTACCGCTAGAGAGCTTTCTGCTGTTGCCGGTGGAATAAGTTCTTTCAACCTGGCGGTGGGAAATGTCACCAACCTTATGACTAAATTCCTTAATATGACTATTGCTCTTCGATCGGGTTGAGATGTCAAATTTCCTTTGGCCCCCTCCGTTGGAGAGGAACTGAAGTGATTTAGGGGCTGGGGGGAGGTCATTAAAGGGCACGATGGCCTCATTTGCCACCTTCCATGGCTCCCTTCAGAGGCGGGCCGCAGTTCTTCCTGGCGTGAGCTGCAAGCGGTCTACATTTGCCTCTCTAGTTGCTCCATATCTTTAGCCGGTTGTGCTGTCCAGTGGTTTACGAATGATTGTAACATCCCTTCCATTATTTCTAATGGTAGTATGAAGCCGGATCTCCACGAACTCGCCCTGTCCATCTTTAGATTAGCTCTCGGGAACACTATGATTTGCAAGTAGACTGGGTCCCTAGATCTCTTAACGAGCGAGCGGATGCCATTAGCAGATTTATTGACCGCGATGATTGGGGAGTTTCCCTTCACTGTTTCAGCCATGTGGATGGTATTTGGGGCCCTCACTCTGTGGATCAGTTTGCCAATTCCCACAATTTTAAGCTTACTAGGTTCTATTCACACTATTGGAACCCTGGTTTTAAAGGTGTCGACGCTTTTTGCTACGACTGGGTTGGGGAGAATAATTGGCTACTACCCCCAGTGTCCCTTATTCCTCGGGTTATCAGGCATCTTGCGCATTGCAAAGCTGCGGGTACTCTTATCGTACCCCAATGGGTTTCGTCCCCGTTCTGGCCCATGCTCTTCGGGATCGAGTCTCCTTACCATTCCCTTGTCAAGGGCATCATTACTTTCACTGACGTTGCAGGGATTTTTGTTAGGGGCTCCTCCAAATCCATTTTTGATGGGTCTAAGTTCAAGTCTTATGTACTAGCATTTCGTTTATCCGATTTTTAGCTTACGATTATTTCCCTGATTTGTTATTCATTTTCACGCCATTGTAGTTTTGCACCTCTTATCTTCACCTCGTTATATGTCCGACTAAATTATATTATTATTGCTGTAACTTGTGTTCCTTTTTCTTCATCTCTACAGTTTCTCATTGGAGAATTTTTTCCCATTGACGGTGTTTTCTTGACCTCGCGTAGGTAGGCTCTATCTCGTAGCTCAGTATGTTTGTAGTTTCGGTGTCTACTGTCGGCCTCGGTGGCCATGCGTGCCTCTAGTCTCGGTGACTAGTGATTGCCTCCGTGGCTACCTATGCTTATTAGTCTAGGAGACTTGTGCGCGCCTCGTTGGCGGTGCTATTAGTAGTCCTGTTTTATATTTTTGCGTGCCTCGGTGGCTGTGTGTTCTTCTCGTTTCGTGCACTTGTGCACGTTTAGCGGCCGTTCATGTTTGTAATATCCGTGTCTGCATGCCTTGTGTGGTTTTCATACTATTCCTACCGTTTTTTGACTCGGTTCTAATCCGTAGGATCGTTTCTAGTATTTCACTTTTTCCGTGGGCCCCCAACCAATTTTCTGGCTACTGTTCCTTCTTTTTCCGTTTTTTTCTTCCTAGACGTTTTTTCCAGTCCCATGTGGTTCGAGCTTACCCACATTCAAGATCTTTTTTTGCGTTTTTTAACAAACAAGTTACCCCAAGTGGTCCTTGGCTCCAGAGATAGTACAACTGCTACGTATCCTTGCGTTTAAACGCTGGTGTTCTTGGGCCTCTAGGTTCCCTGAAATCAGCGTCTTCACAGCATTCCCGGCTTTCGTGTTTTTGTATTTATTCAGTGTCCTTCAAGCCTCTACTTCTCCAGCTCCGGTCCAGACGGCCTTGTATAGCATCCAGTGGGCACATGATCTTGCTGGTTTCCAGTCACCAAGGAGCCACACGCTTCCACAGAAAGTTTTGGAATCTGCCCGACGGAGATTGTGGCATCAGAAATCCAAGAAGTCCCCCATGACTACACAAATCCTCCTTCAGTTCTTCCAGAGCCTGGATGGCTTTTTGGTCGATACAAGATTTATGGCCATGGCACTCCTCGCTTACGTAGGGCTCTTGAAGTTTGATGAGCTTTCAAACATGACTCAAGGACGTAATTCCACATCCAACATACTTTGAACTATTTATTGAAAGTAGCAAGACCGATCAGTATCGTGAGGGTGCCGTCATACCAATTTTCAAAACCAGTACTAGCCTCTGTCCCTGGGCTAACCTTGTCAAATACTTGTCCCAAGCTAAGCTCGTTCTCCCCTCTTCTCTTAATGGCGGCGATGACTTCCTGTTTGGGAACATACAGACTAAATCCGGAAACCAATTTGTCCCTGCCGCCGGATCCAGGATTTCATACGCCAGATGTCGTGAGATTTTGTCGAAAAAGCTAGCTGACGTAGGCCTAGATCGTACATCCTTTTGCTGGCACAGCTTTAGAAGTGGCGGTGCGTCTTCCGCTGCTAACGGCGGTATTTCTGACAGAATGTTTAAGAGACGGTAGATGGCGTTCGGAAAACGCTAAAGATTGTTATGTTGCAGACTCGCTACAAAGCCGTTTAACGGTTTCTATTTCCTTAGGCCTATAACTCCCATTCTTTGTATTCTCTGCAGCTCCTAGTTCGAGCTGCACACCCACTCTTGTGTATGAGTCGCGAATTTAAGTAGGAAATTTATTTACATTCTCTGGAACTAAACTGTATGTGGCAGTGACAAAGAATGTAAATATTTTCCCATTGGTATGTTAGCACGTGGGCTGCTATGGCGTTAATAGGCCATTTCCGAATTACGTTTGGCCTGTTTTTCAAAACGAGGCCTGGTGCTCAACCATACCTATGAAAATGAGCTTAATTTGCATGTGAATGAAAACTTATTACCATACGAAAAGATGAGCACCAGGACTCGCTTCGAAAAAGAGGCTAAAGGTACTTAGGAAATGGGCTATTGAGTCTTTTGTTGTATGGTGTATTTAAGGTTTGACATTTGCAATGTATTCATCTCAGCTCTCGAACTTTTCTAGTTTTATGTTAAATTTGAACTTGCATGTAATTAAACTGATTTACCTCTGGCTCCCAGAGGTCGGTGCGCCTGCATTTGGATGGAGAATACGTTCTCATTTTTCCCATTGGGTTTTTGGGTTTTCGTATCAGGCGGCGGCACACTAAACGTTTTGGCCCGAGAGGTGATGACTAGTTGTTTACTACTCTGTGTAACTTTGTCGGACGGCATTAAATACTCGGGCTCCTAGTTGGAACTGCACACCCACTCTTGTGTATGAGTCGTGAATTTAAATAGGAAATACTAACATTAATTACATCAAATCCACTCGGGCTGAAGAGTGGACATGTCCAAAATGTCTCATTTCAGTAATGCCTTTCTACGGCCGGGATATCTGGCACACCTCTGTGTCACCCCGTGACGAAGCTGACACAGCCTTTGCTGAACACCTGCATTTAGAAGCCTTGAAGCAAAATAGCAAACAACTGTCCTGCACATTAGCACCCAAAGCATGATAATAATGATAACAATCTTTTATTAGGAAGCTCCATCACAATAATGGTTTACATAGAGGTCCTAAATAATAGATGTGTTTTATATAAAAATACAATTAAAATATAGAAATGTTAGCTAAAATCGAAATATAAAAGTGATTACAACATATACACTGCAAAAATTAATTAATAGAATACTTAATCATAAAAAGAAGAAAAAAGACACTTTTTAAAAATTGGCAAACTTACTGAGTTTCTTACAGTTCTCTCTAACTCATTAAAGTCCTTGAAACAGTGATACCGCGAACGATGTTTTCACCAATTGTATTTGACTCTGGGGAGCTTTATAGTATCGTTATTGCGCGTACTGTATGAGTGCATATAATTCTTTCTTACAATGTCCAAAGAATGATTAATTTCGCCATTAATACACTTGTATGCATATATACATCGATGACATTTCCTACGTTCTTCAAGATTCAGCCATCTCAAGACTGTTAATGCATCAGTGGATGAGGAGTGAAGTGATCTATCTAATATCAACTTAGCTGCTTTGTTTTGCAGAATTTGCAATTCCTTCGTTAGTGTGACATTGTCTTTGTCACCCCAGACTAAATCAGCATAATCAAAAATAGGCAGCACTAAGCTATTGTAAAAAAAGTAACCGGGCATTATAAGGTAAATAATACTTAATCCTACGTAAAAGACCAGGGTTCTTATTAACCTTACATGAAATATACTCAACGTGGTCGGACCATGTAAAAGTTGAGGACAACCTAACTCCCAAATATTTAAAACTAGTTACAGAATTTACATCAGTATGAAAAATAGATAATGAGAAAGAGGAAATGCCAACAAGTTTCCTATTTCAACCTATAATCATGGATTTCGTCTTAGTAAGATTCAAAGTAAGCTTATTTCCATGTAGCCACTGGGCAACTTGCAAGAGACCATCATTCAGTGCCTCTTCCAACAGATGTGGCTCCTTAGCAAAGTAGTACAGGACCGGATCATCAGCATACAAAGTCACCTTGCAATTCTTTATAGCCAGAGTCAGGTCATTAATATAAACCAAGAAAAGAAGCGGTCCTACAATACTCCCCTGTGGCACCCCAAAGGTCATCGGGAGAGGGTCAGACATAGCATCACTGCAGGCAGTCCGCTGTTTACGATGACTCAGGCAGGACTTGAACCACTGTAGCGTGCTGGTGAGAGCTGATGTTGTAAACAGTTTGGAACGGAAGCCAAATTGTTTGTTTGAAATGAGGTTATTTGAATTTAGAAAGTCATAGAATTGGAAGTCGACAACTTTTTCCAGTACTTTACTTATCGTTGGCAGAATAGAAATTGGGCGATAATTTGATGCATCTGTCCTATCTCCAGTTTTGAAAAGTGCAGCCACTTTCGAGCCTTTCCATATTTCAGGAAAATTGCCAGTGCGAATAGAGAGACTCAGTAACTTGGTTATCAAGGGACTAATAACACGCGCGCCACACTTTAAGAGTCTCGCACTGATGTTGTCCAAGCCAATAGCTTTATTTGTCTTGAGAGAAAGCAGATGCTTGAGTACTGTTTCCTCATCAACTTCGTAAAGCGAGATATACTGTAGTTTTGAGGCCGATCTGACTGGGAACATAACAGCAGCTGATATTTTATTTGCAAGACTTCTGCCAATGGAACCGAAATAATAGTTGAGCGCGGATACAATAGAGGCTGTAGTGGTGTGTTCAACACCATCAGCTATGATAAATTGTGGGCTCGAGGATTTAGTCTTGCGAGAAGACACCTCATTCACCGCCTTCCAGATCTTCCCTGAATCTCCTTTTGCCTCTAGAATCAAGTCACAGTAGTACCTGGATTTTGCTGCCTTGACTTCGCGATTGACCCTATTTCTTAGCTTCCTATAGCAAGCCCAGTGATAAACAGAATTGGTTTTCACATTTTTATGATGGTGAAAATCACGATCCTTCGTCACCCCGTTGATTTTATCATTCAACCACGGGAGCGGAACACCTCGTATTATTCGCCTTTTTACAGGCGCATGCAGGTCAGCTATTTCAGAGAACAATTGATTCCAAATAAACACAGCGTCGTCGATGTCTTCCTCGCTTTCAATAACATGCCATGGGACGCTATTCAAGTCCGCTGGGAAGGTGTTCTCATCAAAGTTTTTATACGAGCGGTATTCAATTGTTTTTGGTGGTGCCTTAATTATACCTGCTTTTAAAACACAATATACGAGGTAGCGATCACTCAGTGAAACAGGAACAACAACGGAGTCAGTGATGCGGTGATCATTGTTCATTAAAATCACGTCAAGAAAGTTTGAGAGGCGATTTCCACCTCTGATAACTTGCTGCTAGCCGTCGATCGTTTTAAGTTCGAAGTCATTACTACGAGCGAAACTTGGTTGAAGGAGAACCATCCGTTACTTCAATACGTTGCAATTCCAGATTGCAGAGACAAAAAGAGGGGCGGCGGTGTAGGAGTGTATATTAAGGATTCCATCAAGTTTAAAAGGCGATCAGATAATGAAAAAAGATATTCCACCCTAGAACACTTGTGGCTGGAGATCCCAGGTCGCAACAAGCACAGTAGACTCCTCCTGGGAAGCATCTACCGATCATAATCCATGGTACCTTACAGCGATTGAATAGTAACATTTAAATCTCTGTTAAGTGATGTATTTAGCAATTCATTGGGACGGCGCACTTCTCCCGAATGGCGATTGAAATATCGACCTCCAGTGACCTGGTATCCCTGCAACTATGAAGCATAGTGATATTCTTAAAACCAAGAGTCTGCACCAGTTGGTATCGAAGCCAACACGTACTACTCAACACTCATCAACTCTCATCGACCATATAATCACGAATATACTTAAACCAGGTAACTCAAACTAATTTTATTTCTTCTCTTAAGATCAGTGATCATGACGCACCTTACGTTTGTATTAACGTTCGCATCACTAGATTCGTCCCAAGGCATAAATTTATCCAGAACGAAAAGAACTTTAACGCTGACGCTTTTATTGAGGACTTTGAACAGCTGCCCCTAAGTATCGTGTATTCAACCGACAATCCTTACATGCAAGTTGATCTTTTAAGCTACCTTATCTGCGAATGCATTGACCGCCACGCGCCCTTAAAACGGACTAAAGTCACACGTCCTCCTGCGCCTTGGATGAAGGACTTGGATATACAACAACTTCAAAAAGACTGTCTCTCTCTCCAGACCTCCGCCTGTGTAAGCAAAGATGAAGCCACTTGGACTCGTCATGGAGATATGAGGAATAAACTCAAGTCCAAGATGAAGAAAACTAAGCGCGATTTCTATCAAAATGAACTGTCTTCTTCTAAACCTAAAGATATATGGCAAGTTATACACAGAATCCTTCACCCAAGCCCACAACCGCTTAAAGTACAACCTGAAGAGCTAAACTCTTTCTTCAGTTGCCTCTACTGCTGAAAGAGTTACCGGCGCATCTACCATTCCAACCGACGAACTATAGAAGCTGATAGACTCTCCTCCAGAAGATAAAGGCAGTTCATTTCACCTTCGTAATGTCACTTGCAAAGAAGTTCTCTCGGAGCTAAAGAAACTAAGAAACGACTGTTCATGTGGCCCAGATAGTATTCCAGTCAAGTTCCTCAAGATAGTTGCTGAACAACTTACTCCGTCGTTAACCCACATACTAAACAACTGCATTGACAATTGAACATTTCCATCCGCCCGGAAAACAGGAAGAATTAGCGCAATTCCAAAAGTCAAAGAGATCAAGTCCAACAGCGACCTCCACCCTATCTCGATCCTTCTTGTCTTGTCCAAAGTATATGAGTGTCTTGTATTACGTCAGTGGCTAAATTTCTATCCTTTGGCCGCGATGGTATTCTTAAAGAATCCCTTGGAGCGTACAGGAAAGGACACAGCACCACTACTGTTCTTCTTGCCATGAAGGACAATATCTTACACTCAATGAAACGTTCCGAGGTAACCATGGCCATTTTGGCTGATTTCTCGAAGACATTTGACACAGTTTCCTATGAAACTGTGTTAAAAAAGATACACAAGGTTGGTTTCTCCGAATCGAACCTCAGGGTCACTAGCTATCTCACTGAGAGAGAACAGTTTGTTCAGATAGATGACAAACTTTCAAGTACCATTGAGGTGGCCTTCGGCGCCCCCCAGGGTTCCATACTGGGGCCTGTCATCTTCAATCTTTATGTCAATGACTTTTCAGATAGCTTGGAGGCATCCATAACCTCACACCAGTACGCTGACGACACAGCCATCTACGCGCACGGCAAACCTGCAAACATCTAGCAGTGTGAAGACCAATTACAACACGCCTTGGATCAGCTTTTGACTTGGTCAAGTGGGAGCAATCTTAGTTTAAATCCTAATAAGACAAAAGTGATGCTGTTCTCGACTCAACAACTGTGTGCATAAGGTTGATGGATACCCGATCAACTTGCATACAAACGGTGGTAAATTAGAACGAATCAAAACCACTCGATTACTTGGCACGGAAATCAACGAAAACTTGAAATGGAACGATGACATTCTTTCCAAAATATCAAAGTGCTACAATACTCTTGCTATTATCAAGAAACTCAAGAAATCTTGCCCCTTTTCACGTCAGGAAACCCCCTAGCAGAGAGCCTTACGTTATCGTTAATCGATTACAACGATATAGTCTGTCATCCCATTCCTAAGTTCCTGACGCAGAGACTCCAACGTGTCGAACTCGCTGCGGCAGGTTTTGTTTACAATCACTACGCGGATATGTCGGATGTTTCGAAACTCGGATGGCTCCCCATTAGTTATCGCCGAGACTATCACATAACCAGGAGGATATGCAAGGCTTTACATCAAAACTGCTGGCCAACCTGCCTCAAACTGGTCGAAGATGCACCTGCAAGGGCTCTAAGATCTTGTGAGCGTCGCCTTGAACGATCGACTGTTCCCGGAACGCTACAACATTCTGCTGCGATGCTATTCAACAGTCTACCTCAAGATATTAAAAATTGTACAGAACCCAAAGTATTCGACAGTAAATGCAGAAAACATTTTATAACACTGGCAACAAGTAGTTCTTGATCCCTTTTTATATATATATATATATATATAACTGCAGACAGTACTGTTTCGGCCTTCTGGGCCTCATCAGTGCAGTGCTAATGCTAGGATGGAGGAGAACCAATATGGTCACCCCAATATATATATATCTCATATATCTTGAATTAGTACAGGAGAGCCAACAGATGGAGTAGTAATAAACCATTATAATTATTATTATTATTATTATTATTATAATCATTATTATTATCTTTATTAAACGTAATTAGGTGGCTATAGTTTTTCGTAAGACTCGTAATTTGTATGTGTTGATGATCGTGCGGCTTTTAGCCGAAGATACATTCGATTTACGTAAGAATTTTTTTTAAAGAAATACTAGGCCATAAGCCGAACCCCCAGTCTTGTTAACGTTTGATTAGCTCTCAGTGTATTTTCGTGCAAAAATCGCTCAGCTTTTATGAAAATAAATATGGTACATTTCAAGCGGAAGGATTTCTCAATCGATCGGCTCTCTCGTATCCTCCAGTACAGCCGGCGTTTTGAGAGAATCGGTGTAATCTTTGCTCTTTTAACAAGAATGGCCTTTTTTAAAATTTATCAAGAACTCGGTGCATCAATTGCCACAACAACTCCAGTTTGTGAATTTCCGCTCGAAAGATCTAAGAAGATTTGCTGATTACAAAATTTATGTTTTTGTTTATGTCCAACCATATCAAACAAATTGCAAGTTGTATGCTTCAAAACTTTGTAAGTCTTACATAAGAGAAATAAGAGCGATATTACCGGATGTAAGATTCGAGAACCCGGCGTGAGAAGACGACGGTGTCCAGCTTAAACTTGCGGTCACTAAAGTCGGAAAAAATGCATGTAACGTACTACTTTAATTTCCGTAGATTCGAGACCTTTTAAACGACTTCTTAACATTCTGTCCCTTTTCTATTTTTTTCGATACGCTAATGGCTCGTTTGAATTTGACTCTTCTATGTTGTCCTCCCTGTCCTCCAGCTCACCGCTTTGAGTTGCAATTTCGGATTCAATCGCCACGTATTCCGGAATATAATTAAAGTCCGAGTCATCGGAGAAGAAACTTTCGTCAGAACAACAAGAAATATCAAACATAATGAAACGAAACTATCACCGAAATAGCCAGGGAAATTACTAATCACAAAGCCCACTTGTTTGCACGATAAGAACACATGGCTACTACTGTGACGTAACGGAGCCCAGTCCCCTTTGCTTGGCCAGACATTTTATCTACAGATTATAGAGCGTGATAAAAAGTAAAAAAAAAAAAAAAACGGTAAAATACCGCTACTGTTGCTAAAACATGTTCTAGAGTCATTATATTTTGATGTAAAATAATAAAAAAATAAGTGTCATAGGGACTTTAAGCTTACGTCCGTCGATCCAGAATTTTTCATTTAGATGCAATGCGTTGTGGAGGTGAAGTTTGTCATATCACGCTATCATTGACAATCATACGTCAATCATCTTTTACAGAAGAATCAGTAGCACTCATCCGTATGACTGAAGGCAACAGATCATGGAATGCATCCCGCAAAATGCAAATGATGCGACAGACATTCAAAATTACGCATTTCTTAACTCAATCAGTCTCAAGATCTCATTAGTACTTTTTCTCACTGTCTGCCATGTAATTCTTGATGTTAATTTGAAGAATTCTGTATTGGATCAACTAAAAGCCCTTAAGTCCGAAGTACGGACTTCGGGGAAGACAGATGACTAACTCCTCGAGACCAAATAGACATCAACGAGATTCTAACTCTCAGGGAAGTTTAGGCCCCTTACAAAGCGTCAGCGTTAGCACCGTTTAAAGTAAGTATGTCGTAAATGAGAGAGAGTTTGATCTGTATACAAGGTAATCATTGAAAAGCTAACAGTGGCGCGCGTGACACCTGCGTGCCATTTCCTATTACGTGTAGTGTGACATTTTTAAACCGGAGATTTTAAGCTCTTTATTTTTCTAGTTCAGACGGTTTTGTCTATCCCAAACCTGTCACTTTTTAGCACAATCTGTAATCCTGTGTGAGAGAAACTTAAGAATTTGTAAGGAACGAGTGGACACCACAATGCAGACCCATCGAAAGACATTTTCCAACTAAAAAGCAGAAAGGCAAGATCGTCAATGAAAATTGTTGCAAAAGTAAGTTATAGCCATGCAAGATTTAAGATCAAAATACAATAATTCAACACTATTCCGGAAGAATCACAGATAATCTTATCACGATTATGACTCTGATGATGAAACCTTTTTTTTACACATTAAATGGGCCGCTGGATCATGAACCTTGATCAAGTCGCTGTATGCCTCATCGATGGTCTCTTTCAGTTTCAGAACGTCTTTCTATTTTCTATTTCTGGTTATCCTTTATTATGCATCTTTTCATTACTTCCCACCTGTATTTTTATGTTTTTTTTTCGTTGTTATTGTGTTTGTTTGTTTGTTTTTTTTTTCAATTCTTACTGTTAAGTTTAGTTTTTTGGTTTTGGCCAGTGCTTTGTCTCTGCTCGCTACTGTTTACCTGCTGTTGAACTCCACCTTTACCACTAAACACTAGAGACCTTAAGATAACCCGAAATCGGTGTACAAGTACGGGTAGTGTTCCCGTACAAGTAAAATGTTCATATGCGTAGCTAATTTGATTAAGATATACCCGAAGAGTTAACACGCAGGAATTTGTAACGATTGCCTACAAAGATGGCGGCCGCGGCGGAAGGTTTGCTCTTTTTCTTCAGAAATAAGTTATCTAAACTGTTTCATTAAGTCTATCAAATGTATCCAAAATTCTCCTTCACGAGTGTTCTGTCTTTAGAAAGTACGCCAATGACATGCTTCTTCTTCGAAAGCGCGAGCGCAC
The DNA here is from genome assembly GCF_964205215.1 of Stylophora pistillata. NCBI lineage: Eukaryota > Metazoa > Cnidaria > Anthozoa > Scleractinia > Pocilloporidae > Stylophora > Stylophora pistillata. Next base: position 11,657,367 of record NC_142525.1, read on the forward strand.
CACACTTGTTATCGCAAAACCCGCCATTTGATCGAGGCACATCACCAAATAATTTCTTTGATTGTCAACTTCAGTATTGACTCCTATGCCATATTTTTCAATGCTAGTGGTTTTCGAAGACACAACCGTTGGAGAAATTCTCAGAAATCCCCCAAATTACCGCCATAAACTGATATCGTTTCAGAGTTTAACCCTCACACTTGAGATCGAAAGTCAATCCAGTTTGACGCGCTTTCTTTGCCATTAAAATTTCAAATTTGGCAAAAATATTCCAACAGACTTGCAATAACGTTTCCAAGGAGTCAAACAAATCAAAACGTCTTAAAAAATCACTCGTTTCTCCATCATGTAGCTCGTCCTTCTCGTACTCTCGTACTCGTAATTCTTCCACGGGTGAACTGATGTCTACCCCGGAAAAACGGTTGGGTCTACCAGGGTAAGATCGATGAATCATCGCAAAATGAAAAAAACATGGCGCTACCGGTTACCCGTACACCGATTTTGTGGCATCTTGAGGTCTCTACTGCAATTCTCCGAGGCGGGGTAGTTAGTCCCAAAGAGTTACTCTTGACTCATTCTACCAAGGAGGAGTAACAACTGCTTCATTGAGTAACATCAAGAATTAAATTATACTCCGGTCACGACTCCATCGATTACATAAAAATGACGATCTCAAGGCGTTTGGTTAAAAGGGGAAACATGAAACCAAGCCGAAGACATAAACGTCTTGAACTGCAGACGTGTACCGCTGACCCGCGGAGTGATGTCAACCACCCCCTGAAGGCTGAACTCTCGGCGGACTTGCGACCTCTCCCCAGACCTCCCGTTTCGACCCGCAAAAAAGTACTTTATGTTAAACTAGGAACATGAAGATAACATTTTTGATATCTTTACCAAAGGTTACATTTTAGTTTGAAACCTTCCGACAAATGTGTTCAATCGAGCTTGGAAATTAATTAATATGTTAAACCCATGTCAGGCAAAAGTGGGTGACACTAGTGGGGTACCTCGACTTTGCCACTGATGAGATTTAAATTGAATGTCTACGAGGCTACTCAAAACGTGCTTTATCGGTGAGGACAAAAAGATGGTTCTACCGTGGATTTCCTCGTCAATGCATTAAAGAAAATAGAGAAGGATGACTGTGTGCAAGTTCTTAGGCCGTGGGATAATTAAATAAAGTGGTTATAACTGTAAGGTTCATTGAGATGTCGTGCGGGGACAACAGGCGTTTTTCACAGGAATTCAGAAGGTGGAGTTCTTGGCTATCGAGATGAGGAAGGAGGAGAACTTTAGTTGGATGATGTTAAGAGAACGATGTTTCTTGGAGGATGTTACTAAAACTAGTAACGGGAACGGGGAACGGCGAACGGGGAACGGGTGTACAGCGGTAACCCACCTGAGAATTTAAAATGGCGGAGTAAACGATGTTTACAAACACTGATTTTATCGCTAGGTCGCCGCTTGCAGCGAAATTAGACGACTTGCTTTTATTTAACTATTGCCCAGGCGAAGTCACGAAGCCTAGTATTCCGAGGCGAGAATTCGAAGTCAAATGACGTTTCTGCAATGGCTGCCACCTTTTGTTCTGACGTCTCTCTTAGCTTTTCCTTCCTGAAAACTGCATTTTTTGGCAGAGTTTGGGTATATTGGTTGTTTTCATTGCCCAACAGCATTTTTTGCAGATAAGTAGCAAGGAGGTAATATCTTAGATTAGCAGAAATGAGCTAGGAAACGTAATAACTAGCCTAGTTATTAAAATTACTACATGCAGATATCTGCTTACCTTACCGCAAAATAACATCAGGAATATATCTTTGTATCGACCCGTAAACTTCCATGTAAACAATAGAGAAAACAAACATTGACAGAACCTCTAATAACATTTAATTTAACATGTTATCTAACATTTAATTTAATATTTAATCTTCGAAAGGCCCTAAAAAAAGCTTTGAAGACATGCTAAAATACGAAAAAATATGAAATATGAAAATGAAGGTTTACCAAACCAGGTTAAAATTGTCTTTTACTGCAATAAATAGCATTTTCCTTCTCAGACATTGTTTTCAATTTGATAAGAAATCATTTTAAGCGACAAAACTTGCAGTACTATTACTCTATGAATATAAGAATAAATGCCGCGAGCTTGTAGTTCTGAGTTGATTGTTTAAATGTTGTGCATGAATTGTAAGATACTCACCTCTCCGAGGATTTGATTTCTATGCAACCTGCAATGTGCGCTAGACAACAACTAAATTTATGAGGCACTCAACATTTCAAAGTAAAATCCTTCAATAAAACCTACACTTACCGTCCATGCTTTTTGCTCCGACGATCGCGTTCGAAAAGCACGTGCTCAATACTAGTTGCCAGACCCTTTTAGTTCCCTTTACTCCACCATTTTGAATTCTCAGGCGGGTTACCGCTGTACACCCGTTCCCCGTTCGCCGTTCCCCGTTCGCCGTTCCTCGTTCGCCGTTCCTCGTTCGCCGTTCCTCGTTCGCCGTTCCTCGTTCGCCGTTCCTCGTTCCCCGTTCCCCGTTCCCCGTTCCTCATTATCACTTTAAGTAACATCGTTTCTTGGATGGTCAATAGAAGCCTATCAAATTTTTTGTTCATGTTGTAATTTAGGTAGCGGGGGTTTCAGTTATATTTACCATATGCACATGCGGGTGATGTTATTGGTCGCTGTACGCGAAAAGAGATCGCCAAGCGAAATCCAAACACTGAACACTGAAACTGATTTACACGTACGACTTTTGACGCTGAGGCAAGGTCTCAGTTGAAATGATATCTTGCAATGGTCGTTCTGATACTCATTGCAAGATAGAGGAGACTCTATTGATTCAAGAACTTAAACCTACTCTAAACGATAACGTCAGCAGCGACAAGCTTTGTCTGTATTAGTTTGCATCTTTGAATATGCAAAAATTTTTTTTCTTCTCAACTTTTGTTCGTTGTTATGTTAATTAGTTACTTATCTTAAATTTAAACTTAGTCGCCACGTGTATTATTAACTGTCACTTCTGAAGATGTATGTCGAAACATACGAAACGTCAAGTTTATTAATCTTGTTTTCCAACATGCGTTTTACTGTCATGTTTATAACTGCAGTTTGTGTGCTATTTGTTATCAGATTAGAGGAATGTTGTATAATAGATATGAATTGTATATTCAAAGTTATTACAGTTCGGAAAATTTTCTTGATCAACCTTACGTTTCTCAGTCAATAAGGCGGCACATCAATTCGTTTATCGACTCATTTAGTAAACTCGTGCTTGGATTCTATTCGTGTGTAATGAATGCAGCACAACTGGCCGTGAGAGGTCTGGGTAACAGACCATTGGGTCACCAAAGATTCCACTCAAAATATTTTTCGCGCAGTAATAGCAGAGTTCTTTTATTGTTTTATTCTTAGTCTATATTAACGATTTACCTCAGTGCCTTAATTTTTCTCATCCTCCAATGTATGCTGACGATACCAGCATTACTTACGCTGGCAAAGATTTAAACGAAATTGATAATTATCTTAACAAAGATTTGAATTCTGTTAATACCTGGTTGTCTTCTAATGAACTCACATTGAACCTGACTAAAACCGAATTATTAATAATAACTTCAAGGTAAAGGCGAGTTTACCTGTCAGGCAATCCGTCTCTTACCATTAATAATTTTCCTATTGAGCAGGTGTCGTCAGCAAAGTCTCTCGGTGTATCAATCGATGAAAACTTAAGCTGGCCCATATTGAAACTGTTTGTAAGAAAATTTCTTCAGCTTTGGGCTTAATTAAGCGCATTAGAGATTTTGTACCATTCTACACTCTTTTGAACATCTTCAATGGTTTGGTAAAGCCCCAGTTTGACTGACTGCAGCTTAGTATGGGATTGCTGTGGTTCAAGTCTGGCCGAAAAACTTCAGAGGCTGCAGAACCGTGCGGCTCGTATATTGTTGTCCACCCCTTATGACTCTAGTGCTCTAGACCTGTTCCGTAGACTTCATTGGAAAAACCTAAGGAATCAGAGGCTTTTTGCCAAAGCCGTTATGATGTTCAAAATTCTAAATGGACAGATATCTAATTATTCATCAAATAAATTCATCTTTCGTAATGATACTACTAGTTATAGATTGCGAAATAGTGAAATGAGGCTGGCTCTTCCACAACCTCGTACCGATTATGTTCGTAAGAGTTTCTCTTATAGCGGTGCCGCGTTGTGGAATAGCCTTCCGACTGATATTGGAGTATCTAAAACATTAGGTGAGTTTAAGACGAAGCTAAGTAACTTCAGTTTTGAGTGAACAAATGACACGGCGTCCCTGAAAAGCAATACTTTTATTTTCATTTATTTTCATTCTAATAAGAAGTTAGTTCAGTTCCTTTAGATTAGGCTTTTAATCTTTGTATATATTTTATAATGATTATATAGTTTTAAGTTTTACATTTGTAGATTTATTGCTTGTATACGACTGAATGGAATTTACCGTGTATAAATAAAGTGATCTATTTATCTATCTATCTACGTCACTGCTATGAGCGAGATCAGAGCAGGGCAATATAGAGTGGTAAAATCCACGGGCCGATTATCGCGCGATAGCGAGGTCAATATGGCAAAGCCTCAGTTTAAGATTTTCCCTTAACGACCTCTCTATCGGCTAATTAAGAAGTAATTTAGAGACTCGACAACAATGGATTGAAGTTACGAAAAAAATGGCGGACAATTTAAATTATTTTTCTGACGACAAAGAGTCGGAATGGCTGGCGAATATTGATCCAAGTATTAGACAAATCAAACGAAGAAAAGCAGTTAGACGACAATGAAATTTCACCATTTATTAAGGAAAATCCCGCACCAATTCCGATCCGCTTAGCCGCACTTCTGTCCGTAAATAAATGTCCGCGAAATTCGCTTGCACTGAAATAAAAATTTGGTGTGTTGGATATATCTCTTATTAAACGCTTTGTTGTGTGGTATCGCCGAGTATTCGGAGTTTGGGTAGCCAATCACAGCGCGCCGTCAACGCTGTCCTCTGTTTTAGTATATTTGCTAAAAGTGAATATTGCATGACTGAATGACAACTGAGAGTGAATACAAGATGATCTCCCTAAAGCACTGTACTTTCGGTCTAAGACTCCCGTTCCATGTTGACTTTGCCCTTTCCCCCGTTTCGTTTTAGTAACATCCATCCTAGATACTAAATCGAGAACTGCTCCTTAGGGCTTTTCCAGAAGGTTCTCTATTTTAATCCAGTTGAGAGAAATTGAACAGGTCGCATGATTGTATCACTGACAGAAATACCTTAATCCTTCGATTATAATTAGGATTCCACGGTCTTGTAAGATTTGATTTTTTTACACCACGCAGTCCCTCCTTTTCGGCGAAGTCGATCGCGCAACTAAATAAAATTCAGCGGAAAATCCAGGGTTACTCTGGTTTTGCTTTGGACCAGCTTTCAACTGAGTGTCGAAAAACCGAAATAATCATATCTACCAATCAGAACAAAGGCTAACATCATCATTGACAACTCAAAGTAAAAGGGGCGCCCTTTTGAAGCGCGGGCAAACGCGTATGACTTAATATTTTTGTTTTGAATTTGGTTGGTTGAGAGGGTGGCGCGAGTTTTCTGAACCAATCAGAGCAAAGTAAAGCAACACCAAAGAAACCGCGGATCACTGACGATACTCAGTTGCACACAGCTGTTAAATTGTTCTGGGTTTTTTTCTGGAATCTCACATTACATTGCTGAATTAGTTACAACGCAGCTTTACTACAAACCACTAACAACCTCTCAAACCAAACCTAACTTTTATTCTTTTTGCATGTTTTACGAAATAATTTTACAGCCCAACGAGTTTTTCCATAACTTTTACAGGACACTAGATATGTGATTCATGGACAGGTCCAGCTTCCAGACTCCGTCATTATTGACAGGAGCACACTGGGACTGAAACTATGCGTAATACTGGATTCAACGAGCATATGAACGAAAAAAATATTTTGTTATCAACTACCTGCAAAGGATCCACCCCTTAAAATAAAATCTACATTTGATAGGTAACACTTTAAATTATCTAGTACACTGAAACAGCCAAAGAATTTTAAAAATTTATTTACAATTTCACATCTAACAAACTCAGTAGACTTATAAAACCTGGTCGACGATGACTGAACTTTCCGAAACAGTTTTAAATAAGTTACGCTGATCTCATTTTGGAGGTTATGATGAAATTTAAATGAGTGACCATTAGATTTTATATCAAAGTACGAGAAGTACCATCGTCTTTCTGTTACCTACGAGCGCCCGTGCGATATTTTAAGGCCTTGAGCTATGCGAAACGGTGAGAGGTCTGCAAGGGGTCTGGTACTGATAATCACCAGGCCCCCGGCAAACCTTCCTGACTTGTCTTCAATCTTCTCTCAGACGAAAAAGAAAAAAACAAACAAACAAACAAACAAACAAACCCAGTGTCATGAAGCACAAATAATGAGTGAATCGCAGGCTATCTTTCTGATTTCAACTTTTTTTCAGCAAACAGAATTAACCCGTACCTAACTATGCTATGCTTTTCTTCGTATTATGTCGGCATAACTAACAACTTTCTCAGGGCTTGGGACTTTGATGTCCTATTTTCTCAACATGGTTAACTCACGAGAACATTTATTTCACCTCTTGTCAGTCTCGCGTTAACTACTAATTAATTTTCTTGTAATCGATCCGCAAACAATGTAATTCAATTTCTATCTACGGCGAACTCTAGTGAGAAGCATTCATCTTTGGTGAACTCACCAATGAACGGGCGTTTGATTTTTTTCGCTCGACTGGAAAAGTCTTCCTTGCAGAAAAATTCTGTAGCAAATATTACCTAGTAGTGACGGAAATAATCTTCTCTTGTCAAAAATACAACACGAATATCGCTATTTGGCTTCTTCGTAATTCACTCCCAGAATCCCTTGAGATTCTGCACGTATTTTTTCATCAAACCAAATAACTGACGTAATTTATCTCAGGCGCTCCTCTGTCCTCGGGCTCAGATCCCCGCGGTTGCCATTGATTTGGAGGTAGTTCGGGCTCCGGGGTAAGTGTGTTTCGTGACGATCGTAAAGACTCAGGTCTCCGGAAACCGTCCGAGTCCTGCGATGGAGGCCTAACGAGTTGACCATGAACATTGATGTACGGCTATAACATGAAAGAAAAGATGGCGAAAATATAAAAAACCTGGAGTAAGATGCTTGCAGGAAAGAGTGAGTTGTCTCTTGCCTTTAAAGAAGCAGTCTCCTAACTGAACTCGCTACTCTTTCATCTATTATTATTTATTTTTTTCACACTTCCATTGCATTTTTGTCAAGCAAAGCAGGGTGCATGGGAGTATGTGGCTACAAAACAACAAGAGCCTAACCTCACAAATCGAGCAGTTTTCAATTGAGTATCGAAAGTGATCTTGGATTGCTTTGGTTTTGCTTTACTTCGCTCTCTGATCGATAGAGAAAATTCGCGTCACCACTTCAGCCAATCAAATGCGAAACTAGAACCACTCCCAACCTGGTCACTCGCGTTTTCAAGCCAGTTGCCTCTTGTTACATTGATTTCTCATTGGTTAATGATGACGTAATGTTTCCTTTGATTAGTAGTTGTGCTGACTTTTGTTTAAGTTTTTCCACACCCAATTGAAAACTGCTCCACAAACTGAATGAGGTGACAACAAAGATGTACCTACGCTAGCCAAATCTGTCGGTTTTACCAAAGCAGAAAACCCTTGAGCTAAACCCTTTACATCCTAACATCAGTATGCATATTCTCCATACTGTTCTCTATACATTTCCTAAGCTGCTGACAAGGAGAGTTTGTTGAACAATCCTGAGCTTCTATAGTTGGTGACCACTCCCTTTGTTCTCCCGCTGATCTCTTTATGTGTGATTCAGGGGTTATACTGTGAGGAAAAAATTCGATGCTGGAAACTCACAGGGGTCAAAAGCTTAAGGATTAGCGGATGTGTCTTTAGATATTGTCGTTTTAAAAGATTGGCGCGTTAAAACTTCGTTTATCCTTCATTTCCCCCCCTCCACCCCCCAAGATCTGCGGTTTGTCGCCCTGGCCAGACCCCCCTCCTCGTACGTACCCGTGATGAAGGTGGATGGTAAGGCGCAGGTCCGTCCGAGTCATATCGGGGATCCCGGCCATCTGGTGGATAAACAATATCGCGTAAGAAGGCAGGCGGCTCTGGAAGGCCATCATCTGAATTAATAGCAAAAGCCATTAGGAAAAAAGACAAAGTAACACAACAACAGCAACAACAAAAATCACAAACAACAACAGTAATGACGTTTAAATTCAAGGCTAAAATGCTTCACATTGCACGATGTTTATCTCAAAATAAAGGTACACGGGGGTTGGTAAGAGTTATAAAGTTTTCATTTTTGCGACAAAGAGAATGGCTTTTGATGAAAAAGAAACTGTATGGATGAAAGGTAATTTGGTTTTATCAACCGAGTTTCTAATGCAGAATACCGTAGAGTGTTTGAAAGCTGACGTTCCGAATGTGAGACCGAGGGCAATGAGGAATGGCTAACGTTGGAAACGTCAGCTTTCACACTCTCTATCGTATTTTACATTATCAACTCAGTTGAAAAAAAAAGGCCAAACTGTTTTGCAAAACTCCCCAACGACGCAGCCTCACAGTTTCTTTGGAAACTAACCCGCTTCATTAGATGCTACACACTCTTAGGAGCCAAACGGGTAAGGAAAGGGTAATATTTAACATTTATTAACGAACGAACTTGAAAAAAGGTCTAACGCGATTTGTAAGCTATTAAGTGTGTTACATTCTAATTCCGTGTTTGTCTGTCTCTGTCTCTCTTTTTTTTTTTTAATCAAATCAATGACAATGATAATCATAGCAATAGCAATCATAGCAAAGGATGTAACACCTTTCAAAAACTCAGCAGTACCATTTCCACTCATTCAAAGTCGGCTAAAAGACAACAAGCTCACCTGGATAGTTTTCGTAATTATTAGAAATCGGTCGGTTGCTGGGTATCATAGCCATGGGGGGTGGTAGGTCCGGGGGCCTCTCACTCGGTGGGAGATTGGACGGATCATCCAAATCTAAGTCGTCATCATGCATTGGGAGGTTCTCGAAAGATCTGTCTTCAGGGGTGTACTGTGGGGGAGGCCCTGTGTGGTTGAGTGCATTTCGATGAGTTTCAAAATGACAAAAACCATAGCAATTGCTGTGGCCAATAAGAACAGGGATAAATAACGTATTCAAAACTAGAACAGAATTCTCGAACATGATTTGTTCTCTCCAGCCCGATTTGAAAACTAACTGGGCAGTTCACGCATTATGACTGTGTAATTGGTCAGTAAGCGTCATGTACAAGCGCTGTTGCTCCACATTTCGCCGAGTCAACCACTAGTTTGTTTTGTTTGTTAGTTTTTTTTTGTTTTTTGTTTTTTATGAAAACGTGTAACCAAGAGCTAGTCTGTTTCTCAAACTTTGTCATAGTTTTGATTTATTGGTAACAGGACTTCGTGTCGTCCAATTCTGTCTTTAGTCATACCCGTAATTAACAAATCTTTACCGATAATAACACTAAGAAGGGAGAAAGAGGGAAATTTTTCTGCACTTGTGACCAGGACTGCAGTTAAGCCCTCCAAGATTAATTTCAGCGCTTGATTGAAAATGGTTCTAAGAAACGCAAGGGTTTAGTTAGGAATCAAACGAGGCTTGCAGTCAAAATTGTGTATTAATTTTTCTTTTCACCTTTCGCCCAACCCTCTTGAAAATGGTTTTCCTTACCTAGGTAAAAGCGGAAACTACGGTTTCAGAATCAATACAAATACTCCATCGTGTTTGAAGTTTAACAATGCATAAATACATTTGAAAACGAATGAAAGTTAATTCTTAAGAGGATTTTAAGATCAATTTTCGTTTTTGTGTGAGTACCTACACGCAGCTCAGAGAAATCTCAAAATAGAAAAGTGAGAATAAAGTTGCCTTAATTTCTTAAAGGTTTTAGGAATTTAATAAAAAAATTTTATAAGAAAAGGTTACTAAGTTAAGTTAATTTTTAAAGTTTATACTAACATCCTTTATAAGTGTCATTCCAGTATGAAGGCCCATACATCTGTGGCGGTGGGCGAAGCCTTTCTGTTGAACGATAGCATGTTTCCAAATTTAGGTCTTAATTTTTTTTAATGCTTTAGAGGGGATTTAAAAGTTGTATTCCGCAGGTTAAAAGTACCATCATCTGAGAGCTGGCACTACTCTCTGATTGGCTAATAACACTCGGAAACTGTCCGAGTATTTGACGAAGGTAGACCGAGAATGTCACGCTCCGAACGAGCCGTTTTGCATCACCTAACGGCCTCTTCTTAAGTTTCACAATGAAGGTGCCAATCGTCTGCAAAAATTTGCGAATTCATGAGTGACCGAGACATAATTTCTCCTTACAATATCAATACAATAGCAAGCAGACAAGTGATGAGAATAAAGAAAAATATCAACAAGGGGATTATAAACTGATATAATTCAAAATTCTCCATAGCAACAACACAAGAATTGTATGGCAGACAGTGAGAATTACTAACTAGATCATAGGAGTGAAAGGGATCATGGGAGTGAAAGGTTTACGCGCGAGTAAACTAGTATTGTTGCCATCAATAATAATAATAATAATAATAATAATAATAATAATAGTTTAATATTTACATTGCGCAAATTACAATTTTTTTTATTTTTGTGCCGGAAATGGAGAAATTTAATACTTTAGAATTAAGCGAATTGATATTAGCGATGATCAAACAGTCATTTCGTGTTAATTGAATTGTAGTACATTAATTAAATATGGTTGAAGTCTCATGTTTATAACTTTCTTTTTAATCGTAAAATAGGCGCTATCCGTTTAAATTAAGATAAGGCATTTATAAATGCATCATATGCAAGATGTTGAAGTGTTAATCAGCAAATTACCTCTCACGATACTTATGATTTAGCATGTAAACCCACAAAATCTGGTTATTTTTTAAAGGCAGGTAGTTTCCGGTTTGCGGATAATTCTGATAGTCGTAGTGTTTTCAAAACGTTTTAAAAAACCTACCAATTGCGGGCTCACGTGGTTCGTGCCGAGGCTTCTTGGATTTGGATTTCTTTTGTGGCAAAGCATAAGGCACCGTGGGATCTGGGAGCCCTTTTGCAGGGCGACCACTCGGGTTAGCCTCTATTGGCAACACCCGTGGCCTTATAACACGTCCGTCCCTGTCCACTGCGGCGTACCCAGGCTCTTCAATGGATTCTACATGTCTGTTGACGATAACAAATCAAAAGGAACAAGAATGAAAAATGGATATATATACAATTGACGAACAAAGTGAAGACATTTTTATATGACCCAGGCCGTGCACAGTGTTACTACGGAAATGTATGCTGCAAAAAAATCACACAACTTTTACTTTCGTCAAGAAGAATACTTATAAAAATCTACTCCTTAACACGTTTTGAGACTTCAAAAAGCAACCCGACCGCGCTAAAGTTGCCTTCAAAACGTTAGAAATATGACTGTTGAAGTCATTTCCAATCCGGCGTCTTTAGCTATCAGCCCTCTGAAGTTTCACCATAACACTGACTATAACTGAGCACTAACCTCACTCTCGGGGGAGGGGGTGCAGTTCTCTGAGGCGTAAACCGCTGTTCTCCATCGCTCGAGTCTGTGGGTTCATCAGCTGGTCGAGCCTGTCTTGGTCTGCGGCCTGAATGTCTTCCCTGTCCAGGCCCTGTGAGATCTCCCGTTGATTTCCTGGTCTTCGGCTTCCTTCCTGACTGCCGCATGGCTTCTTCAAACGAAGGTGGTTCATGATACGGGGGGAGCGTGCTGAAGTCTCTCTGGGGTCCCCTTGCCGGGTATGCTGAATTCGCATCCAGTTCACCAGTGCTTTGCGCTAAACGGCCGTTTCTCACCATGCGGGAACCTGGATTAAGTAACATTTCAGGCTGTTGGACAGAATCTGAGGAGAAAAAAGGCACTCTTTTTTATTTTTTCATTGTTTGGTACCATGAAACATGCACTTTTTCTAAGCTACTCAGCTGTACATGTCCATCGCGCGAGGTGCGGCGCGCTGCCATAATTTCTTTCAGTGATTTTTTTCGACACACGTAACGAACTTCGCCGAAAAAGGACAGGGTTGTGGTTTAGCAGAGCCTGGGTGCCTCAGGTGACCAAGTTTATGTGTTTGGGCGACTTGTTTGACTTCACTTTTATGAAGACTTGTTGGAATTAGGCACCTCAGGTTTGTTAAATAAGAACCTTTGGGCACAGCCTTGAGGAAGAACTGCTCGTGAGTAAGTTGTAAATATGTATCTCGAGTATGAATGAAAGCAAGCTAGTGCATATCTATCGCATGGAAGCCGAGAGCATGCAAACTATCAAAAGGCTATATACCTTGTGACAGGTATCCATAGTTTACACCCTGACTAGAGTCTGGTTTTTTCTTTTTTCCTTCAGTTGAGTTCACAGACTGCATTGACGCTGCTGCAATGAACGGATCATCTTCAACAGACTCCATACCGTAGCTATGCCTGTTTTCCAAAGCACGGGTCACATCTGGGCCACCCACAACATAGCTAAGTAAGGTAGAAATGACACAAATCGCTTTAGTAAATTGCTACAACATTTCCAACTTGTATCAGCTTTCCTCGGCTTCAGTATACGAACACATGTGTGTGGTTTTTCACCAGTTCACCGTTCACTTTCAAAAGTTTTAATCGATCAACGCTTTTTGTTCCAACTTGTGACAGACGAGTTATGCTCTCCCGTTCAACGACGAAGCAAATTCAGTACCACAGAACGCTTTAGGACACGGCTGATTAAGTAAACAAACATGTATGAACCTAGTTCACGAACGTATTCTTTGAAGCTTAGTCCATTGTAGGCAGAGTATCCGTTTGACTGAGAGAAGGAAACTGACTGCGATTCGATTCCTCGTGTAGGGCCTAAAGCAACCTTCACGTGTACTGCAGCACCTCCTTGCGCATCAAACGCGTGTAATGTGAAGCAAATTAATAAAGGCTGATAGTTTGGAAAGAAACTGTTTGGGGCTGCGTTGGTGGGGGTAACGAAATAATTTGGATATATCAACAAATTTGAAATGGTAAATTGGCCACCGTAACGATTACAAAAGCTGACGTTTCGAGCTCCGACGAGGGGCTAACGCTCGAAACGTCAGCTTTTGTAATCGTTACGGTGGCCAATTTACCATTTCAAATTTGTTGATATATCCAAATTAATGCGAAGCAAATACGAGCACTTTCGATGCGTGCAGTAGCACGTGTGCGGTGGCAGAAGTACACACCTGCAATAGTTTATTTTTGCACACGTATGCAATTGTTGCGGGTACTTGTGTTTCACTTCATTTAACTAGGATTCTCAGGGCCGATTATTTCAAAGAGTTTAGCCAATGTTAAGCAAAACTGCGTTCTAACCCATCCTCAATTTAGTTGAACCTTTTATTAACATTTATTTCGGTGAACAGTGTCAATAGGACCGAAAGCTAAGAGTGGAAGGAAATTTATTTAATGAAGTCAACCCACTTGAAGAGAATCCCCGGGGACCACAGCTTGCATTAACCCTTGTAAATAACCGGCCCTTGCTGTCCAGGTTGACAAAGCGTTCCTCCGACGGAAAAAAACGAGGTTGATCATTCAAACATTTAAATATGTATGCCTATTGGATGAACCCTCTTACCTTGAAGTTTGAGACATGTGGACATCATTAGCTACAAAAGGGAAAAAGGAAAAATCAATCAAATGGCATTTAATCATTTCGATAGGCAGTTTCAGACACGTTCTCGAAAATACTGGAGTGAATAACTTGTAAATGCAGCCACAAAAAGTGTGGTTTCACAGAGCTGATAATGCTACAAACAAACTGTGTAGTTAGTTTTGGAGAAGAATTCGTACAATAAGCTTGTTAAGGGGTTACATTAGCCGCTGAGTGGCGGGTAAATCTACTCGCTTGTAACTCGCGGGCTCCCCGCTCGTTTCTTTTTCATAAGCACCACTCTACTGCAAGCTTATGTGTAATTCTCTTCAAATTGGCTGACGTCTACAAAAAAAACAAAGTAACAGTCTAAAACCTTCTAAATTTCCCAGAAGAGTCCAGAACTCCCTTGAAAGTGGAGGCCCTTAAGACGTTCACAGCTATCTGCCTACCACTCAAAAATACCGATTTGTACCGAAAGGTTTTTTTTAACCACTGGCTGTACGATCTTGTACGTACCCCCATGTTCCTTCTTCCGACGCTTAAAGCAACACAATGCAAGGACGACAATGGCCAGGAGAAGAATACCAGCAACTAAAGCGATGACAGCAATCATCCAGTCTTTTAACGGTTCACCATCACTTCTCGCTCCTGGAATGGGGCCCGCCGGAACTAAAACAGAAACAGCAAAAAAACCGTGTAAAGGACAGAATGCATGAACTGCTCGTACATTCGGCGAACCGTGGGCGGGCATGAGAGGTATTTTCAGCCGGTTTCTAAATTAAAAGAAGTATACTATGCTAGGCTGGTACCGTACGTATTCGATTGAGCACTCTATCTTAAACAAGCGCCCATTTTGTGGGTACTGAAGAACATGAAAAGCGCCCAGCCTCGAATAAGCCCCCACCTCTAATTTACCTTAGTAGCGATGACATTAAAATCGACTTAGTGCTACGATGAGATTTCCCCGAAAACCGCGTTTTCATAGTATTTCAAAGAAACTTTAAATAAAAAGTTAAAATTCATTTACATTTTGTTTTCGCTATTTCGTTTTGTTGACAATACATTCTAAAAACGGTGAAAACTTAACGGCTATAGGCCCGTTTCTCGAAAGTCCCGGTAAAGCCGTTTTGTTTTCATTTAAGGTGGTCATTTCAAAAGTTTTAATGGCCCTAGCCTTAAACTTAACGGCCCTAGGCCCTAGCCTTAACGGACCTAGGCCCGTTTCTCGAAAGTCCCGGTAAAGCTGTTTTGTTTTCATTTAAGGTGGTGATTTCAAAAGTTTTAAAATGACACGATAAAACTATCAGCTAAAGAAATAAAAAGGACTGGTTTGGGTGCCAGAACCTGCTTCCCTATCCCATAAATTTTGATTTTAAAACATGGCTTTGGGCCCGTTAAGTTACCGGGACTTTCAAGAAACGGGCCCCAAGTCGCTTAGTCAAATTGTTACAGAAGTCGCTCCCTCAATTTTAACACCTAACTTTTATGTTCATTTTACACACTCATCCCCAACCCTGCATACGCTTTGTTCCTTTTTTACCCACTGATCACGAGATTGCTCATCAGTGGAGTGGGAACCCATTTTCATGGGATCCCATACATCAACACCAAAGGAAGCCACAAAGGTTGCTAGTGAAACTACTGATTAAGATATTTAATACTATACAAACGAATAAATATGTTAGTACAAAAAGTTCCCTAACCCAATCAAATTGCAACACGTACCTGTATCACTATACACATAATATTTATAATAATAATATATATATATATATATATATATATATATATTAATATATTATTATATTATATATTATTATTATTATTATAATATTATTATATTATTATTATTATTATATATTATTATTTATTATATATTTATTATTATATTATTATATTATTATTATAATATATTATTAATATATATATATATATATATTAATATACACATAATTGCAACACGTACCTGTATCACTATACACATAAGCCGGAGTAGACTCCCCAGGTCGTCTCATATCCACTCTAAATCTGTATGAACTGTCAGCCTTCAGATCGGTCACTTTAAACTCCAATTCAGATCTTGGCAGCTGAGATGCCCTCTCGACAAGCTCCCACGAACCCTCCCCTCCCTGCTGTATTTCAAGGGTCGCTGTTGTTACCTGGTCATCGGTTATTGTCCATTCCACCAGTATGAGAGAGGCATCGTCTGATGATCTCGTTGCTGTGACTGAAAGAAGGGAAAAAAAAGAAGGAACATTCTATTACAAGCTGAGAAGGTGGAAGGAAAGGAAAGAAAAAAAAAAAAAAAAAAAACTGGGCAAGTCTGCGCGTAAGCCAAGTTGCTCAGCCAGCCTGTAGCATTTAGCTATTAAGAAGGTCTCAATCTCAATGAGGTTAACCGTTAGTTGTGAAACGGCAAACTTTTGTGACAGATTTACACGGTTAGTCATAAAATACTTTAAATTGTAAACATACCAGTTCCTCTGTCCGGAGGTACCAGGGATTCTAAAAACGAACACATAAAAAACAAAACCATAAAAACAGTTGTCACCATCATCACGTTACATTTCATAACATTCCCAAACACTCTGATTTTTTCTATTTTTTTGACCAGGCGTGTTTTTTTTTTTTTTTTTTTTACCTGGCGTGTTTTTTTTTTACCTGGCGTGTTTTTTTTCTTACCTGGCGTGTTGTTGTTTTTTTTTTTGCCTGGCGTGTTTTTTTTTTACCTGGCGTGTTTTTTTTTTTTACCTGGCGTGTTTTTTTTTTTTTAACTGGCGTGGTTTTTTTTTTTTTTACCTGGCGTTTTAAGCTGCTGTGGATCTGACGGTTGGCTTTGGCCAGCTTTATTAGAAGCCTGAACGGTAAATTCATAATCGGTTTCCGGGTAGAGTCCTTCTATAGTGTGCATGTTATTATCCGGGTGACCAACAAACCGTTCTATAAAGTCTCTATTACTTTGTTTCACGCGATAATGGATTGTGAACTCTTGATCATATCCTCCACTGTATCCAGGTGTCCAACTCACATTGACATTCACGGTTTTCGAATTCTGGACTGGAAATGCCTTTACTACTACATTTATTGGTTTATCTGGGAGCCCTGCCAAGAAAATGACTCAGTTTCAGTTTTTAAAGATATATTAGGGAGGAAAAAACCAATTCATTAGACTACTTAGTATGCAAAGTAGTTCCACTTAGTTTAAGCTTGCAATTAGTCTTTCCTGGCAATGGATAGACTGCTGGGGTGGCGATTGATCTCTTTTAAGTGCTGCATAATCATCGTGGTGAAAATTTTCACAGGATCTTTAAGAATCTTTGACGACCGTTAAAGACCTGCCAATGACTCTTAAACACTAAGATCTTCACGAATCCTTAAAGGATCTGTGAGAGATCTTCAGAGATCTTTATGTGCAAAGTCATTTGCCAAGATCCTCCAAGATCCTAGCAAAGTTGTTTGTAAGGAACCTTTAAGATCCTCAAGGACAAACCAAGGATCTTCCAAAGATGTTCAAGTATCTTGGCAAGATCTTTTCTAAGATCCTTAAGGATTTGATCAGGATCTTAGACGGGTCCTTGTCAAGATCGTTGCAAGAGCTATGTAAGGATTCCTCAAGATCCTATTGGAGGACTCTTTCGAAGTTCTTAGTAAGATCTTTGCAAGGATCCTTACGGATTTGTTCAGGATCTTGAAAGGATCCTCGTCAAGATCTTTGCAAGATCTGTACAAGGGTCCTTCAAGACCCCCAAGGATTTAACGAGGATCTTTCAAATATCTTAAAAAGATCCATTTAAGGTCATCTATCTGGCAACCTGTGTTCAGCAGTCATGTAATGATGTTTTAACTAGCTGCTTATGATCTTAGTAGTTTTCCTCGTATAATGCCTTGCAATGTTACACAAACCTCAAAGAATTGATAGGCGCCAATTGTTTTTTTCGTTCTTGAGACAACATTCTAACGATCTTTCAGTGACTTACCTCTTTTCCTTATGGTGTATTGTTGGCTATTACTTCCCAGAAGGTTTACAGCCACACAATAGAAATGTTCTCCTATTGCTGTGACTATAACCCTCAACACACTGGTGTCCCTCTCCTTAGTGATACTCTTCACTTTGTTATCGTTCAATGAACTCAGATCTTGTCCATTAAGTTGACGTTTCCATGACAATGTCGGCGGAGGCTTACCGCTGACAATACAAGTTAAATCCACTTGCTCGTTTGCATCACCAGGTATTTGGGTGCTTGTAGGGGTGGATGTAACAATGGTCGGACGAGCTGTTAAAAAACAATCGATCCCGTTTATCCAAATCGTGTACAGCATTTTTCTGACTGATAATTTTCTTCTGCTTTTCGGTGATTTAGTATCAATCATCGCCACTATCCCACCTTTGAAATCAAGTTTTCCTGGACGTAATAGTATAATTTCATTGCCAGCAAGAGCGTTTCTCTACCCGCAAGTAAGTTAAAGGCCTTGAGCAACGAAAGAACGCCAGAAGTCTGCAAGGAGTCTGGCAGACCACTTTCAGACCTTTTGCAGGCTAGCGTTGCTCAAAGCATCAAACTTATTTGTAGGTGAAAAAAAGCTCTGGCTACCGGGCCAATGATGAGGAACTGCTCATGCTCACACGCTAATAGTTCACTAAAATTGGATTTCCGACTTTCAATCAGAAGACTTTGTTTACTGGAACTAAAAATATATCTACTGCTGCCAAAGAACACACATACAAGTCGTAGAGTAGAGTAGACATCTATAATTATACAGGATAGCCCCTTCAGTGTAGTTAACACTGGTATCAACAGGGGTCCTGTTACCCACCCATCCCACCCCAGGGGAGGATATCCATCACACAGTAATCTCGTGCGTGGGAAATTAACGTCTCCTGCCCCTAACCCTGCAGGAGACGAGACCTCCATTTATTCGTCGCTATCTGAGAAGACTAGAATATCTAACCATTTCTTGATGTTATAGAAAGGTAGCATATTCCTCTCAATTATTTTAAGACCACTTTTAAAATATCTAACCTGCACAAGGACTTACTTTGGACATTAAGAGTGACATCTCTCCTGTCCTCGTCAAGCTCATTTTTAGCAATACACGTGTAGGTTCCATCATCCCCGCCACTTGTATTAATTATGGTAAATTGCTCACCAGAACCAAGAACGTCGCTACTTCCTGTCTTTATCCAAGTAATTGTTGGTTGCGGCACCCCATTTGCACGACAGATCATTGTCACGTTGTTTGTTTCATTAACTGTGAATGCACTTTGATAGAAGGTAATGGTTGGTGGATCTTTGGTAAAATAACAAAAAAGAAAGAATAAATAAAAATGGCTATCACAGGTGACTGGAACAGGGAAAAAGGTTTCCTCTAATGAAATGGAGAAATGGAGAAAGTTTTCCGACAATCAACTGAAAAGCGCTCCATAAAAGAAAGATATAACATACGCTTAATACGTAATTGTGCTCTGGCAGGAGGTCCTTCTCCTAGAGAGTTGGTTCCAGTACAGGAATACCATCCTGCATCTTCCCGGGTCACTGAAGCCTTTGTTAAAGTTGTTTTTGAGCAGCCCGAGCAGCTTTCTCCGGGTATGTCAACTCCATTGAATTGCCACTTTTGTGACTGTGTAGGTGGATTGCCGATGGTTTTACATGTGAAGGTTGCTGTTTGCCCCACAGACAGAGTGAGGTTTTGAGGATGATCATTCTCAGACTGAACTACTGGTCGATCTGAAGAGTTAACAGACATCCTTGAAACACTATTTCAACATAAAATCTATAGAATCGTCTTATACACATAAAAAAATACCAAGGTTACGAATTTTCATACGCCAACGACCCAAGTTTAATGGGCAATGGCCAATAAATTCTACTGGATCCAGCACAAATCGTTCTCCGTTTTCATATCGGCAAAACAAAAGCAAAATTTTTCTGCCTACACCAGCGTTTTGACTTGTCGAGTGGGACCTGGAATTGAAAATAAGATCAATATTTTCGTGATCTCTTTCCTCTGTCTCGCCAATTGACTTTCACATTGTACGAGGCTGTGTTTAGCTGAAGACACTAAGCAAAGCTAAAGGTCACTATCGAATGGGCCGTTTAGGACAGGGATCCATCACAACAGCCTCATTTTTTACCTGTCCACACTAAAACGATGCATCTTCACAAGTACCATTTTTGAAACCAATTTTCGAAAACAATTTAAAAGGTATGTGTTCAAATGAAATCGCAGCAGTGAGGTAAGGGCCTTGGAATGTAGTTGAGGCAAGGGGCCCCTTCAGTCGGAGCTTTTCCCGTTTCTGTAGAATGAAGTGTCTAGCTAAATCCCCACCCCCCCCCCCACCCAAGGTTGAGATGCTAGTCCAGTACAGACTCCTCTCCACAAAAGTTCAAGCTTCCCTGACAATTCACTGGTACCCATTCCTACTCCTGGGTAGGAAATGAGCTAAACTGCTAGGCCACTGCACCCCTCCCTTTACTAAAAAAAAAAAGGGGTGGGCATGTTCTAGCAGTATTAAAAGAATTGTGGTTTCTATAAATGAAAAGTTTGCAGGGTAATAGCAAAGCTGTTAATTTAGAAAAAATTATTGCCAGATGTTGGTTCAAAAGACCATTTTCAATATATCAAAATTCAAACTTGGCTCCAGGCCTGGGGGAATTGCCAGGCTTGAGTTGTAGTTTTGCAGTCATGTGATGCACACGTAAATGTCTGTGTGCTTTTACTGCATTCATTGCCCTCTATTATTTGAATAAGGCATGAAATAAAACAACCTAAGAAAACAGAGACAGCAGATTCAGCTGGACATAGACCTGTCCAACTCTGTCTGCAACAACTGTGGGAGAAACTGGGCTCCTAAGCCAAGCATGGCATGGACAATAAGACCAAACTTAGCATTTCTCATACTCTTTCAAGACAAAAGAATGGCTATCATTCAAACAAAATTGCCTCTTCATTTTGTTGAATACTTACAGCGCACTTCAAGCTCTGTGGTTTGACTTCTCTGACCAGCATTGTTGTAAGCAACACAAGAGAAAGTCCCATTCTGCTGCCAAGTTACTTTATCAATGGTCAAATAAGAAAGAGTCCTCAAAAGTTTAGAACTTGGAACTGGTGCGAAATCAGTTGTGATATTGTATGGATGTGTGGGGTTTGTCAGATTTTTTCCATTTAGTTTCCAAACAACTTTTGCAGCAGGTTTGGCATGAACTGTACATGCGTAGTTCACAGTGTCATTTTCAGTCGTTGTTTGTCTGTTTGCTAACTGACTCTTAAATGTTGGTGGCACTGAAATAAAAGCAAGCAACATTAAAATGAGTTTCGAAATAAACCGTTTTATAGGGAGTCTAAAATACTTAGAAAAAGAAAAACAAACAAAATAAGAGAATTTTAATGCAATGCTGCACAAACCACTGGCTGTGAAATCAGGTGAACAACAGCTGAAACATGGGAGATCAATTGCACAATTAATCTGCAAAAGGTGTTCATTTCCCAATGGAGACCAAATTATTCTACAAATTCTACCCACAATGGTCTGGCTAAATTTTGATGGATGAGCTTTTTTATTTAACTTTTGTAGTTCACATCTTGTGAATATTTTCCTTTTGCTTCCTACGTAATAATGTAAGGCCTGTCAAGGAAGACCTTGGATATGCACTTAAACACTTTCTTGTTTTTCACACCAGTTTGACACTTTTAAAAAAAACAGTTTTTGGATAGCAAACGATTTTTGCATGAACCCCACGTTAAGGAAATTGCAAATTTTCTTTGATATTTGATGTGCCTCTACTTTTGAACAAATCGGGCGATTTTGTCTTCATTCTAATTTCTGGATAATACTTAGTTTTTCCTTCTAAAAGACTGTGGTTTGACTTCGCTAAAAATCATGTATGTTTAACCAGCACTATTTCTCACCTATAACTGTGATCTTCAGTGGCTGTTCGGGTCCATTTCCAAGTACATTTTGTGGCTCACAGCTGTATGTGTTATCCTCCTCACTAAGCTGCACATTAGAAATTGTGTATCTTCCACCTGAGGTGCCACTCAGGGTTGATGTACTTGATGATGTTGTGCGTTTGATGGTGTATGTTGGAGCAGGATACCCATTAGCGCTGCAAGTAAGAGTCACGCTTTTTCCTCGCACGGCAGTATTATCAGGGTTCCCAGTTGTAAAGGTTGTAACAGTTGGTTTATCTGTTAACAAATAGGAGACACTCAGAAAAATTCTTAAATTGCATGCTACTTCATCACCTGATTGACATGATAAAATTTTTTGTTTTCACCATGCGTATGCCATATGTGTATCTATGTTCTTGTAACATGCAAAGTGCTGCTGCCACAATGATAACTTTATCAACAGTTTGGGAGAACATTAAGAAGAATATACAAACTGATGTTAGGGTGTACAGGCTTAAAGTACATGCTGTAGTGTCAAATGACTTTCAGGTTAACAAAATTTTAACTTTTCTCACAGTAACACTATCATAATCACACTAGTTTAAAATAAAATTAACTTGTGACACAAAGGTCTGTTAAAATCCTCAAGAGTTCATTATGGAAGTGAACTTACATTTCACATTCACCAGTCTTGTTTTCTCAGCACTACCAAAGCTATTTCTTGCCACACATGTATAGTTCCCTGCATTCAATACTTGTGCACTTGCAAGTTGCAAAGTGTTTTGCCACTCTCCAATTGCTGCTCCATTAAACTTCCAGGAGTAGGAGGGTTTTGGAAATCCATCAGCCTCACATGTGAGTGTTATGCTTTGTCCAAGTTCCACTTCGGCTGGGTCTGGAGTCACAGTGACTAGCTGAGGTTTATCTAGCAAGAGAAAAAAGACGCGAAGTGAGTTTATAAACTTACTGTAGTCTTCATAGCATGGAGAAACCAAAACATGTTCCAAAGTGGAACATTTCAGGCAGGGGTTTTAACAGTAGTTGGACAGTGGGTAAATCTACCCTGCTGGATGCACGCTTGTATTATTTACACAAACATCTTTGTCCTCCCAACATGCCAGTAATTCTCTTCAAATCACCTGACATCTTGGACCAACAAAGCAACACAAATTATAAAGAGTACAACATATTGTAACAACAAAGCAACACAAATCATAGAACTACAGTGCAGGAGAGTAGAACTGCAAAAGTCTTAACCTATAAAAATTTTCCAAGGGAACCTAGACCTGTCCAGGTAGGGGTGGCCATGAACCACCCATTCACTTTATGTTGCTTTGTTGAATTTGTTGCAAACATACATTCTTGAAAAATTTAAATAAACTAAAAACAAAATGTAACTTATGTCATAAAAATCAAATAGCAACTGTACAATTATACCAAGTAAACTGCTATAAAAGGGAATACAAGATATGGTAACAAGCACACACATTTGACAAATCTACAACACTGTGTAGTTCATAACACACAAATGGATATAACTTACAATTGACCAATAGGAAAGCAGTCTTTCTCTCTCCAGTTCCAACTCCATTTCTGCCATCACATGAGTATTGTCCAGCAGTTCCCTTCTGAGCATTCTTGATGGTCAGTGTACTTTCTTCAGCACCACCATTGGAAATTTTAAAATTTCCTGAATTGGTTATCTGATTGCCATCCTTAAACCATCTGTATGTGGTTGCTGTAGGAAAGGCTTCTGTCCGGCAATTAAATGTGGCATCATTGCCTTGCAGGACTGTTTGATTACTGCTCAAACTGTTTAATTTGTGTGCAGGCTTGACTGCAAGATAAAAATGTGAATAGACATTTAAGGAAAGCTTTATCATTAGCTTATTTCAGGATTAAGTCATAAAGCTATGCAAACATTTTACAGTCCTAACTGTTTACAGGAATAGTTGGAACATTTTCCATCTTTTTCAAAATACATAAATATGAACCCTCATCAACATGAAGAAAATAAATTAAACCTATTTTCTGAGTGATAGTGTTCAGAATTGATTGTCAATGACAATCCCTCTCTGTATTATTAAGTGTCCTCATTAATAAAATTCTACCAAATGTCCTTATTGATAACATTTTTCTGAACAGTTGATCACACCTTTATTTATTGGTTATATCTAAGAAGTTGCTGATGATACTAAAAAAAAGTTAGTGAAGCGCCAATCAATTCGAAGCTTTAACACCCCCCCTTGGCAACCCACAGCATTTAATCATCATATATTCTAAGGAGGAGGGAGGGGGGAAATTGAACCTTGCCTAGCTGGGGTGGGGAATTTGAACCTGACATGTCATGTCTTTCAGGTGGAATACAAGTGTAGCTCACTGCCTAACTGTTTCACTTTGTATCAAAATAGTAACCAGAATGTACAAACTGATCAATCCAGGGGTTAAAAGCTTATTAAGAAGTATTGCATGTAGACTTACATCTAACTGTAACCTGGACACTGTAACGGGCACTGTATTGGCCAAGAGTTGGAGCATTAACAACAGCCTCGCATCTGTACGTTCCTGCATCATTCCTATCAGCTGATGTTATTGTGTAGTTAGAGTTGTTTGGATCTTCCTGAATCTTTACATTATCTTTGTACCATGTGTAGGATGGTTTGGGGTTGCCACTAGCAACACATAATAACTTCAATGAAGCACCTTCATTCAAAGTTTGAGCTGTTGTAGTGTTGAGTATAATTGACGGTCTAACTGCAGATAACAATGGATTGGAATTGAATGACAAGTCTAGATAACCATGTCATTATCAACCCTTTGGCCCTTAGAGTGACCAGCATCCAATTTCTCCTTGCAACATCGCCCCCGTATCACACATTAAAGTCACAAGAATATAATAAAAGAAAATGATTGTTAACTGTAGAAGCTCAGGATCGTTCAACAAATTCTCCCTGTCAGCACCTTTGGAAATGTATAGAGAAGAGTATGGAGAATATGAATGCTGATTGCTGATCTCAGGGTGTAATAAATTTATGTAACAACTTCGTCCATCAAAGAGAAGAAATCTAATATCAAGCAGAGGTTTCATTAAGGACTGGGCACCACACAATACAATACAATAACTATTCTTTATTTAAAGAAGGTGACGTAATTAACCCAATGAGTTATCTAAATTACGGCCTTCACAAAAATACAAACCCACCATCCCACCCCAAGGGAGGACATCCATCACACCGTAATCTCATGTGTGGGAAATTAACATCTCCTACCCCAGCCTTGCAGGAGATGGGACCTCCATTTATTCGTCCCTATCCAAGAAGACTAAACATTTCTTGATGTTATAGAAATGTAGCAAATTCTTCTCAATTATGTTAAGACCTTGAGTGTTGGTCCGGCTGGGGCTCGAACCCTCGACCTCCCGCACAACAGTCCAGCGCGCAATCCATTGGGCTAACTGGGTGGCAGACAAATTGACTGGTTGAGAGGATGCATTTGCCTGCCTGGTTTAACCATCTAAAGTTTATCCTAGAATGAAGTTCAGTTAAAAAAGTTTTGCTTGCCTGTGAAAGCCAGTCGCCCTCCGGCCGAAAACATTAATGAAACCCCTGTCAAGGTTCACATAAGCCTTTCGTTGAAAAAACTTCCAAACAGGAAAAATTCTCCACCACACATTCCAAATCAAAATGGTTTTGATCAGCTACTTACCAACTACAATAAGTTCAGCAGTAGCTGTAATGAAAGGAGGGGGAGCATTGGAGAGGGCCACTTGACAATCATATTCCCCATTGTCTTTTTCCTGAACATTTGATATTGTAAGTGTTGCAGGCCCTGATACCTGATACTGAACACTGGTTTGTCCACTAGATGGTCTAGAAGCAATCCAGTTATTATTGTGACTCCAATGTACTCCAGTGACTGTTTTGCCAGCTGTGTTGTAAGTCCATGACAAGGTTGCAGACCGACCCTTTAACTGATACACAGGACTGTTTGGTTTAGTGGTAAAACTTTGACAGTCTGGAAATATACAAAGAAAAAAAAAAAAAAGTAGTTATAATAATAACAGTGAAAGGAACAAGAATAAAAAGAGCACTTCTCAGCTAACTTTTCTCAGTAACAGTTGCCATTTGGGAAACTCAAGTCTAAAAAAGGGTTAGAATTTTAATCATTTCTTTTTATCTTAAGGTGGAGGTGACAATGTTATGGTGTTGAAGCATCCTTCTCATTTAAGGTATCACAGAAGGAAGATTAGCATTTTAATTAAAACTGAGATTGGGTAAAGATTATGTGCACTATCCCAGTAAAAGTATACATTTTCTCAAAGCTTGATAAACACTGATCTTGGATATTTAATTTAATTTTATAATAATTACTATTAAAAACTGGATCATTGGATAATGCAATTCAAGACTTTTTATTGGCTTAGCCATTATGGTATATGAGCCAATATACCATAATCTACAAATATGGTAAGCGTACGCGTCAGCTTAAAATTAAGAGCTAAAAAACTTAAGATTTGGTGAGATTTGTGTAAGCTCTTGGGGGCATTTTTAATAAAACAATTATTCCACTCACGCTTGTTCGATATGAGATGATTATATCATCTCATATGCAACATGCGCTTGTTGAATAATTGTTAATTATTCCCACTGAAAAAAATGAGAGCTTATTCTTTCATGCTAAGATGCTTTACACTATAAGTCTATTTCCAATTTTGCACCTTCCCTTTAACTCCCAAATTACTTATTGTTTTAAATGTAGTTTTCATAAAGTAAAAAAATATATCAAATAAAAGTTTTAGAAGTTAATATATCTTTATTTTTAATAGATATCACATCTTCAAGACATTGATAAATATCTTTTTTTTCCTTCTTAATCCTTTCACTTCCATGAGTGACCAAGGTAGAATTTTTCCTTACAATATCAATAAAATACCAAGCAGACAGGTGATGAGAATAAAGAAAAATATCAATAAGGGGATTATTAGTTGATCCAATACCAAATTATCAGAATTACATGTAACATCTTAAGAATTATATGGCAGATTATGAGGAGAATTACTATAAATGAGTATTAGGAGTAAAAAGGCAAAGGGAAAAAAACATTCAAGTCTTGCTAATTCCCTTGATTGTTCCACCAAATTGCTGCACAAGGAGATGATTTTCATTTAAGAAATAATTACTATTTCAGCATTGATTCACAAGGCTATAGTGCACACAGGAAGTCTGGAGAGCATTCATGAAAGATTTTTAAGAGTTGATGCTCATGAAAACAACTCTAGCCTCCTAAGGACAAAGAACTATCTAAAGTTTTCCAAGTACTTTTCTTTACTACTTTTTCTTTCAATGAAGACAGTGATAATAAATGAGCTGATTGTCTAATGACACTGCTTACATGGTAATTTAAAAGTTGTATGTAATGCTAATAGGACTGAGTGGAGTCTAATTTGGTTTGTATTCATGTGGATGACAACAAAATCTGACGACCACATAGTTGAAGTCCAATTCATTTATAAGGAGTAAGGTTACAAATGGAATTGGACAACAAATTACCAATAAATCATAAAAATTACAATTTCAGAGAAAAGAAGAATAGCTAAGGTATGAAAGAATGGGAAAATTTGCATTAAAGGAAACCAAGATTGTGATTGGTAATTTTAATTTTTGAATGTGACTGGTTGATTTAAACTACAACTTGAATGTGACTGGCTCATTGAACCATCCTGTTACAACTTGGGAAGTGAATTAGTAGAAAAAAGGAGTTTTTAAAACCAATCACAGTCAAGGAAATTGTAAATTTTAAGATAAATGGGAAATTTCCTTCCCTACACTTTTTAAAGCATTTAACTTAACAGCAAGTATATTAGTAAATTGAAGTGGGAAAGCATATCGATAGATTACACAAATTTAAAAGCTATATGTTATAATTCAGAATGATACAGTATCACACAAATAACAGAAGGCAAGTCATCTTAACATAAAACTTGACCTTTGGTGGATTGGTACAAGTAACCCAGTCTTCGACACTGATGGTAGCCAACTTAAGCCACAGACTAGTAGAAATTCAGTTTTGGCTAGTGTTTTATTTCCACCACCCAGTTTGGCTCATAAATAAACTGAAATTTTTGTAACATCTAAGTTATCACTACCCACTTGGCTGTTAAGTTGGAAAGTTAGTGTCGAGCCCTGTAACCTGTGTTACAGCTCAACATTTCTAAAGTCTGGTTTAAAATGAACATGAGGTGATTCAAATTGTCCCTTGAGCCAAACACCACGCAAATAATACATGCTGATTTAGGCTTGAATGAATCTTGCACACACTGGTATGGCTTGTTATTATATTTCAATACACCATGCAAGAACAAGCCCTGTAATGACTGCTTTTCAATCCTGGATTTAGTTTAATCAGATTCCTAACTTTATCAGTTAATATCATTATAGCATTTGTAACAGCTGTACTGGCGCTTGTTTTAAGTGTTCCAACTAAAATGGTTTCACTTGATTGGTTTGACAAGCAGTAGTTGAATATGCAGGAAAAATAGATTACATCTTGTTATTAGTAGTTCATTGGCCACCTAAACCGATGGCCAGTGATCCGTTGCTTTCAGCGTTCAATTTTACAGTATGCTAACTTCATCATGAATAAATCACTAATGTTAAGTCTGGCATGGGGCAGGACTCTTTAAAATCGAACTACACGTGCATTCTTAAATCAGCTCATGTGAAATTATTCGCCTAATTGCTCCCCATTTGCTAAATTTATCGCTATCGTTACAAAAGCATGCAGTATGACCGGGTTTACAATACATGGCAAATACGAAATGTACTCGATGTTAATTCGCTGCTAGTTTGAAGAAAACTTAATGAGATGCTCTTGACTGTAAAACAAACAAATAACTGCTGGATTATGCATTCAAGATAACCTCACGTAAAACGTGATGAAAATAAGAAGAATTTTTAACAAACTCGAGAAGATATTAGCGATTAACATGGTGAAATCCGTCATCTGGGGCTTGTAATAAGCTTATATTTGAGGTTAGATTAGAAAGGAGAGCCGAATACTTTACTACGCATAGGACAAGAAATCTTTTGTTAACAATGTAAGGCTTTAACTACACAGTCGACGCAGGTACAATAGTTTATTTCCTTAACACTGGGTACCTGTACGTTTGATGCTAGCAAGTTACTAGCCCTGATCACTTAAGTTTTCAGTTGAGCACGAATCTGAACGAGCTGAGCTTAACGGCGACAGTAACTTCGATTAGGGCTCAAGAAAATGACAATACAAGCAATCATTATAATTCCTACTTTCCGATTAAAAGAGTTTATTTACTTTTAAATTTTAAAACAACTGAAAACTCCTGGGAAACTTCGCGATAGCATAAACATTTAACCTTGGAGGGTCGACTGTTGTACCGAACATCGTGCGTATGTTATCAATATTACTCACCTACAAACCGCAATCTAACGATAGATAACAAAGCCACGAGTCTAAAATACACCATAAACATCTCTATCACCGTTTTATGGTCCCAACAAGGCTTTCGAAATCACGTTTGAACTAGGCTCCGAATTCACCAATGCATGTTTTGAACTATTTTCAGGAAACAAGGAAAACAATGCTTATCAACGGTGGATGCTCGAGAGAAACCTCGTGACCAATAGGAGAGCGTTGTGAAAGTCATGTGATCAGTATTCGAATGACCTCAGCATTGTGGGAGTCGAACTAGTGGATAAAAATAACAATGATGAGCAAAATTGATTGGAATCTTTGGAATGACCGCGTAACAAATTCATGACTCGTCCGGAGGAAGTCGGGCAGGATTTTACAACGGCTCACTGCATCGACGCTTTGATCGCCGAAAATACCCCGACGGAATCATCAACAATTGCACTCTATTTTTTAATTGTACTTCGAAATTTCTAAAACGGTAATCTTACAGGAGGGAAATATTGCGTGACGAGGAAATGGTTGAAATTTGCAATATTACTATTGATATTGTGAACGTAAAGAAAGTAGAATCAAACAGTGTATAATACTGTATAAATTATTTAGTTTCTTATGTCTTTTGTTATCGGCATGTTATGCTCCAAATCTTGGGGCGTCAGAGACCAGTGCGGGCGTTCCATTTTATACCATTTTGTCGGATGTTAATCTGTATTCCTCTAACTTCTCGGGCGACTTAAACAAAATCTCTCCATCAAATGTTAACACATTTTCAAGCGGAGAGAAGATAAAAAGACAGCGAAATACGAAATGGCGAATATTATTTAATTTAGAAACTTAATTATATCGCTAAAATCAGTTATAAAAAGTGTATTATGGATTGTGAGAACTGATGTCTGAGCCGTGAAAGGGTCAGTGGCTTCCATTATTCAGTTGACAGATTTTTGTTTCTGCATGTAACTAGGAAACATTATTAATCGCGGTTTATTACCGGAAACCTACGAAATATTTCTAGTCTCTTTACAAACAATTCAGGGTACGATCATGAATTGTTCCGGAAACTTGAAAGATTTTTTGGCCTTTTTTTTTTTTTTTTTTTTTTTTTTTTTTTTTTTTTCTTACAAGTAGCGCTCAGCAATAAAAAAGAGCAAAAAGTGAACTTCTACACTTGCCTAAGATTAATTTTTCTGAGAAAAATGCCACGGAAAATGCTTGAAAGAGTATTTCTGAGCCTCTAGATTTCAAAATTTTCTGGGAGGGGGGGGGGGGGGGGTTGGGCGCATGCCAGACCCGAAACTTGCCACGTCTTGTTCTGAAGTCTGGCTACGGCCCTGTTGCTACGAGTCGACAGGATGAGATAAGGCGCCATTACGACGTAAATAGCCGATAAAGTTACTGATACTACGAGATTAAGAAAGTAAGTAAGTAATTTTATTTAACCACATATCGCATATGAGCGATATGTGGTTATATAGCTCGTTTAAATGCAAACGTGAGGCTCGAACCCTCGACGTCCCGCACAAGAGTCCGGCGCTTACACAGTTGAGCTAACCGGGCGGCGGTTTTTAAAGTGCTGGCAAGGTAATCGTCCGGTCATAGCTGCATCGGATCTACTTTCTCGGAATTCCTCTGGCAGCTTCTAATTCTAGCCTTCCATTAACACAAACAAACAAACAAACAACAAACAAAAATCCAGCATTGCTTATATTTTGAACCTCTGAAGTTCCTTGATACGTATTTGAGTGCCACGACGACGTTACAAAATTTTTCAGCTTCCTTTTCCACCCATTGTTTTTCGGGCCCGACAGTCTTCTGCGGTATAGGATTATAGGCGATATACAAAGCTTGCGATGCCAGCTATCTATCCGATTTACAATCGGCTTAGCTTATCATACTGCTCGTATTCTACTTTAATCTGCCTGATTTCGATGACTTAGTTCCGGACAAAATAATATCTAATTCAAAAGGTTCTGCTGATACTGCTGGGTTTGGTTCGACCCAAAGGCGGCAAACAATACCAAATGTTCGATAGCGAAAATAGTTTGGGCAGATCGTTACTTGCGACAAGTATCAATGATTTTCGATTCTGCTTGTGACCCTCTGTGACTTGTCGCTTCTTGACCTTGAGTTTGGCTGGTCATCGATCAAAGGATGAAGTTCGAAGGTCGCACCCGCGTTACACGAGTTATTTGTGGGCTGTGTGGTTGTCGGCGTTTTAATTAGGTGCAACGTTAAACAGTTTCTTGCAGCCGTCATCTGCTTCGAGATGGGAATAGTTTTCTGACAGCAAAACACGAGGAAAACAGTGCGCTTCTAAAGCATGTAAACAATCCGCACGAAAAAAAAAAAAAAAAAAAAAAAAACCTAACAAAAGAGAGAATAATTTTCCCCTCTTGTCTGGGTGATTTTGCCCACCGAAATGGGAAATCTTGTCATTCTGAGCTGCTCCGCCACAATTTTTCGATCGGTAAGAAGAGATGACCAGAGATTAATTTTTCAACGATTTACTGAAAATGCCAGATATCCAGGAAAAACTATCGTGTGAGTAAGAGACCTTTATTGTGTTTTGAACTACGCACCAGAAAGACTATTATAAAAATTTCCACCTTTGCGAAGTCAATACCTCCTACTGCGACTAACCAAGTTAGAGGTTCGTACTGAAACTTACGCGACCAGTTTTTTTTTTCGTTCGAATTTGTGGCCCAGGTATGGGCCACAAATTCAAGCAGAAAAAGCGAGGTTACGTTACTTTCCGTACGGACCGAGAAAACAAAGTCAGTAAAATATCTATTATATCAATAAGTTCAAATATATCAATAAGTTCAAACTTTTGAATTTAGCGGTCCGCACAGTGAAATACGGCCCGCCATTGACCAATCATAGCTTATGGAAAGAGGTATTGAACATCTGCCACCGGAAGTCTATATTACAAAAACGCCAAAAAGGAACGGGGGATAATTTCTAGCCATCTTGACCGGATAAGCTTGGTCAATAAAGGATTTATTATATATGACAAAAAGATTTTGCTGTGATAAGAATAAAGAATGACCTGTATATTTCAAGAGCCGGGAAAGAAAGCCAACTGTGTTTGTAGCACCATAAATCCAAGAGGGTCGTTTAATTTTTTTTTCTTAGTTGTAACTGTCTTCTGCCACTTTTTACAACTTCGTCGCCGACGTAGTCCAAAAGTGACGAACTTTCTGCCGCTCCACGCACTTTTTTCTTGCGCAGGATTAAAGACGACAATCTCGAGCTGGCAAAATGGGCCGACCTTACCCGCTTGGGTAGCCAATCAGGAACCAGGGTTCGGTTTATCTTGCCCGCGGACGTTGCCAGTTATACAATAAAATCAGTCACGCATCGGTGATAAGACTTACCATCCGAACCGCTCTGACCATCACATCCGTAATTTGTTTTTATACGTTAGTCACCACCCTCCCTCGATTACCCATTCCAAATACATCCCAATGAATACTTCCTTTGCATCCTGAGGATTATATCAACCATCTCCAAGGTAGCGTGGAGCTCATTATATATATATATATATTTTTTTTTAACATAGTTTTAACATAGTTATATCGTAAATATGTATGTATATATATTCTGTAGACGAGGGAAACCCTGACCCTGTACACCCTAAATAATCATCCTTAAATGTAATAAATGTTTGAAAAGAAAATTTGCCCTGAGCGGGATTTTAACCCACGTCTCCCTGTTACTAGTCAGGTGTGATGACCACTACACTAGCAGGACAACCATGCTGGCAACACGGCAATCAAAGATGTGATTTACGTGATCGGAGAAGTGGTCTCCCGGGAAACTTAATTTTCAAGGTGACAGGATAGGGGAAGCCTATAACCCCATATGAAACCCAGCTAAGGATCTATTAAAGATACACGACCGAAGCCAACTCAGCGGATGACAATGGAGGATCCAATTACGGATACAGGCCAATTTCAATTAAACAAATTCTGTATACGAGGGAAACCCTGACCCTGTACACCCCAAATAATCATACTTAAATAGAATAAATGTTTGAAAAGAAAATTTTCCCTGAGCGGGAGACCACTTCTCCGATCACGTATATCACAGTTGCCGTGTTGCCAGCATGGTTGTCCTGATAGTGTAATGGTCATCACACTTGACTAGTAACAGGGGGACGTGGGTTCAAATCCCACTCAGGGCAAATTTTCTTTTCAAACATTTATTCTATTTATTTATATATATATTTATTACACGACTCGGGAGGTCAGAGGGCCAATAACTAAAATCAACCAATCAAAACGCTCTATTGCCGGTCAATATTCTCTCAGTATTGGACCGGGCAATGTCCCGAATGGTCCCGAATGATACCACACTCGTGTCCCTTTGAACTTCAGTCATGTAATAAATCCCTTATCAACCAAGCTTTCTCGGGACCGTACTGGAAGAATATCGGTCCTCGGTCTTTTTTTGTACGGACGGAGCTGCGCTCGGTCCGCACTGTCAAGACCTCGGGCCGATATTCTCCCAGTGCGACCCTCGCGCTTGGTTAAAAGATTATATATATATATATATAAAGTGTAGAACGTAGATATTCGTGAGACAGTGCTCAATACATTAATGCAGAGCGAAGTATCTATCGTGTCTTCCTGGTATCTTCGAAGTATCTATCGTGTTTCCATGGCGGCAAGAGGACACGATATATATAAATACATTTATTAAAAGCTAGATCATTGGATAATGCAATTCAAGACTTTTTATTGGCTTAGCCATTATGGTATATCAGCCAATATACCCTAATCTACAAATATGGTAAGCGTACGTGTCAGCTTAAAATTAAAAGGGAGCTAAGAATTTAATAAAATTTAATAATTGAATTTAACGTTTTTAATAAAACTCGCGCTTGTTGGATATGAGATGATTATAGCCAACGAGGCGTGTAGCGCCGAGTTGGCTATCTATCATCTCATATCCAACGCGCGCTCGTGGAATAATTGTTAAATATACTTTTCCATTTTAATAGTTTTGATAGTTTTATATTTGCTGCACATGTATTAATACCAACGGTTCCTTATGGAATTGCTGACACATTTTTTGCGGGGTAAATAAAGTTTATTATTAAATTTTGACGTGCCACGTTTTTTAGCACACATCGTCACTCAAAGTCGAAAGAAATTTCCAACACAACCATACTCCTTTTCGTGCGTGAACTCTACTTAATGAAATTACGCAATCGTGGCGTCAGGGGATGAGGAAAAAAAAATTCATTTTCTTTTCTATTGGTTATAACACAAATATAATTTTCGAAAAACTTACACCCGGCCACAGGAGACTGTGAAAAAATTTTTTTTCCAATCAACCTGAGTACCTTTTATTTAATCATTAATTCTTAGCTTATACAACATTTGTTGGACTATTTTTTATCAAAAACGATCATTAGGGGAAGTGTTTCCACTCTTGCAGTTTTACTTCGCGACGCATCGTATGCGTTACAAATATTATCAAGAAATAAATCTTTTCTATTCTTGAATCAGCCACGACTACTTAATTAAGTTCTCTTATTCCTTTTATCTGTATGCTCAATTCCTGTGACCAGCATTGTCATTTCTTTCTTTTGGACTCGGCAGGGGGGAGGGGGGGGGGGGTGTCGAGCAAAGGTCTGGCACCAGACTAGAAACAAACACCCCTGCTCAGTTGAGCTTTGCTCCTGAAGATTCTCAACTATACGAGCCATAGTGTCGACGTTCCGTCTTCTACCCCCAGGTCTTCATTTTTCTTTCTCTCTCTGTTTCTCTTTCTGTGATGTGTTCCACTCACGGCCACCTATACCAAACACAATGGCAAAATCACTTTATCCTTTCTACTTACCACATTTCACTTGGGTAACACACCGTCAGTTATTTAAGACTCTGCAGGGATGTGTCCGACCCTATCCTTCGCCAGGACCGGGTAGCTATTTGCATCCTCTTCCCTTTCTCTTAAAGTTTTATAATCCACTTTTTATTTTGTTTCATTTTGCTTCTCATTTGATGTTGAGCTGAAGTTTTTTAGTCAGATTATATTCTTACGAATTTTTTTTCCAATTTCAGAATAATGTTTGATCAGGAAAATTCTGAATATTAAATTGGAACAATAAAAAATTTTGAAATATGATGGATTTACGTGATTTTATATACTTAAAAAATTGCACCATGATTAAAGTTGATTTATTTCCATTTTTGATTAGTTTACTATATATGATGAACACAATTTTTTTACATCATAAATGGATATTGAATTTCTACGAAAATATCATAAACAATTTTTTACACATGCGAATACAAAAATTCTAAACAAAACTGTAAAATTTTCAGTAGGTTTTTAACATCTGGTTTATGTCCTCATTGTTTAATTCCATTTCCATTTACACTTTTAACCAAGTTGCTTCTCTTTTTCTAGATATACTGTTCTTTCCAAGTAAATTTCTTTTCCACTCCAATTCTTAAATATATACTATCGCTTAAAGAAGGTTCTCTGGCTGCAATGAACTACTAATCAGCAAGAAATTAAACATCTTCAATACCAACATCTGACGCCTGACCAGAAACAGAATGATAAAAAAAAAAAGTCTACTTACTTCTAGTAAATGGTGTTGCTTTTTACCCACTTTCCTCCAGGCCGTAAGACATGGTACTCACTTTCTGGAAGAAACGGATTAGCGATCAAGACACCTTTAAGCTCGACATGACATTTTGCCTTGGCAATGGCTGTTCTTCGCATCTTATCACTGATTGGATCCTCACTTCACAACATTGAGCAACTGTAAAGAAAGGAAAAAATGAGATAGAAAAATGGATTTCATCGTGAACCTGAATGTTAAATCAAAATCAAACATTTGGTTTCATTTTGATTCAGACCAAAAAGTGACTCTTTTTGAACGAACAAGCTAGGATTACAAAAAACCGTTACCTGCATTTTTTTTTATCCAACATTAAATATCTATCATTTAAAACGAATTACTGTCAATTTTACATAGTGGAAAGTTCCATTATTTGAATTAAGCTAATATTGGAGAAGGAGAATTTTTCTTTCGTTTATACTTTGCAATAATTTCATTATTTACCGTGTTGTCAAAATAACTTGGTCAAGTTTTCATAGCATTAAATTATTTTGACCTTTACTATTGTGTCAGTCTGCTATTATTGCCAGTCAAATTCAAGACAGATATCGGTAGCTTTTTATTGATCATTAACCTAAAATCAATGGCAACCACCTCAGACCAACCCATACTAACCTCCTTATATCAATCAAATATTCAGCCCCCTCCCTAAGATTTAAGTTCCCTTCACCCCACCTATTTCTTTTAACACTAACTAACCAACCTAGTCATCATATGACTATCTCATTTTATTTCATTCTAACCTTCCTTATTATTATTATTAAAATTACCATTATTATGATTAAATTTTTGTACTGCCTTGTGGTCGACGTGGCTGCCTTACAGTCAATTGGTCCCTGAACGCTATAGTGAACAATTTAAGTAGCATTTGTTTTAATTTTGGCGCTACCTTGCGGTTGATGTAGCTACCTTGCAGTCTATTGGTCCCTCAACGTAAGTGCTGTACTTAACAACTAAAATTGTTATTTTCTTTACACTTACAACACTTCGATCTCATGCACATGCTTCCTTTCCCCTT
This sequence comes from Stylophora pistillata, assembly GCF_964205215.1. NCBI lineage: Eukaryota > Metazoa > Cnidaria > Anthozoa > Scleractinia > Pocilloporidae > Stylophora > Stylophora pistillata. The sequence continues at coordinate 11,694,109 of NC_142525.1, forward strand.
AATAGGCCACAATTTTTGTGGAGATTTGGAAACCCTTTCATAAGGGATTCCACACTTTTACACCTTTAATGCCACAAAGGTTGCTAGCGAAATCCATGGCAGTTGAAAATATTTTTTAATGTGCACGAAGGTGAGCCTGTTCTCTACCATCTAAAAGATGGACTAAAGCGTGGATTCGTCAGAGAAGAGCTTCAGGTTGTCTCCCCTGAATCGGAGCTGCCTCCCGAGGGAATTCGTTGACTTAAAAAAAAAAAAGAAAACTATTAAAAAAGTGAGGCCTCTTTATTTCTCTTGAAAAAGACGGAGATGTTGCTATTGGTGGAACAAGAACAATATCACAATTGTTATTGGAGAAAAAAAAAATTACAAAGACACAATCATGAAACAGATAATCATCATGATAATATCATTGATGTTCAACCATGGCAGGACTCAGGACAAAAGCAAACTTAACGCAAGGAAGAAAGTGGAAAATTATCATCTGCCACTGGATTAGTGGAGCCTCACTAGAAAAAGAAATAAAAACAAATAAATCTAGGTTCAGGTGTACCTGAAAAAAATTACGAACATTATCACAGAAAGAACAATTTCACCTCTACCATATGTATGGGGAAAAGTTAAAAGACCAGCTAGTGGTAATTTTCGTAAGGGACTTAACTCAGATCGTCAAATTCTTTTCAGTTACAATGGCGCTGTTTTTACAGAAGATCAAATCAAGGCATACCACGCATTCTTCATAGGAAGATGCAATATAAGTGTCGATCCTGTTTTATGAAACCACAAATCGTGCTTGTGTGCGCAAAGACGTTGAATTTCAGAAGTGATGAAGTGAAATTCAGGCGTCACAAGCAAAGGCATAACTTTGAATTTCATACAGTGTACTTGTAAAATTCAAAATTTCCCAGAACCTTTGATTTCAAGGTTGTCTGCATGAGTTGCCCTGAAAATCAAGAATTTTTTAAAAATTGAGCCACACCTGTACTTTGAAATCAAGGTTGACAGAAAGGCAACCTTGATTTCAAGGTTGTCTTCATGAGTTACGTTTACAATCAAGATTGTCTCAAAAATGAGCCAGAATCCCCATTGCATAACTACTGGTTATTTGCTATCACTTTAGATGCTCCTTAGAAGTGGTATCAAATCTAGATATTACATTTATCTCATCCTCTTATGAAGATCAGATGTGTAACAAATCTCATCCTTAAGACCGCGTAAATGTAAAGTTACGACCTGGAAATCTGCTGCAAGGAGTGATAGGATAGCCATCTTTGGAAAATTTTCAAGCCGCTAAATTATTCAAGAAGTGATTGTCACTGAATCAATAACTCTTGTCTTAATTAGTCGGCAACACAGACAACAGCCTCAAGCGACGAACATACCTATTCCTCTCTTAGCTGGTATGGAGGGTTCTGAAAAAGTGGAAAAATAACGTATTAAAATAGATTTAAGGCAGATATCCAAAATAAAAATTTGTCATGAACAAGGTTACCTGGCGTCACAACGTTAACTAAAGTTGACTTTTGACTTTTGCCACCTCTATTTGAAGCCTGAACAGTAAATTCATAGTCGGTCTTAGGGTTAAGTCTTTGTATGGTGCACATGTTGTTATCTGAGCGCATGGCCAGAAATTCCGGACATTTGAGCCCGCGCATAAGCAGCGGGCCAGTTAATGAATTTATGCTGATGAGGCAATATGGCGTCTTCGCGAAATCCCACTAGCGACTAAATACAGGAATGGCTCCGACCTGTAATTGGATGATAAAAATAGTAAAAGTTAATAAGTTTCACCTTAACTCCTTGCACGTGAGTGTTGTTTAACCGTGTGTCTCCAAGCGGAACGGTGAAATAGCAATGCGAGCGAATACACCGATGTGTCAAACAAGAAATGGTTACTTACATGACGAAGGGAGGGCCTTTCTTGTTCTGCGAGGTCGTTCAGCGGTGATCCGGCGATGACTAAGTTATCCGCTGACTAGTTCCTCTGACTAAACTCATTTGGTCAGTCTAGGCTCAGTTCAGGGGAACGATCAGAGACTGGAGCCATTCCTGTATTTCACTGCTGACAGGAATGGCTCCGACTCAAGAGTTTATAAATGTCTCTTTCGTTTTGGCTAAAATAATTTTTAAACTAAGATAAAATCAAAAGCACCTTTTATTAAGTTCTTCTTAAGTTGGACATTACAATGCTTGTAAATGAAGCCTTCTTAAATAAAAACGGGGCCACGTAGTGTCTAAGTTTTAAAATAATGCAGCAACTGCATGTCACGTTTTGAAAATCACGCAATGTTACGTGACGCTCCGACCGATATTTTTAATTTACAGCATGCTCTGCTGGAGAAATGTGGCTTGGCCGCAATCGAGGGAGTTTTCTTCGTGGAATATTGACTTCCGGGAAAACTATTCACATGAAAGACAAATCCATTTATCGGGCTCCTTATCTATTTTTGCACAACACCTAAAGGAAGAAAGTCGCGGATTACTTTAATTTCGCTTGGTAATTTTTAACAACTCCACTATACCTGAAAAAAGGAAAAAACAAAACAAACCAAAAAAGAATGTCATACCAGTCAAACCAGTGGTAGGAATTCTCGCACTGAATCATGTCGAGGTACCACGATTCTTTCGATTTTATTTCAGTTTAAAATTTATTTCGCCAAAACGAAAAAAAAAAAAAGAAAATTAATAAACGCATGATTCGGAGCCATTCCTGCCTGCGGTGAAATACAGGAATGGCTCCAGTCTCTAGTCGTCCACCTGAACTGAGTCTGAACTGACTTAATGAGTTTAGTCAGCGGAACGAGTCAGCAGATGGAATATCGCTGAACTAGAAAGGTCTCCCCTTCGTTATGTAAGTAACCATCTCTTGTTTGACACATCGGAGTTTTCAGTCGCATTCATATTTCACTGTTCCGCTTGGAGGCACAAGGTTAAACAATACTCACGTGCAAGGAGTTAAGATGTAACTTATTAACTTTTACTATTTTTATCATCCAATTACAGGTCGGAGCCATTCCTGTATTTAGTCGCTAGTCGAAATCCCGTGGTTGACAACAAACAACATCATTCGTTTTCCTCTGTCGTTTTATACGACACTGCCACCCACACAAGAAATAGGGGAAGATTTTTCGATGTGGAGAGAATTATTACCCGGCGAAAATGTGACTCGGTAAGTCTTGTTAGTATTCTTTTACTCGTCGTGTTTTTATTATTCCCTGAGTCGGCAAAGTAGTTTCTCACGTTATTGAAGTATATAATTTATATTCTGTATATAAATGTGATTGTAGGGTTATGATTACTTGTTGAAATGGAGAGGATGGCCACTGGAAGCTTGCAGCTGGGAGCCATCTGAAAATCTTATTCTGGATTTGCTAAGGTTTATTAGAGATTGCAATCTTATTTTTCTAAAAATAAAAAAAAAAATTAATAAAGAAGAGTATTACGGAATTAAGCAATCTTTTCTAATTTTTCAGATCTTTTTTGAGGCCAACTCAAATCAGCAATAAAAGGCTTATAGAAGGAAGTCGGCGATTTGCCGTTGGCATGCTAACTGGTGTAAAAAGTTCCTCACACCCACCCTTTTATATGCGGATCTGGAATTAGACATATGGCGCTTTGTTTCACATGATAAAGGAATTCCTTCAGAACGCTGAGGGTATTTTTCACTTCAAAGAAATGACTTCACAAGGTTCAAATACCTTCCCAAACGCTCGTGGTACTTTTTGAAAGAACATGGAGAGGGATTTGCCATAGACTAATCCCGATTAAGATAAAGCCCGTGTTGTCACAGTCCCCAGTTCATCATGTTAACAAAGATGGGATACTCTACAAGGCTCCTAGGTATCCCTTGGAGAAGCTATGTGTTGAAATGGCAAAAAGGCCATGCAACTTAGAGAATCTTTTTATGTATTGTAGTGTTTTTGTCTCAGACTGCCCTGCATCAACAGCATAAAAAGTGTGACTGTGTAAAATATTCCATTTTGTAATTTGTTAGTTTGTGAAAGGAATGGAAACTCACAGGTCTAACCTTTAACCTAATAATTTCAATATATAAACAAAGTTGAAATGGTAAATTGTCCCCCGTTAAGATTATAAAAGTTGACGTTTAGAGTGTTAGCCCTTTGTCGGAGTGAATAATGTTGTTTGTTTAATAAATTGGATATATCAACAAAGTTGAAATGGTAAATTGGCCACCGTAATAAATTGTCAGTTGAACTCAGAGCACATCTTTTGTGGTATCCCATTTATTGTACTTCTGGGGGTGAATTCTCCGGCACTCAACATTCAAAGTTTCAACCCCTGTGATTGATTTGGAATTCAAATTATTTTGTGAAGCAATTTGTGGTTTACATTAATTGAAAAATGATAATTGGTTGATGTGGTACATGTATTCTGTGGTAAAGCATGATCAATATTTGTTTGACTTCTTTAAATTTTTTTTCTCCAAAATAGTTTTCTGCTAGTATTTAATGGCTTATTGCACCTGAGGATTTTTGCTTTGAAATTTATTCTGTGTGATATCTCTCTGATGGATGAAAATTTAGAGAGAGCACTTCATACATCTAAATTGATTATTGGTCACCAGGCTATTCTTTTTCAAATTTATGGCCAGTCTTATTTGGTTTTCTGGTTGTTGACTTATTTTTTTTTTTTATCCACTGACTGAGCCCATTTTTTAATTTATGGTCAGTCTTATTTGGTTCTCTGGTTGTTGACTTATTTTTTTTTATCCACTGATCGAGCCCATACCTTTTAAAGAAACAACTCCTTTGAACTTCCTGGTTTTTATATAAATTACTCTAGATCAAAATTAGTGTCCAAGCTTTTCAATGTATGTATGGAGTTTATTATTTTCAGTTACAAGACTGTCAATCTTTGCTTTTGCCACAGCAAGGTCTTCACTGGTATCTTTGTTGGAAGCTTCATATACAACCATTTTGTTGTAAAGCTCTTCACAGCGGGCCTTCAAAACTTCATTTCATTTTCTCTCAATGCTGCTTCAGCTCTATCCTTAATTCTTTTATGTCTCACTGTTGTTTAATTCAGATATAGTTAAAATTTCGTCTGCTTTCAGGGCAAGCTTAAGTTCGCTCTGCTGTATATCCCGGTATGATTTCCCATTTTTTCTTTTAAATCCATTATTGACCTCCCCACAAATGCCCTAGCTCTAATCTGCTGCAATCCTCCTTTACTTTAGCAGAATACTTCGTAGCCAAGAAAACATTTAGTAGATCAACATAACTACAGCTTATCTGGCGTGTTGATGCAGCTTGCTTCGCTTCGTACAAGTGTCGCAAACAGTCATATTTGATGATTACTGTCAAGAGTATATCTTTAGAAGAAACACTTTGCTTGCGAACCTATTTTAACGTATATGTGCACGATCCTTCGCAACGATCATTCCCGACCGTCACTAACAGCGTTCTTAAACTTCTCCACATCAAGTAAATTAAACTTGTCTGACATATTTCATCCAACCGTTGTGAATTCTAAAATATTAAACTAAAAGAGTTAAGAAAGTTCCGGTAGAAAGCGGTGAAAGTAGAGAGGAAATATATTTTCTTTTTCCCGCGAATCTTTTGAAGCTACATCGTTATGTTTGCTGACCAATTTAACCGTCGGCTTAAGGTAGATCCCAGAGTCCTCTACAGCATTAGAAAGCTTGTTTTTCACTGAAAATTTTGATACCAAACATGGCAGGGATTGAGGCAAAATACGAGGTTTTTTCCCCAGAATACATCATGTGGTTCTCGGATCAACACAAACGAGATGTTCGCGTGACATTTGATATCTTTGCTTTCGGTAGAACTGATTTGTGCTTCTGTGAACTGTTTTTAAAGGCAATTAGCAGAGCGAAGAAATCAGCATGGAGGGTGAAAATTGGTGAAATAGTACCTCATACGGTGCTTTTCCTCAAGCGATCGCGGCACTTGGTCTATCCCGATTATGTTAATCTTTAATCTTTAATCGAGATGCTCCTAAAACAGTAATAACTATACTATACTACAGCATTAGAAAGCCTGTTTTTCACTGAAAATTTTGACCGCTACGGCGCATCAAAATTTGGTTCGGCTGCAAAAATTGGATTTCAAGCTTCTGAAATACAGAGCATTGTATGAACCAAGCTTCGAAAATAAACATCAGGGCCAGTAACATTCGTCTGTGAAAGCAACTTAGTCAGAATAGCCGAGGAAACTTTCAAGATTTCGACACGATCGCGGCACTAGTTCCTGGTAAGCCAGAACTTGCTCTATTTTATTTTGTTTTATTTCTGCCATACATTTCCTTTAAGAATTTGGCGGCCATATTGCCAAGTAAACCCGCGCGTGCGCCGTCGCGATGTCCGGAATTTCTAGCCATGGTCCAACATGTTGCTCCACAAAGTCACTGCTTCCTCTCACACGAAAATAAATTGTAAACGTTTGTTCGTATCCTCCATTGTATCCAGGTGTCATGTTCGCATTCACAGTTCGCATTCACAGTTCGCATTCACAATTCGCATTCACAGTTCGCATTCAGTCGCATTCACAGTTCGCATTCACAGTTCGCAGTCACGTTCGCATTCACAGTAATAGAGTCGGCTACTTTAAAAGCCATAAGTTTCACATCACGAGGAGGATCAGGGACACCTATCAACAAAATTTTGATTACAGATTCCTAACACACACCAATATGCAGCTGTAGTGCACTTATGTTGGTCTTTCACAAACAGAAGAATTTATCGAGAACAGGTCAGCGAAATTTTCTTGTAAACGAAAATGGGTCCATTTTTCCATTTTCAAGATCTTGTGTTCGATCCACTTTTCCTGTCATGAAAGTTCATTATTTTGATTATGGAAAATCATGTGACAACGCATGCATTTGGTGATTTATGGGAGCCAGTGATGTTTTGAAAGCTACTAGATTTTCACTATTCACTTTTTATATCACCAATCACTCTCCTTAAACATGCTGCAATAAGATATTATGTTGGTCTTATTTTTCTTCTCTAGTATGGGAGATTCGGCTGGGAAACAAAACTTTTTGGCAAAATGAGAATGCAAACCCGTTTAGACGCTTAGTTATAATAACTACGATATTATAGTAACAACGATATTATAGTAACAACGATATTACAGTTAAAACTGAGTAGGCAGAGATTTAATTCTCAAATACCCCTTCTTCGTATCGTGTATTTCAAGTTATCATTTCCGAGAAGGTTTGAGGCCACACAATGGAAATGTTCACCAGTCTTTCTAACCGTCACTTTCATGATAGAGGTGTCGTTCGTCAGGGAGATGTATTGGACGTAAAAATCATTTTTTACACTCAGATCTGTTCCATTAAGTTGTCTTTTCCATGATGCACGAGGACGCGGGTTTCCACTGAAAGTACAAATTAAGGTCACATTTTCCCCTTTATTACCAGGTATCACCGTGACTGTGGAGCCGAATACCTTGATCTTTGGGTGCGCTGTAACAAAATCAACATCGTTGTTTGTTTTTGTAATATGTATTTTAAAACAAGCTGAAAAGCAGGGCTTAAAATATATTGTTTTCTCCCACGCTTGATCAGTAAAGTTGTTTGTCTGGATAGACGCACGACTGTAAAGTATATATCTGTCATAGCCATAATGTCAACCGGAAAAGAATGAAAGCTGCTATCGTTTGCCTTGAGTGGAGATCGCTTGGAGGAGGTTAAGGAATACAGCCAACGTTTGGAGTATCTGATGGCTTTGTTATAATGTGGTATTTAAAAAGACATTTAAACTTGGCTCTTTGCCAACCTATGGCTGCTTGGTTCAGGTGATAGCAGCACCTCATTGGTATCTGTAAGCTCTCAGTCTTTCACCTGCTGTTTCTATTCAGAGCAATTCACCTTTAAGATCAATTTACAACACATTTAACTTACTTTGAACATTCAACGTGGCTTCTTTTGTGTCCTCTCCTAAGTAATTGCTTGCATTACAAGAATACAAACCATCATCAATGTTCTGGGCATTCAGGACATAAAACTGTTCTCCAATTCCAAGAACCTGACTACTGCCTTTCTTTCTCCAGATAATTTTAGGTTTAGGCAAGCCATCTGCCCGACACGACATTGAAACATTTCTAGTCTCGTTTACTGTATATACGTCTTGTGAGGAGATTATTTTAGGACGGTCTGTGAAAAGATGTAGGACCCGGGTAAAAATTGAAAGTACAATGTTCCTTTCGGAGAAGGAAAAGAGAGATTGTGAACTGACTTTTTCTTTTACGCACAAGCCATGACTGTCTCTATAACTTAAACTAAGCAGAGAGCAAGAACATATATCTATATATACATATAATTATAACAAACTGGTTCAAGACTTCAGAGGTTGTTCATCGTTTTATTACGACAGCTCTGTTTCGTATGGTCGAAAATGACCACACTCATCAGGTAATTTCAACGATTCATACATATATATATATATATATTAAACCCCTGAAGAGTGAAGCGATTCACGAAACAGGCTTGTCGGGAAATGTAGTTACGTCCTTTTTTATATATGGCGTGTGATAGGCAGAAAAAAATCAATCAACTACATTACATCCCTACAGACCTGTTTCGTGGTTGCCCACTCAATAGGGGTGGGCAACCACGAAACCACTGTGTTTATATATATATATATATATATATTCTGTCATATATATATATATATATGACAGAAAGTCCACCGAATTCAGGAAGCACATCTGGACCCTCAAAGACAACAACATCGAACACTTTATTTCGTGGCGCATTCTCTCATCACACTCGCCGTACAACAGCTCAAGTAAAAGATGTAACCTCAGCCTCAAAGAAAAATTCTTAATCATCTGCCGACCCAAACTATCAACACCAAACAAACGTAATGAATTAGAACTCGTGTCTTCCTGCCGCCACAGAGACAAAGCCCCCTTACGCAACAACTAAACTGTTAAATTTCGCGCTGCATAAATTAGATCATTAAGATTATGTAAATTATATTATATTGTATATAAGCGATGGTAAAGATTATTCTCATTCAATCCCCTGATGAGTGGGTAACCACGAAACAGGCTTGTAGGGATGAACTTGTAGTTTATGTCTTTTTCCTCCCACAATATATACATCGCACTACTTCTATGTATTGAGCACTGTTTTACGAACATCAAAATTTTACACTTTATATATATATATATATTTAACAATTATTCCACGAGCGCGCGTCGGATATGAGATGATAGATAGCCAACAAGGCGCATTGCGCCGAGTTGGCTATAGTCATCTCATATCCAACAAGCGCGAGTGGAATAGTTGTTTTATTAAAAAAAGCTCCCCCAAGATGTTAGACAAATCTTCTCGACTTTATTTTGTTAAAAGAAACCGGACGTTACAATGTACAGATATTAGATTATGGTATTTTGGCTCATATACCATAATGGCTAAGCCAATAAAAAGTCTTGAATTGCATTATATATGATCCAGTTTTTAATAAATATATATATATACATAAATATATATGTCATTCTATCGATTGATACAAGAAACTAGAAACCAAAATTAAGATGTCCAAATCCAAACCTTTAGCTTAATTACCTGCCAATAGATGTCGAAGTGGCTTTCAGGGCACTTTTTAGAACTTTTCGAACATTGAACGTTAGTGTTCTCATGGCATAAAACAAGGATGGTTGGGTGCACACATTTTTTTGTGCCTTAAAGGCTGACACTTTGCTAAAAAAGACCAACAAGCTCTGAGTAATAGATGGTTCTGCTTACCAATTGGAATCAGATCAAAACTGGTCCTTTGTCTCATCCTGGCAACAGGTCAGAGATTTCTTCTTTTTTTTTTTTGCATTGTTGAACAGTACAGACATGAATATAAGCCAACACATTAGTACTTACACTTTACTGTTAAATATGCCCATGCAGGAGGACCTTCTCCCAGAATGTTCCTACCAGTGCAAGAATACCACCCAGCGTCAGTTTTTTTCACGTAAGGTTTTGTGAACGTTGCTATATGACAACCTGAGCAGTTAGCTCCCGAAATTCTGCTTCCATTAAACTGCCACATGTGAGCTTGGGTAGATGGATAACCCTTTGTTTTACAAGTGAAAGTTGCATTTGCTCCCTCATCCACGGTAAGGTTTTTAGGGTGATCTGCCATAGACTGGACAACTGGTCGATCTACGGAAAAAAATGAACAGATAAAGATAAGTGAAACTATCGCCTCGTCACAGTCATTAACGACCACTACAACAAATATTTCATACATGTAAACATAGCCATAACACGGCCTTGATGGCGGCACAGTGGTTTTTATGCTGGACAACGGATCGACAGATTGTTCCATCCTTTTGTGACAAGGATGGAACAATCCGATATCCCATCCCTAGACAGATGCATGGATGGGTACAGTCAGAATCGCTAAAGGTTTCCATAAATGGGTAGGCATCCTATCAGCCCTTCCCTCTTTGCCATTTTCTGCTCCCCCAGCCTCCTTCCCTTTTTTTATCGTCCCCAATACCCAGGGGCATGGCACTCCCCAGCGTCACACGTTAGCTGAAAAACAGGTGAGATCTTTTGGGGGTGAGTGGTGAGTGGTGAGTGGAGGAAAAGGCTTTTCAAGTGAAACACTCTCCCACTGCATGATTCACTCTTTTTGCTCTCCTTGCGCCTGCCTCTGCTCACCTGAAAACGCACAAAAATTTCGCCTGTCCTTTAGGCGAACCAACACGTTAACGATGATTTGTAAATAGACTCCTAACCCTTCCCAATAGGTGACACGAACTTACACTCGACTTCGAGTTCTGTAGATTGTATCGCTTGACCAGCGTCATTGAATGCAAGACAAGAAAAAGTACCACTTTCTCTCCAGGTTAGTTGTTCAATGGTGAGAACTGACTGAGTCGTCCTAAGCTTATCGGACGATACAAGCACTGTGGTGGAGATATCGAATGGTGGTTTAGCGATAAGATTCTTTCCTTTAAATTTCCAGGTAATGTTTGGTGCCGGTTTGCCTTCAGCTCTACATAGGTACGCAGCTGCTTCATTTTCCTTTTTTACATTTTTGGAATCTGGTGGTTTTCCAGAAATGGTCGGTGGAACTGTGAAAAGATTAATCAATGAAAATTGGTGCCAGAAAGGTTATTGTCGTTTAACATTTAATCATGTGCCGATCTGAATTGTTAAAGAGGAAACTAAGTAAAAAAAAGGAAAAAAGACCGAAATAAAATCCGTTCGGTACCTGTTATCTAAATGCCGAAATCTTCTTGAGTTACTTGAGAATTAAAAGGCACACAGGAAAATGAAAACAAATTAGCAGTCTAGACGCGCTGAGGAGAATACTTTTCTGCTTCATTCCCATTTAAGGAAAGGCTCTACAAAGAAATCAGTAGCCCTTTAATTTCACTAGGAGGGCAGAAACACATCCATGCAGTCACAAGTTTGATAAATCAAAAATGTCTAAACGACAGGAAGAGTTCGAACACGAATCTCCTCTGTTTTACAATATTACAACAGAGTTGCATTACTAAAAAAAGGCAATGGTGCTAACCTTGCACTGTAATCTTCAATTCTTTCCTAGCGCCTGTTCCTATAGTATTGTTTGGCTCACAGGTGTATTTGGTATATTCTTCGTTGAGCTGTATGTTGGGTATTACAAATCTCCCCACATTATTGATAACAGTTTCATTTCTTTTAATGGTGATCGTTGGTGTAGGGTAACCATTTGCACTGCACGTAACCGTCACGTTTTTTCCTTGAACTACAGTGTTTTTAGGAGTTCCAGTAGTAAATGAATGAACGGCAGGGGCATCTGATGACAAAAGTTAAAATGAGTTACACGAAGTCGTCAGATATCTCGTGACTTAAAGTGTCACTCAGTAAAAGTAAAGAGGCTTTGCATAGATACCATTTCAATAATGAAAAAATGGCCAACTGAGGTCTTTAACAGAGTTTCCCAGAAAATGGATTTCAAAAGACTGAGCAGTTTTTATGAAAAAAGTGAAAATAATCGTAGGTTTTTACTTCAGTCCGTCTCTGTGATCGGTTTAGAAAACAAAGTTGTCATTACTTTGAGCCAAGTTTTATGGTAGGTAACAGAAAAGTACATTTGCTGTCTCAGGTCGGATGGAAAGGTTTTCTTGGTATAAGTATCCATCCTTTTGTACGGCTGATCAACTAATATAGCATGGAGCCGATGATACTCTCAGCAAGTTTTGTGAACCTATTTTTTATGCCATGCAAACTCACATTCTACGTTGACAACTCTTGTTGTGTTTTTGTGTCCAAAAAAGTTTTCTGCTACGCATGTGTAATTTCCTGCATCATTTACTTGTACATTCGTTAGCTTTAAAGTGTTATAAACAGCTTTGGTCTGATTTTTTCCATTTAGCATCCACAGATATCGAGGCGATGGAAGAGCATCTGCCTGGCAAGTCAGAACTATAGTCTGATTGAGCCTCACAACTGCTGGATCTGGTGTCAAAGCTATTTCCAGAGGGGCATCTGCAACACATACAACAGAATTGTTAAGATCCTGGAATGGATACATATAATTAACAGAGGTTTGTTTTTTCGAGTACCGCTTTTCTCCATATGGTAATTAATGCCTTGCTCATTTAGTCGACGACCGTGCCGCAGTTCTCTCTGAAGGTAGGGTGAATGGCAGCAGGGGAGCTTCTCGGAATAATTTTCCCGCAGAGACAGAAAAAGATAAATAATAGAATTTCTATGTGCTATAGATTCCCAAACGATATGGACAGAGGCACAGGGATATTTTCACTTCACTTCACTTGCACTTCAGTTAAGTCTGCCGGCAAAGTGGTGGCTAAGGAGGGTTTTCCTTACACTTCCTCGTCTTAACCATTTACAAGATTTATTTAACATTTAAATAACACGTACGTGTGTGTAGATACCTCTCAAAGAGAAAGGGACATGCAGTAAAACTTACAACGAACAGTTAAGAAAATGAATTTCTTCTTTCCATTTCCAACGTCATTCTTTCCATAGCAAGAGTATCGTCCAACGTTCCATTTTTTAACTTGCTTCACCGTTAGTCTGCTTTCTCCATAACCGAAATTATCAATCGTGTAGTCCCTCGAATTGGAAATTTGGTTTTCATCCTTAAACCAGCTGTACTGGGTTACAGTAGGGAATGCTTCCGTTCGACAATAAAACATTGCATCACGGCCTAAATAAACGGTTTCATTGCGTTCCAAACTATAAACGTTGTGTTGGGGCTTGTCTGAAAAAAGGAAAATAAATAAAAGCGTTCATGTTAAATGAAATTTGTAAGTATAGGCCCTGGATTCGTTTTACATCTGTTTTTCCCATCTCAAGGTGATATCCTGGTTGACAAAATACGTAACACTTCCCTGCTTAGATATCTGGCAAACCAAAACTTGGAAGCAAGAGCTGATATAGGATCCGAAATGAAGATAGTTTTTTTATTCGGGAGAAGGGGCTACTCTAACTGACAAATGGCCCATCGAGACAAAAGACGTTCTTTAACTAGTGTTTGTCAGAATATCATAAGCAATTAATTAATTAATTCCATATTGCGGCTAGCAAAGCAGGATTAGCGAAACTGAATATCTTGTACTTACATCTTACTGTTACACTAACGTTGTAGTCAGTCCTATATGGACCCGACGCTGGGGCAGTGATAACAGCTTCACATCGGTACATCCCTGTGTGATACCTGGTGGCTGATGTTATTATATAGTTGGAGTTGTCGGAATCTTCCTGAACCTTTACGTTGTCTTTATACCACGTGTAGGATGGTTTAGGGTTGCCACTGGCAACACATAGCAACGTACTGGTGTTTCCTTCGTCCAGCAGGAGGGGTTGTGTTGTTCTAAGTGTGATATTTGGTTTAACTTTAAAGTTAAAGAAAGAAACGTAGTTAGCTGAGGTTTGCCCTATTTTACCGATTACAAGCAGAAAAATAAACAGAAGCACATCCGAGTATATTTGATTGATGTGAGCAAACATCTCCGTTCGATCTTAGCGCCTATAGCTGTGAGTCACAAACAAACACACAGAGCCAAGATTTCGAGGGGTAAAGAGGAAACAAACTGAGTTATAGGGGGGGGGGGGGGGGGAAGAGGAGGAGACATGGAGGCGGCAAGCCAATAAGGCGATAAGGAAAAAAACTGGAGGGGAAAAATCCTGTCATGTTTACCATTTTGTCGTTGATTGCAGTAATTGCCATGACAACTCAAGTTGAAGACTTACCGACTACAATTAGCTTAACAGTACTTATTATCCAGGGGTTAGATGCTGATGAGAAGTAAACCTTGCATTCAAATGTTCTTTCGTCGCTTTCAGCAATGTACCATATAACAAAGGTGGCTTTCTCTGTTGTAGCATTAACCCTTCCAAAGTAAGTAGTGGTACTTGGGACTTGGAGTCGGCTTCCAATTTTTCTGGCAATGAGCACGTCTGAGAAACCGCTCTTTTTGTACATCAGGTCCACCCAGGTAACTGTTTCTCCGTCTGAGTTAAAGTCCCACGATAACGCAAATTGGTTGGTGCCTTTATCAACATAGACTTTACCATTGCAGCTGGGTGTCTTGATAAAGGCTGGCTTACAGTCTGCCGAGATAAGATAAGACGCAGGAAATCAACTTTAACGATATTAGTTTCAATCACACTCGCATGAGGCTGATTGAAGGAAGTCTCGTAACATTTTATAGCCCAAACATAATGTAGCCCGCATATCAAGTAGTTTGCTTGCTATTGAAGCCTGGTAAGGATCTCTTTCCATGTCCTACGTGACCGCTTTTCACTTTCATTACCTTCTCTCCTAACATATCGTGTGCTGTCTGAACTGGTTGTCCGGCAGACTTGCAAAGAGGTTTTACAAAGAGGTTTTCCCCCCTTCTGTTGTGAGGTTAAGAAAATAACAAGTAACAAGCGATAAAACTTCCACGAAAAACGTGGAGATCGACTCGCATCTTAGGCAATGAGCTCGAGTTTGAATCTTTGTGGATCCTATATTTTGATGAAAACGAAACCCAGCAGTATCTGCTGAACTCTTCTGGAAGAACTGATTGCCAATAAAAGGGAGAGTGGTGATGGAAATTAATTTTTTCACTTAATCCCTCACCTTGAGGAATAACTAGACTGCCCTGTAAGAAGTGGTACTCATTTCATTAAGAATCAATATACTGTTTTCGTTTCTCACCGGAAAAGAAGAACATGAAAAACTCGTCCCGGTCAGATCTATTGAGACAACCAAAGTGTGCCGGCACCTTACTTACACAATCGACCTAAAGGCTTTATAACTGGAAATATCAAAAATAAAGCGTTCGATAAGGCACTTTGACCGACTGAAGTTTCTATTTAAATATTTGCTGTGGAAAACTCGGATCTTTGCATACTGTTTCCTTTGCTTGAACCCTAGTTTTACGATATTTCAAAAACACCGACAAATTCTTATAATCAAAGTCACGCTAAAAAAATGTTTTTTGAACAGATGGAAAACAAAAAGCTTCTAGACTGCTAATTGGCAGAGAGGTTATCAGCAACATTTAACGCGATTCACAAGGAAGCAATTCAACTGTGCTATTATTTGTTTGATTTTTATGAAAGATATGAACAAGAAAACTAAATAAATTCTGCATTTTCGTCCTGTCCCTTCTTTTTTAAATGAGGAAACCACGCTGCTTCGAATCAGTGTAGTTTCAGAGACCAGAATGCTGGAATTTCAGTTTCCCAAGATAATCTATTTACGTCTTTGCCTAGATTTTTTCCCAGATTCTGTTAGAATTAGCTGTAAAAAACTACAGCAATTTCCAGGGATGTTAACTTCCCACAGACACGGGTGAAATCCGCTTTTTTATCTGTTCACGTGATCGAGACTGAACATGGGAAGTAAAAAAAAGGAATCGCAACTAATATTCTCCTCAACCGCGTTATCACTATGTTTTTAGTTGTAGCAAAGCAAAAAAAGACTGGATGAGCTAATGAGGAAACCACTCCTTCCCTCGCCGGCCAGCTTGTATCCTCAACGTCTGAGGAAACAGGAATTGTAAACCCCAGATACCGTTTAATTTCTTAGGATCAGTCGTGCCGATATGTTTGACTTATTATTCGCTGCTGATCGATAGAAAAGCTAACTTTTTATTGCGTAGACAGTCACAACTGATCTCAATTTAGTCAGATGAGCTCGAAGAGCTGGTTCGATCGAAGTCTTACTTTCCAACACTATTGCACTTTCACTCACCTACAAAACGCCACTCTGAGGAAAAAAATAAAAACAGCACCAGCCCAAAATATATTAGCTGGATCATTTTATGCCTTCCCGACAAGAAGAATCAGAGAGGCCATTAAACACTGCCAAGACTCTTTTGTGAATGTTTTTTTCGGAGCAAGTAAAGAATCTTATGCAACTGTGACGACAGCGGGCGCGGAAACTAAAACGAGCCAATTAGAATGCGTCTATATCGTGACTCTTTTGCGTGGAACCTAATTTCCGGTATCAATTTCCGGAGCTCTTGTTAATTAGATCAAATATGATCTGTGATAGGCAAGAATTTACACGCACCTGACTTGCCAAGGAGTGACTCTTTTGCATTGACAAAGAAGGAACAGATTTCAATGGTTGAGTCTCGTTGAAATTTTTAACGTGTGAGCCAGATTTTCTAAACGGAAAACAAATTCGACAAGGATAACATGAAAAACAAGCTAAGAATGACTTACCTAAGAATAGCTTTGTAGTGGACTTTTGTACTCCGACCTCACGCAAAACTCGACTTAAGTACTTGAGGGAAGGAAATGAAAAGAAATCAACAGATTATCCTCCTATTTGACATTTTGGAGAGTGACGACGCCATATGAATTTTCCTCATCTGTATTTCCTTCGTCAAGCCCTGAAACCTTTGCCTTTGTAAAGAAACCCTCACTCAACTGACTCCTGAGCATGCCGGGTAGCCCCCATGGCCCTAAAGTATAACTCGAATCGGCGTACTTGACAGGACTATGTAAAACTCCTCTGTCGGTTCCGTACAGGTGACGCTGCAAAACCTTAGTTAAGCCGAAGGTCAATCGGAGAGAAGGATTGACGGAAATTATTGAAATCTTCTTGATTTTATTTACTTTACTATCAGGAGAAACGAAGAGCGAGGACTTTCCTTCGCAAGTAAAGTGTCCTTGGAGACAAACCTCTTTTCAGGGATAGCAAAGGTGATATTTTTAAGACGCTGGACAAGTTCGGCGCTTCACGAAACGAGAGTCGCCGGTCGAGATGAAAAGTCTGTAAGGCGACGTTTTATTCTGAGGCAGGAGCAATGAAAGTTTTCACAACCTACATTAATTTCGCATTAGTAAACTGCCAAATAGTCCACCTGTGTACTGACAACCTCAGGGGTTGGAGCTCAATCCTTTCCTGTATACCTTCCTCGGGTATTTGGAGAACACCCAAATTTTGGACAACAAGAGTTTTAGCAAATAAAAAATAACTGGCTTTACTTTTGAAAATTTAACCACCAGTTTACTTGGAGTTTTGAGCTACATTCGTCCTCCATCTTCTGGAACATACAGAGTGCAAAGAAGAAGAGGCGTATCTTACAAAATTTCACCTTGACATTTGGCGGAAATTTTTTAACGATTTTCGACATCTACGGCCATTTACTGCAATACTAGGCACAACATATACTTTATAATCACATCTGGAGTCCTGTAAGGCGACCCTCAGTCAGAGTCTAAACAGACAATAACAACGTTCGAAAGTCTAAGACCAGTCTATTAATGAAGCACGCTTTGCCTCGCGACTAATGACTGATGCTTAAATGTCATTAAAAGCTTTAAACATGTGGCAGTCTTTTTTCCAGGTTGGTTGGCGACGTGGTATTTACAGTCAAAAGCCAGCGAGTCTGACCTTACTCAGCTCAGTTATTTAACCATTTTACTCCCAAGATGTCATTAGTAATTCTTCTCACTGTCTGCCCTAGGATTCTTATTATTTTGGTATTAGATCAACTAATAATCCCCGGATAAATATTTTACTTTATTCTCATCACTTGTCTGCTAGATAATGAGTTGATATTGTAAGGAGAAACTCTGTCTTGGTCACTTGTGGGAATTAAAAGGTTAAGGAGTCAAGTTTCTAATCCCACCAATCTCCATGTCAGCACAGCAGGTATTGTGTGCGCAAAATCGAAGTCAAACTCCCTTCCTTTTTCCTGTGACAAAGGGAGTCGAGGAATCGATTTGACTACATATCCAGTTGAATTAACGGTATAATTGCAGTGCGATTTAATCTTGCTGATATACCGTTGGTTCGTGAGATCGCCTTACGAATCTGTTAGAGCCACATCTGCGACAAGCGAACCTTTCCGTCTAAGGGAAGGTCGCAAAAGGAGAATTTCCCTAAGGGGCACGAAGCGTTGAGAGTTGATTTCTTGGTCATTCTAATGATAAACTAGTATACTTGATAAGCGAGCGTCACTTCAAGAGGTTCCCGCGGCACGCTAAATCAATTATTGTTCACCAATTTTTTTTTTTACTCGAGCGACCGACCTCGCCGAAAAGGAGGGACTGCTCGTAATCTAGACCAATCATAGCGCACGTTCTAATTGCGAGATACATTTATAGTAACATTGATACCATGTGTATCGAGTGCGTGTCAAAATTTAATTAAGAAATTCACACACTATAAATTGCTTTTCGACTGGCACATATAGACATTTTAAACATTTTAATAGCGCAAATTTTTATGCGGATATCTTAGCCCAACCTTGGGATGACATGTTCTGTTCCAATCTTTGATAGTAGAGTCTTCGTCACCCTACCGCCCGGAACAAATCATCCAAATTACTATCATAGCTCACTGACATTAGGTGTCGAGCTGCCCGATTTTGCAGCCTTTGTTACAGTTTCCCCACACGACGTTGCAATAATCAAAATGTGGTTGAATAAGGCTATTATAAACTTTAATTAAAACATTAAATGGAGTGAGATGCCGATTTCAAATCTAAATTAAATTGCCACAGTTTAAAGAAAGATCTTAATTTTAAGTAAATTCTAGACACGGCCTCCATGAAAAGCAGAATTTTTTATTTCTTTCTTTTATTTGAATTGTTATCATCAAATTATTATTGTAGTTAGATAGGAATACGATTAGATAGATAGGTTTGTAGATTAGATAGAAAGGTTTCTAGTATAGAATAAAATGAACTGATGGAAAAACCGTGTATAAATAGTTATCCTATCCTATCCTATCCTATCCTATCCTATTCTATCCTATTCTATCCTATCCTATCCTATCCACTTTAGGTCTTCCTGTTGAAAAATTGTAGATGGCAAGTGTAAGCTTACCTTTCAAAACTAATCTTGTGTAACTCTTTCCTCTACCACCACCAGAGGTTTCAACAGAAGCTGGTTACCGCTGACCCACTGCTGCCTGTAAAATCTCTCAGCACCGTCTGTTCAGCCTGAGTCTATTTGCAGGCGGTAGTTTGTGGATTCAGCGCGGCCAAGATTCGGCCGCCATATTGGACGGGTGGAAGATCTGGGACGAGTGACAAAGCGAGGGAGAAGGGGTACGGGAAGAAAAACCAGAGCCTGAGAACAGGGTCTCGTGTTTGAATTACGCCTTTCGACCCGACCGCCAATTAAACCATCGGCAGCCGCTGATGGAAAAAGGTATTGAATCGCCTGCAACCTAAAGTCTATTCCTGACGAAAAACTACCTTACTAGTCACAATTTATCAAAAACATAAAAACTTCAATGTTAGGAAATTCAGAGCCAGGAGGGGTTTTAAGTGTCAGACAATATCTATGTTAAAACTGATACAAACAGTATTTTTCTCGAAGATGGAGTAAAACAACTTATTCTTACTCGGCTAGCAACTTCAAATTAAAAAATAATCTTCATTGCCTCGTCCCTGAAAACACTAAGTACTTGTAAAATAGCAAGTGAATCCAAACACAATTTTTTATAGTTGTTCAGATGGAAGAGCTACTACATCGGATCACAAATGATTGTTGGGGAAAACAGAGCAGCAGTAGCGTTTCTCTCCAACAAGATAAAGCATTCCAAAAGAGAATTTCATTATTCATTTGCCTTTAAAAATGTCCGTAAAATCAAATGATTTTCAAGGTTATCATTTACATTCCAAGTTCATTCCTCCACTTACTACCACCCTTTCGCGAATTATACCTCTATGAGGGCTCCTTCGACTTCTTACCTAATATTTTAAAGATTTCCTTCTACCTATTAATCAGTTTTAAAGTCTTAACGACTTGAATTATGTTGAGGTGGCGAATCGATTCATTCAGGAATCCGCTTGCAGCCACATCATGATGTGTCGCTGAATTTGTTCTCTGGCTTGCACCAGCTGAGGGGGGTCTGACGGAATAGCTGGGTACATGTTGGCGCAGTGAGCTGTACCTTGAAAAACAAAGAAATGATGACAATAATTTAGTGACATTAACATAAGGGAACACTCATTATCGATCGCCTTGGGGAGGGGAGAGGGAGGGGGGGGGGGGGTAGGGAGGAAGCAGGGGAATCCGTCGCCGCCAAAGGTATAAAGTATTTTGTAACGACATCCTCCGGCTTTTAATTCCCAAACTTCCAAGTATAAAATATCACGAATTGATTTTTCTCCTCTTTCAGTTTTTAATAGCGTATACTTTGGATAGAAAAAAAGAAAAGCCTGTGTAGCTGGCTGTTTTTTTTTTGGTGCTCTCAAACTGGAACACTCAGCTATCCAGCCAGCTAAACAAAAACTGATGTAAACGCGATCTCCACCACAATGAAGGGAAATCTTGAAGATCCGTTTTCGAAAAACCATGAAGAATCATCACAAAATAAAATTGGCAAATGTATATTGCACCTTCTCTCACTTACCTTCAATAAAAACGGCCTGTTCTGTGGCAGACACATCTTTTATAATACCAAGTGCATGCCATGGATCGATGGAGCCATTAGGGAAAACAATCTGAAAATATTTACTGTAGACTTTACATTGAATCATTCCCTCTTGCACATTACAGATTTACAGTACAGAAAAATACTATTTCTACTTATAACATAGTGAGAAATTGTTCAAATGAAGAGTCTGGAGGCTAAATAACTGTTACGTTTTCGAGTAGCCTCTAGTTGAACAATCGTTGGGAAAAAACATAAAAAATGGCTCGATGGGGTCCCAAACGCGGATTCCTCGACTAGGAATCCAAGGCGGCAACCGTCAGGCCACCACATCCTCCAGGGCATAATTGTCACAATCCCGGACTGCTTTGGACATGGAATTTAAGATTTTTCTTCGATAACATTTACCATGGCCCACTTTTAGAATGCAGTAAAACGAGTCTTAGTTTCTTTGTGGTACGCGTGACGCATAGGAAAATTATTCAAGCATCTGAGCTAATCTGATTGGCTAACCGCGCGCTCGTGACCGGTCTAGCTTTTTACGATACGGCCCACGGGCCGCTGTTGCGAATACGGCTAATAAAACCTGTTGCAAAGGTAGTTGTAAACATCCTCGGGTAATATAACTGCTAAGGAAAATGGATTAGGATGAGAGCGCTGAAAATCACGCTCACTCTACTTTCTTTGGTCTCAGGTGCTTTGTGAGCACGTGGGAATTATTTTAAGACCCTGAGTGTTGGTCCGGCCGGGGCTCGAACCCTCGACCTCCCGCACAACAGTCCAGCGCTCTATTCATTGAGCTAACTAGGAAGGCGGTTCTTTCTCCCCCCCCCCCCCCTTTTCAACCTCAGGTCAATTTTTCCCCATAAGGACCTCACGCCCTGTAAATAAAATGTATGTACGCGCGAGATTCCAACTGTTCTGAGTTGAATATCAACTGACCTTACTAGACGCAATACCATATCCTCCGTAGTTAGTATTTGTCTGAGTGACACCGCTTTGGATGTTCTCTTCGTTAAACTGGGCACCATAAATATCCATGCATTGTTGAATTGAATACCTTGGTAAAAAACATTAAGAACATAAGTCATAATTAAGACAGTTTTTAAAGATGAATGGGCGATGTTATGTCAGTTCTGAAATGATATACGTCCAATAGAAAAACAACAGAACAGTTAAAGTTATGTTTTGCTGGACAACAGCGTTCGGCGTCTTTAATACATGAATAGTTCTGATCGAAAAAGGTATTTCTTAGAGACAGACTTTATAGAGTGCTTTTCCATTGTATACACCAAAGCCAACGCTATCGCAAAGAGCAATCGTATGAATAGAAAAAACCCTTTAAAAGCCAGCGAGAACACAAGTAAAAGCAAGCAAACTTCTTAAAGCGGGAAAACGCGAGCAACTAAGTCGTGATTGGCTTAAGTTTTGCATCTGTTTGGTTGGTAGAGTGGTGCGAGTTTCTCGGACAAATCAGAGAGCGAAACCAATACAATGTGGAATAACTTTCGACACGCAATTGAAAATAAATCACTACATTATCAATTAGCACTCATTATTCGGACGCCAGGACATTCAGGAGCGTTGTGTGGAATTTCTTCAAGCACACAACGATTCTGTCTTGATATGATGTTTATCTTTGTTTGTTTGTATTTTTTTTTTTTTTTTTTTTTGGTAAATGCTGTATTGCCATCATGTACATACTTCAAAGGGAATAGATCTCCAAACGGCTGCTTCTCAGAGTCTGAAGTCTGATAAAATCCAAACTCTGTGCATGTTTGATACATCCATTGGCGACCTGGTTAAAAACAAAAAAAGCTCTTACCACCGGAACATAACTGTTGTAAACATTCTTCTCTGAAAGGGAAAGTGCGTAAACATACAAAATGTCGTGTGCTGTTGTCGGATGTGTTTGAAGGTCCCCACTTCGCTCTCCATGTTAAAACGCAAGCATTACGAAGTCGCCAGAAACATAAATATTGCTCGTTATAACTCGTAGTATAAACTCGTAGGACATGCATGTAGCCAAGAAAAACAGATTGTAAGTCGTTTAAATGGCGACCATCAACGCGGCTACCACAGTTTTTCCCACCAAAATGACATCTTCCCTAACTTTCCTTGCTGGAAAAAAATTAAAAAGACATCGAAGATATTATGCAAACGCATATCTCACTTACCTTAAGCCTATAAACATTAAGCAATGAGAACGTTACAGCTTTAAATACGACCGCCGAATACAGTTCGGCAATGGGGCGACTTTCGCTGCAAATTTTTAGTCGCCATTTTTCCCCCTCGCCATGGCGACCAAAAAAGGTGCAGCTTAGAGCGCCGAATAAATCTGTACAGTAAGGAGAATATTACGCAATATTATGATGAATTTACCTCCTTCAGATGCACTGCTGCTCCATGATGTGTTCTGTA
Organism: Stylophora pistillata; assembly: GCF_964205215.1. Classification (NCBI taxonomy): domain Eukaryota; kingdom Metazoa; phylum Cnidaria; class Anthozoa; order Scleractinia; family Pocilloporidae; genus Stylophora; species Stylophora pistillata. The sequence continues at coordinate 11,717,372 of NC_142525.1, forward strand.
AAGCTGCTATTAAGTTCTTGTAGCTTGAATCAAGGCACTGTTCACCGTAAGTATGAAGCATTAAGGAGTTCACTTTAGCATAACGTTCCAATGGAGCTCCAATGTCTTCATCGTTCATGATGCCACACAATGTGCTTATTGTAATGTTAGTACCGGTGGCACCCTTTAAAAAAAAACATCATGGTAAAATTATTACATTCGTCACTCATGCGGGTAAAAGTTTTACATCTGTTAACTTACACCGATCTATGGTGCGTTGTAATCTTCAACATCCCGTGCCCCTCCCTCCCCCCCCCCTCCCAAGCCAAAATTACGTTCATATGCCCACTCAATATTGAACGATTCTTTGTGCGATCAACCAATGTTGTTGAATTTAGGAAAGTCACGTAATAGTTTTTGGCGCTGTTGTTGGGTTTCTCGCTTGGAAACATTATTCTATGATGTGACGATTGTTTTTCTAAGCCATTCGCTCACGAAAACAGACTCTTTATCTTTAAACTCCTGAATTACATGTAAAACACGTGTATAGACCGGTTCACGCTCTTGAGTGCATGCTGGGTAATTAGGGCAAGCAAATCCAAAATGGCGGACACGCTCGGCTACACTCTTTTGCTTGATCTGAATACTTAATGAATATCGGCTTTGTTTCAGAACTGGTCGCAATTTTTAGTATTCACAGTTCAAGATAAAAGTCACAGCTACATTTTGAGCTCTGTATTTTCGATTTTAATGCGTCAAAAAATAAGATATATAATGGTTAACTACCGATGTTGTGTTGGAGGTTGTAACAACGACTCAAGATATCCAAAAAAGATAGTGAAACGGTCACATGTCGAAAATCTTCGCTGGCATTTTATTCCGAAGGATCCAAAGAAAAGAGCCCAATGGATTGCCAGCATATCCAAAGGACTTGTTGGATTCGAACCCGGCAACTACAAGACTGTTTGTTCGAATCACTTTCAATATGGAAAGCCAACGTACTCCTCACCAACTCCAACTTTGTATATGGTGCCAAGTGACTCTAACAAACCTTCACCCAAGAAAAGAAAGCTTGTGGCAAGACACGAAGTTGTCTCTACTGCTGAGGCATCCAATAACTCAAGCTTCAAAGAAGAAGGAACTCAATGCTTGATAATAAATCCGCTAACATACGGAAGTATGAAGTTTGCTGATTTAACAACAGAGCAAGATGTCCAGCGTTTCACTGGATTCCCTAACGTAGAAACATTTCAATTGATGTTTAATACACTCTTTGAAAAAGCCATGTGTATGCACTACTGGAAAGGAGACAAAGAAAGTGCTTTGAAGGACACCACCAAGCCCAGGTCAAATAATGTACAGAGAGCTCTAACCTTGGAGCAAGAGTTTTTGCTAACCATGATGCGAATCAAGCTAGGACTCTTTGTATTTGATCTGGCTTTAAGGTTCAAAGTTTCCGAGGCGACTGTCAGCTCTGTCTTTACCACTTGGGTTAAGCTGATGTCTAAAGAATTAAAGTGGATGATTTCCTGGCCAGATAGGTATTTAATTCAAAGAAATATGCCTGATATGTTTCGACGATATTACAGAAAGTGTAGAGTCATCATTGACTGCACAGAACTATTCTCTGAAACCCCATCAAGCTTAGAGAATGCGGCAATGTGTTGGTCAAATTACAAACAACACTACACGTTAAAGTTTTTGATAGGGATAACACCAAATGGCCACATATCATTTGTCTCTGAGACCTTCAGTGGGAGGTCATCTGATGTTTTTATTGTAGAAAACAGTGGTTTCTTAAACTATCTTCAGCCACATGACCAAGTTATGGCAGACAGGGGATTCAAGATTCATGACCTGTTAGCATACTACCAATGTTCTCTAACAATTCCACCCTCCAAGCATTCCAATCTCCAGATGTCAGGTGCTGATGTTAGGAACACATCACTTATTGCTAATGTACGGATTTATGTCGAGCAGGCTATCAAGCGAATTAAAGACTTTGCTATGTTAAAGCAAGAAATTCCCATTAGCATTCTTTCCCATTTGGATGACATAATCATCATTTGTGCAGCAATATGTAATATGAAAAAGCCTTTGAGTACATAGATTTCATTTCATCAATTATGTTTGCATTTTGTACCAGTCCAAAATGTTCCCATTCAATTTTCTCACAGGTTATAAGCTATGGTAGTCAAGTTTATTTACACATCTTCTAGAATACAATTCCTTTATGGAATTACACAAACATGTTTGTATATAGCTACAACAATGTTCAAACAATAACTTTGAAACTTTAGTAATACTAAATACTATAATGTTTTGGTTTCATCCGCACTATTTTGTACTATTTAGTAGTTTGTTGAGGTCATATTGCTTCCACTCTATAATTTTAATCATTATCTATTGCTTGTTCATTGCAAAATCTGCAAATGAATGTTGATTCTTGTTCAAAATTTGAGCAGGCCCAGTGAAACCATAGCATACAACATTCACACTGAACACTGTTTTCATCATCACATTCAATTTCATCTGGCTCAAGACAGGGTTTTTCACAGACAGCACAATAATAAATAGGCCTAGTACCTAGCAACACCCTAGCAACATAAGTCTTGAAAAAAATTGTTAGATTTGGTATGATATCTTGCCACAGTTTTAAATCAAACTCAATAATTTCAATATGAGCACCACTAAGTGGAGTCCAAACAACAAAAAAGGTTTTAGGACATCCTGTTAGGGCCATTTGTCCTTGTATCTGGTAATAATAACTGTGGGTTCTCTTGAGCATGATATTCCCATTCACTAATTCTAGATAAGTTGTATTGTTCCAATGCTCATCAAATTTCATGTCTGCAAGTGAGTATGGACATTTATACTCAATACAAGAATGACCACAGCAATCGCAGTGAAAAATACCATCTGGGGTAGCTCCCACAAAAGGGTAAGTTTTAGATATAAACAAGCCACAAGTCTGAAGCTTTGCATTTTTGTGTTTTTTGGATTCTTGTGCAAAGAATGATGCAGCAGCATCTCTCTCATGTTCTCTTCCCCATTTAATGGCAGGTATCATTGACAGATCGGTACAATCTAAAATTCGCTCAAGAAGAGGTGTTACTTTGCAATTTGGCTTTCTTTTTCTAAGAATTGTTTTTGTCTTTGTGTATACTTCATGAAAATGAGATGCAGTTATTCTACCTTTTCTTTGCTCTTTCCATATACTGGAGTTAGCCTGATCCCTTGTGGCCTTTTCTAATTCTTTAATGCTACTGTCATTGAAAGATAATTGTTCCAGAAATTGTCTCACTAATTCATCAGCATCTACACCATTGTTTTTAGAGGATATATCATCAGCTATAATTTGTAGTGATGGGGGAACATCATCAGAAGTTGGTGGTGCATATGAAATATGGATGACAGCATCAGGATTTATGTTTCGAAGAGAAGCTAGAAACTTTTGCTTGCTTTCTTCGGTAACAACCCTCAAGGATTCTGGCCGAGGATCAAAGTTCTGTTTTTCCTTGCTATTAATAGCATAACTTGGGTTTTCTTTGACTACCTTGTGGCTTTGGAACACCATGTCCTTTAATTTCATGGGTTGGATGTCTTTCTTGCTAGTATTATTCCACACACATGCCTTATCTGTGCAGGAAGGATCTGTGAAACCTTTCTGGTTGGCAAACTCAACTTTATATAAAAGGGCTATGACATGATTACAGCACTGACTGTATCCAGCTGTACAGCTACAATATGCCCCAAGAATTTCACCGGGAGATTTACAAATTATCCACACTTTATGAGGTTCTTCGCGAATTCTTTGAGATGGAGTGACAGATGCAAACAACAGAACTTTGTCTTGTCCATGAATTGTTTTTGAGTATACAGTGTGCACAAAACCACTTTTAAAGTATGAATACGCTTTTCTGATTTTATATTGACCAATATAGTCAGTGTCGAAAGCTTTTTTTCCAAGTATAAACGAGAATATTTGACCAATGTTTGTATGCGGCCACTTTGTTACACAGTCCTCCCAATCGACCATGGATAACGGATCCTTTATACCGCATGTGCGTAGTAGTTCTACATGTTCATTTTGTAGTGACTTGGCTTGGCTTTCGGCCGAATCTCGAATAGGCGTTTTATGTTCAAAAGCTACCAAAGCACGAGCAGCAAGATCCGAGTGTGTCCCTCCAGAGGGCAAACCTCGCTGTTTAAGATAAAACTGCAATTCCCCACATGAAAGTTCCAAAAAATCTTCGAGGTGCGTGGCCATGATCGTGTTGTTGGGATATTGAACTGTCAACGACTTTTGAGCGAGATGGCAATAACATAAAGAGCTCAAAATGTAGCTGTGACTTCTATATTGAACTATAAGTATTCAGATCGAGCAAAAGAGTGTTGTTCGTATCCGCCATTTTGGATTTGCTTGCCCTAATTACCCAGCATGCACTCAAGAGCGTGAACCGGTCTATTCCGCTGAAAAGACTTGACACCTCCGGTTCAAATGCCTCACCCAACTAAGGCTGGTTCAAATTCCCCGTCCCCTGTACGGACAACGGTCAAAATCCCCTTGGGTTGCCCGGAAGGGAGGATGTTAAAGCTTTGAATTGATTGGGACATTAACCCTTTGATACCTGGGAGAGACCAGCATCTAATTTCTCCTTACAATATCACCCCTGAATCACACATTAAGGTCACGAGAATAAAGGAAATGATCACCAACTAACGAAGCTCTTGATTGTTAAACCAATTTTCCTTGTCAGCACCTCAGGAAATGTTTAGAGAACAGTATGGAGAATATGCATACTGATGTTAGGGTGTGAAGGGTTACCCCAAATGGGTCATGACAACAGAGGAAAGTATCAAAGGAGAGATGTAACTTGATTTACTAACACTAAATTCTCAGAATAAACAAAAACGATGTGTACGAAGGGGAGTACAGAGAATCAATATTTCTATTAATCAGTTTTGCTAACCTCAAATGCTCTGTTATCCTTGTTGTATTGAACAACACCAGCAAAATTTCCCGACAAGTCATTTGCAAAAGTTGCCACATCATTGACACTGTCTTTGTCAAGTGGTCCACAGAGCCTATGAATAAAAGAATAATCAATTAGGATGGTTAAATACAGTTTATGGGGTCATCAGGAGTTTCTTGATTGATAAAGAAATACGCCGTATGATCACTGTACTGTCGCTCATTGGGAGGGGATAAACAAAACAGAGAATTCAAAGTTATAGCAAAATATACAAGACAACGAGTGTTGTTGACTGTGTCAAAAATAACTCAAAACAAAGGACTGAGAAGCTTTTGATAAGTTTTAATCAAAAGTTACCTGTAGTACAAACATATATGTAAGAGATTTCTTTATTTCAGTGTAAATGTTTGACATGGCAGTTTGGAATGTCTTACAGTCACTTCCACTTGATTTTTCGTAGTTCGAACAACAAGAGTTTGAGAGAACTATCAGAAAACATTTCTTATTCCCTCCACTTTGAGCATTAGAACACCTCTGCACACTTAAACCTATACACCCTGACATCAGAATACATATTCCCCATACTGTTCTCTATACATTTCTTTGGTTTTGACTAAGAGGATTTGTTTAGCAATTAAAGCTTCTTAGGTTGTGGACCATTTCCTTAATTTGCACAATGTTAAGGTGTGATCCAGCAGTGTTTTGGTAATGTGAAATTGCCTGGAAGATGATTAAGCATGTTCAACTTACTAGCCAAGTGGCTAGTAACAACTTAGATGTTACAACAATTTCAGTTTGTTTACTAGCCAAACTGGCCAGTGGAAATTGAAAAGCATAGTAGACAAAACTGAATATCTACTAGTTTGTGGCTAGTTGGCTACTGTTAGTGTTGAGCCCTGCATATGTGACACATGATCAAATGTCTGGAATTTACTCACTCAAATAGCTCTGTGAGTTGTTTTGCACCTTCCTCGGTGGTCAGTAAAGCCTGCATTGTTTTTGTAGCATTATCAATATTTCTCACACAGTCTGGTCCAGTTGTTGCAAGTGAGGCAGTAACAACATCCATATATTGTGGAAAATTAACTGTTGCAAAGACAGGAGCACTTGAGGCTACAGCTCCTAAAAAGAAAATGGAATAGAAATGACAAAGATACTAATAAAACTACTTGTTAAAATTCATCAACTGAATAGAATACGAGGAGAACATTTAACTTGTTTAAATAACTAACCGAGGGACTATGCCTGTTCCTATTGGTCAATGGGTAAGTTTATAATTTGGATATATCAACAAAGTTGAAATGGTAAATTGGCCACTGTAATGATTACAAAAGCTGACGTTTCCAGCGATAGCCCTTCGCCGGAGCAAATTTCGTCAGGCCAATTTACCATTTCAACTTTGTTGATATATTCAAAATATTTTGTTACCCCCACCGATGCAGCCCCAAACAGTTTCTTTAGAAACTATCAGCCTTTATTCAATGGGTAAGTTTAGATGAGGATAAGTAAAAATGACAGCGATGTTTCAGACTTATATGCATATTTGTGACAATTATTTTTATAAAAACTATTAACAACTTTTTTTCTAACAAACCTTTAGAAACCAACCATTGTCAGGAATTTTGTTATAGTTTTCTTTTTGATAAGCTTTGTAAACGTTCAGAGACTTGTGAAAACATGAATTACCAGTAACTTGATCCATTGTTATCACAAGCTTCTTCTAGTTTGCCAATGTTTAGTGCAATGTAAACTTTTCCATGTGATTAGTTTTAATTAGCAAATGGCATTACTACAGTTAAACCTCCATTAATGGCCACCTTTATATACAATGACCGCCTCTCCACGATGGCCACTTTTTTTAGGTCTTGTTGGGCTGTCCATACATTCATTTGAACCCCTCTTACAATAGCCACCTCTCCACACCAACCATTTCCTTCTCTCCTCAAGGTGGCCATTGTGGAGAGGTTCAACTTTATATAAATTTATCAGTCACAATAGTGACACAGTCTACCCACCCTGCACCAGATGTGGATACTTGAGTCTATACCAAGCTGATAATGACCCAGGGTATGAGCCACCAAATGATATCCACTTGCTGTTTGTCAGGTTAAACTTTACAGCCATTGATTGACAAAATGTTGCCAAATCAGCTAATGCTTGTTCACTATTTAGATACTTAAGGCTTGAATCACTCATATCGCTAGGAAAAGTAGAAGAAAAATTTACATTAGTGGGTCGTTAGGTAATTTTTCTGGTCAGGGCAAAATTAACCAAAGCCAAAAAAAGGGAGGGCATACCCTTAGTTTTCAGGCAGTAAGGGCACTCATAGAAACCATGGCCCACAAGCTACATGCTGAAGGCCTGCTTTTAATAAAACCAAATGAGGACTTCAGGCTTGCCCAATTTCCCCACACAAGCTTGTAATTGTAAGCTGTAACTTATGTTGTGATGTCAGGAAACATGGTTTCTAAAAGTCAGTGTTTGATTTACATACATATAGATAGAAATGTCCAGATGGGCTTTCTTTTCAAGTTATTGCATTGTGTTTAATTGGGTGAAAGATTTTACTCGCAGTGTCTCTTTCCACTCAGAGGTACAAATGGGTATCAGGTAACTGTTCCCTACACTAGATAAAATACTAGGTGGGGGAGGGGTGGGTGGTTAACCTGTGATGTGACTAGCATCTTATCCAGGGAGGTGGCAGCAGTACTCATAGCTTCTGGTCTCTTAACGCAGATTACTTACACAAGGTCTTACCCAAACCATGGTTTACCACAATCAGTGGGCCTCAGGCTTTCTATATAACAGGGTTGATTCAATTCAATATTTATCCTTCCACTATAAGCTTTTGGCCTCCTTGACACTGTTCACCAAAATAAGTGTTCAGATAAAAGGTCCAGCTAAATTAAGGATTGTTTAGGATGCAGTTTTGTTAAACATTGATTGCTAAATTTTGTTTAAAAAACCCTGCTCTTGATGTTTCAGGATCAGAAAAGTCTCAGCTTCCTTTTTATTTCGGGATCGACACTAACAGTAGCCCACTAGCCACAGACTAGTAGAAATTCAGTTTTGGCTAATGGTTTTGGCAAGTAAACAAACTGAAATTGTTGTAACATCAAAGATGTCATTAGCCACTTAGCTAGTCAGTAATGAAAAGTTAGCAGTATGAGTTTAATTTAATCCCATCAACATCTAAATTTTTTTCAGGCTTCTTTTTAGCAACTGCTACAATTGCAGTCTGCCTACCAGGATAATTTCTTTGCTTTTCTTGTGTTTTTCATGACTGTTATTTTGTTCCAATTAACCCTTAGACCCCTTGAAGTGACTTCTATCTAATTTCTCCTTAAAATATCACCCCTGAAACACACATTAAGGTCAGGAGAATAAAGGAAATGATCATCAACTAAAAAGCATTTTATTGTTCAACTAGTTCTCTTTGTCCTGCCCTTGGAAATGTGTAGAGAACAGTATGGAGAATATGCATATTGATATTAGGGTGCAATGGGGTTAAGTCCTTGGTAAATAACTACTCCACTCTTTATTTAAATACGATGAATATATGAAGTTCGTATATTTTGAACTGCGGTTATAGATACGTATGATGCACGATCCTCGCAGTAGAGAGCGCTATTTATGCAATAAATATATGCAGTTCAAAATATATGAACTTCATATATTCATCGTATCTGATTTATCATCACGGGTTTATTACGAATCAACTTAACGGCCTGCTCCCAGTTGGCTTGTTAGCTCAATTGGTAGAGTGCTGCACTAGTATCGCAGAGGTCAGTGGTTCGAATCCCGTGCAGGCCTGATTTTCTTCAGGTCTGATTTTCGCTATTGCATAAAATTGCGCTCTCTACTGCGAGGATCGTGCATCATACGTATCTTTATTTAAAGTTAATCAAAAGTGTGCACAATCCTGTAAATCGCTTTCTTCCCTCGCTTACTCACCTTGTTGGGTGACTCTCGCCGTAAAACCTATGCTCCAAAAGGAAAGTAAAAGCACCAAACTTCTTCGCATTCTTCATCATATCACCCACAGTCAGCCATATTGGGTTCGCCGTTCCTTCTCCACCGATCATGACGAAAACCGGTCCACCTGGTTTTGTATGGAAGGTATCGTTATAAAAGAACCTCTGCTGCCAAGTTTTCGTGTTGGAGTCATCAAAGTGATCCAGCCTCTGAGTAAACCAATGTGCTTCAGGAAGCTTTTGATTCACGTGTTCTGCTGCAGGAGCAACTAACATTCCACCTTTCGGTCGGCCACGAAGAAATCGTAGCGAAGCTTGAGAGCAGTTTGTGAGTCCAAGAAAAACAATGAATATCAAGCAGAGCGAGGCATTCGAGATATAAAGCATGGTGCCTGAGATTGTTGCAAACGAAAAGTGAAATCAGCTATCAAAGCGTGGTGACTTGTCATAGGGATGTCACATGAGCGCGCCAGCAGCATTATGACTGTGTGACATGACGTTACCCCAGACTACCAACTTTATCGTGTCACGTCGTTTGATTTCTTTGTGTCACGCAACTATGTGTAGCGCATGAGAAAACTATGTCGAACATGGAAGTAGTGGGATAGCTAAAAATCGGGTAAGGGGGCACACAGATGGTTAAGGCTGGAAAGGATTTACATTACTTTTGGAAAAAATTTGTAAGTATGTACACATTATTCGGTGCAGATATTTTACGTGTTGCGTAGTATTTTTCCGACTTTCTTCATTACGAGGAAACATAAAAGCAATGAGGAAACTTTTCGCTCGTATGCAGTTAAACCATTCAAGGAGGAGTATATTGTTCAAACACTTTTCAATCTTTTTAGTATTTCGGCCTCTAGTTTTCCAACTCGAGCTCCATCCTACGGCCTTGACTGAACATCGTGTCGATCGCAGAAGTAGCATTTAGTTAGTTCTTTGCCGACCTAATTTCCCAAAGCTCCACCGTTTTAAAAATACATTTAAAACAATCATGGCCGTCACGAAACGAACAATTCTCGCCTTGTTTAACGCCTTTTCTTGGGTACTAAGTTAAGCTCTTGCTAAACTCTGCTATTTCGATGAATCTTCAAAACAACTCGCCAAAATTCACTTAAAAAAAAACTTTTTCCTGGGTAACTTTGAGCTTTTAAAACACTTTCACAGCAACCGGTTTGACATTATTGGCTTTTCGTCATTTCGTATCGTGTAGGGACTCTTGCCTCTTTGTCCTGGTAATAGTTCCACTTATCGCTCACAAAATAAAACGGAAACACGCGAGCTCTTGCAGCGATGCAAGTGAAAAATAAGGAATACAAAGATAAGGAGTAAAGGAATTAATTTAGATTGTGTTTTGACTTGAATTAACCTCGCATTGAAACTTAATTATAGACCGCCATGTTACGCGATCGCATTGCGTGACTGTATGGTCTTATTCACGAAACGAAAACCGCATACAGTAGAGTATGACCATCATGAGTGACCAAGACAGAATTTCTCCTGACAATATTAACACAATGTCAAGCAGACAAGCGATGAGAATAAAGAATAATATCAACTAGACGATTGTTAATCAGTTTATCTAATGCAAAATTCTCCAAACCAAAATAAAAAGAATCGTATGGCGTACTGTAAGGAGAGTTACTAATAACATAATGGAAGTGAAAAAGTGAAATAACTCAGCTGTGTGAGGTCAAACTCTCTGGCTTTGTCTGTGAATTCCACGTCGCCGACCAAGTTACTTATTGACTCGCATAACAGACTATACCGGGAAATAAAGACTCTTTTTAGTGTACGGGTAATTGTAATAGAATGCCACATGTTTTAAAGGTTTTAATGACATGTGAGCATCAGTCATTAGTTCGCGAGGCAAAGCGTGCTCTATTAATAGACTGACCTCAGACTTTCGAACGTTACTATTGTCTGTTGAGACACTTGCTGAGGATCGCCTTACAGGACCCCAAATGTGATTATAAAGTATATGTTGTGCTTAGTATCGCAGTAAATCCCCGTAGATGACGCAAATCGTTGAAAATTTCCGCAAAATGTTTAAAGGTGAAATCAGTTTGTAAAATGCATCTCTTCTTCGTGGCACTCTGTATGCTCTACGAGGGCAGACGACGAATTAAGGTCCAAATTCTTAGCCTCTCAGTATACTGGTGGTTAAATTTTTGGCAGAACAGCTAGTTACTTTCATCAGTAGTAAAAATTTTCCTTGCCCAAAATGTGGGTGTTCTCCAATTACCCGAGGAAGGCAGAAAGGGACGGATTGAGCCTCAATCTCCAAGGGTCTCAGTAAACTGGTGAACTCTTTGAAAGTAAATCAGAAGCCAACTGATTTCATTTGTGAAACTTTTCATTTCTCCTGCTTCTGGCTAAAACGTCGCCTTACAGATTTCTCATCTCGACTTTCGTTTCGTGATGCGTCGAACTTGTCCAGCGTTTTAAAAATAGCAGGTTTGTTTTCCCAGAGAAGAGGTTTGTCTCCGAGGAAGCTTTACTAGCTAAGGAACTTCCTCGCTCTTTGTTTGTCCAGATTGTAAAGTAAATAAAATCACGAAGATTTTAATAATTCCCGTTAATCCTTCTCTCCGTTTGACCTTCGGCTTAACTAAGGTTTTGCAGCGTCGCCTGTAAGGAATACACAGAGGAGTTTTGTCGAGTCTCATCGAGTATGCCGATTCGAATTATACCTCAGGGCCTGCCTGTCTACTTAGAAGTCAGTTGAGTGAGGGTTTCTGTAAAACTTCAAACGTTTGAAGGCATGACGAAAGAAATACAGATAAGGAGAAATCACATGGCTACGACACTCTACAAAATGCCAAATAAGAGGATTATTTGTTCTTTGTTTTTTTCCTTTCCTTCGCCCAAGAACTTAAGTCGAGTTTTGCGTGAGGTCAGAGTACGAAAGTCCACTCGTTGGTTTTTCTTAAGCCGGTCATTCGTAGTTTGTTTTTTTTATTTTCTTTGTCCAATTTGTTTTTGGATCAGAAAATCTGGCTTCCACTTTAAAAATTTACTGCCATTCAATTATCATATGGACCCACATAAATCTGTTTTTTGTTTCAGTGCAAAAGAGTGACTCCTTGACAAGTTAGGTGCATGTAAATTCTTGTCTATCACAGTTATTTGATCTAATTAACAAAAGCTCCATAAATGATGATTGATACCGGAAATTAGGTCTCACACCACGCTGCGAAATTTCGAGACTTTACCAAAGAGTCACGACAATGACGCATTCTGATTGGCTCGCTGTAGTATCCGCGCCCGCTGTCGTCACGGTTGCAAAAGATTGTTTTCTTGCATGGAAAAAAAAATTCACGAAGAGTCTTGGCGATGTTTGATGGCCTCTCTGAGTCTTTTTGTCGTGAAGGCATAAAATGATGCAGCTGATCTATTTTGGGCTTGTGCTGTCTTTATCTTCCTTAGAGTGGTGTTTTGTAGGTAAGTGCAGTAATATTGGAAAGTAACTCTTTGATCGAACCAGGTCTTCACCTAACTAAATTTGGATTAGTCGTGATTGTCTATGCAATAAAAAGTAAGCTTGTCTATTGATCAGCAGCGAATAATAGGTCAAACATATCAGGACTGATTCTCAAAAAATAAATAGCATCTGAGGTGTACAACTCGTTTTTCCTCAGACGTTGTAGATACCAGCCGGCCGGCAAGGGGAGGATTGGTTTCCCCATGTAGCCCACCTAGTCTTAAACAGATTTTTCTCATTTCAAAGACCACTGTCCTTTTTTTTTTTGCTTTGTTACAATTAAAAATATTGCAATAGTGAGGTTTAGGAGAATATTAATTTTGACAATTTTCGATTCCTTTTTTTTTGTGCGTGTACCTAACTCAGTATACTTCCCATGTTCAGTCTCGATCATGAGGTGCAATGATCACGCGAACGGATGAGCGCGTGGATTTCATTTGTGTCTATGGGAAGTTCACTCCCCTGGAGATTTCTTTAGATTTTTATAGCTAATGCTGACAAAATTTTGATAACAGAAAACTGAGCAAAGACGTTAATAGAGTGTTTAGGCAAACATTGCAGCCTTGTGGTTTCTGAAAGTACTTTCTAAGCAGTTTGTTTTTCTTATTTTAACAAAGAAAGGAGTGGAAGGAAAATGTGGAATTTATTTAGTTTTCTTGTTTACATCTTTCAGAAAAATCACACAATTGTTTTATTTCTTGTTAATCGCGTTAACTGTTGCTGATAATCTATCTACCAATTAGCAATGTAGAGGCTATCTTTTCCATCTTAAGAAAAAGAAATTAATCGTGACTTTTATCTTATAAATACGTTCGGGTTTTTGAAATATTGTAAACCTGAGTTTTAAGCATAAGTTAGAAAATGTGCAAGGACCATTTTTCCACAGCTACTCTTTAAATAGAGACAGCAGTCAAATTCCTTTATCAGACGCTTTTGTTACTTTAATGGTCTATAATTCAAGGTATTTCCTGCTATAAATCCCTTGGGTTGTCTCAACAAACTTGACCGCGACAAGTTCCACTTGCTCTTTGCTCCAATGTACGTAAATTCTATGCTAGCTTCTTGAATCGTCTGGGAAGGAAGATCTTAGGAATACAAGCGTTTCTCGTGTATGGTACAGGCGAAACCCACTCTTGTCGTCTAATCTCGCTGGTGACGACATCATTTTGCCTAACCAACATTCGTATCGATTTAATTACTATAAAATACTCTTTTACAGAAATCGCTGAATATGTAAGATGTTTCTCACACCTTGGCACTTTCTCTACTGATATCGCTTGAAATGTGGGATTTGTCTCAATTTTTGCATATCTTTTGAAGAATCCTCCAAACGTCAAACGACCAGACAAATTGGGAAAAAAGTGTAATGCAAAGTGAAAACGCAGATTTGAGACCGAACTTAAAGCACGACATGCATTTTAAAAACGTGCCGACAATAGCTAATTCAATTTATGCTCGTAGTACGTTTTGATGAAAATTACACTTAGTGATGGAGATCAGGTCCAAAAGTCCACTGAAGGAATCAGTTTAAAATTACTTTTGCGCCATTTTTAAACGCCTTAAATAGATAAGTCTGTGGATCTTTCCTATTTACCCTGCTTTATGACCATTTCTTCCAAAATCGCTTTGGAAGCAATTCAAAGCTGACCACATGCGATACTTTGCTTGATAATGGGAGGACTCTGGGTTGATAAAAAAAACGACAACGAGTAGTTCATTTAATTCCTTCCTGATGCAATTTGTAGACTTGTGTTGATGTCTTGTCTAGCCGGTGATTATTTCAGTTATCCTATACACTTTGAAATGAAATATTCGTAAATCGAGCCGCGTCTAGTAGGGTGGAAGATGATCATTGAATGATAATTTATTATGTGATCTAAACCCCGCAGTAGTTAGAGTAGAAAATGATAGATATCTTGGTTTTGGCGTTTAATTGTATCATTTTGTAATAACAGCCTTTTATTCTTAGTTCTCTGACAACGATTTCTGCAACTGTCTTCAAATAAATGCCGTTAAGTAAAATGTAAGAAAGCATTTCTTACTATGTAACTCAGATCATATGGATTTTACAAATGTGAGTCAGGTACTTTGAGCTCAGGTTATAAAAAACTACTCGACTTCTGTATGATTTGTAAGTTCCAGAAGAATTTTGATGTGTGAATGATGAATCGTTTCTGGAGTGTAAAACCTGCATTAGTTAATATCAGAACACATACAACTGACACCACTGATGCGATATTTTTTTCACGTTTATTTGCGCGATACCTAGTACAAAATTTGTTCAATTAGTGATAAAATTCATCAATCAAAACGTGTAGAGATATTTGATTACGTAACACGTAAACGCGCTCTGCTTGAAATCAGGGTGGTTGTCTAATCTTATCTGGGAATACAGGTTTTTTTCAAAGCTCGAGTTCGCGTTTCTACCACTACTTTTTTTGAATTTTTTTATATGTGATGTCATACAACTTGCTTGATTGGCTTAAACACTGTTACTACTGTAACAACAGATGTCCAGCAAGGAGCAAACCAGTTATCTGGCTGGTTATGTAAACGTTTTTGAAAGCGTTTTTTTTATGTTTATTTTAGCCGGTGAGAAACGAAAAATAGTAAATTGATGCTTAATGAAACGAACGCCAATTCTTACTTGGGGGTCTAGTTATATCCGCTCAAGGTGAGGGGAATAAATGAGAAAGAAAAATTTTTCTATCATTACTCTCTCTTTTATTGACAATCAGCCCAGAAGAGTTCAGTAGATTCTGCGGGATTTCGTTTTCATCAAAGAATAGGATCCATGCAGATTCAAATTCCTTGTCTATGATGAAAGTCGATCTCCACGTTTTCTGTCGAAGTATTATTGCTTGTTGCCTATTGTTTTGTTAACTTAAATTCAATAAATGGTGATAGGAAGTCTTAAAGCGAAACATCACGCGATTCTCACGACGGTAGCATTTTTCAAAAGCAACGATACAGATGTAACGTATTCCAATACTTGCAACACGCAAGTGGTATGGGAATGATTCTTGATTCGAGGGAAGTAGTAGGTGACCTTTAATTTGAAGTATCCAACTCTCGCGTGCAGCGGAATCTTATAATGAATGCGTTGCATCACATAATGACACTCGTATTTTGCAACTTAAAGATATTCTATAAACGGATTCTTGCCGACGAACAGGTTTACAATTGTTTAGAGTGAAAATCTGGATTTATGGAAGATAGATGAAAGTGTCGTGTGACTCGCTTGAGGTCTCACGGGTGTCACCATCAAAGAAAATAAGCTCCTTTGTCATCTAATCCTTGTTCAATACACATAAAAAACTTGTCAAATATGTATTTGTCTTTGCCTCTCAAGTAAATGCAACCAGAAAGTAAAGATAGCCATTATTCATTCATCTGGGTGCATTTGGCTTAGATTTTCCAACCTGCCCTACGCTCAGCAATTGCTTCAATGTACCTTTAGTTTGGCGTTATGGATGCATCGATGAGATGCTCTTTGTTTCTATGCGTTAAGTCCATTCCTCCAAATCTCTGCTGGACATGCATTCACCTGATCAGATATTTTACATGAAGAGCTCCCCCACTGATTCATCTGATCCAGCCGTTGCTTGATCGTTTAATCTCGTCTCGATTGAGAAGGGTATAGCTTGACACTATCGTGTAGTGTCTTTCATGAACATATGGGAAGTTATCATAAGACCCGTTCGGCCCCGCGCAATTCCATAGGAAACTATAGTGAAAGCTGACGTGTAGGGCCGGATAGGTTGACGTGAGCCGGTCTGGTAAAAGCCATCCGGCCGTTTGTTGCAAAAACATAAAGGAAAAACTCGAGCCAAATTTTTCTAGGTCGGCCCTCTCCTCAGTCATTAAGTACATATTATGCATGAGTTACGTACACCTTACTTCAGAAGGGGGAGGGAACTACGAATGTTTTTGAGCGCTTACGAGTACACCCAAAACGACCAAAACAACAGTAGGGGACAAAACCTCTTTGCAAGTCCGACGATCCTGAGACAACACGGAATGTTTTAGGAGAGCAGAAAGTGAATTTGAAAAGCGATCACGTAGGACATGGAAAGAGATCCTTATCAGGCTTATATCGCAAGTAAAGTGCTTGATATGCGGGCTACATTATGTCTGGGTTACAAAATGTTACGAGACTTGCTCGAATTAGCGTCAGGCGAGTTTGATTGAAACTATTATCATTTGAGCTGATTTCCTTCATCTTTATCTTATCTCGGCAGACTGTAAGCCAGCCTTTACCAAGACACCCAGCAGCAATGGCAAAGTCTATGTGGATAAAGGCACCAACTCATTTGCGTTATCGTGGGACTTTAACACAGACGGAGAAACAGTTACTTGGGTGGATCTGATGTACAAAAAGAGCGGTTCCTCAGACGAGCTCATTGCCAGAAAAATTGGAAACCAACTCCAAGTCCCGAGAACAACTAATTATTTTGGAAGAGTTACCACTACAACAGAGAAAGCCACTTTTGTTATATGGTACATTGCTGAAAGCGACGAAAGAACATTTGAATGCAAGGTTTACTTCTCATCAGTATCTAACCCCTGGATAATGAGTGCTGTTAAGCTAACTGTAGTTGGTAAGTCTTCAACTTGAGTTGTCATGGCAATTACTGCAATCAGCGACAAAATGATCAATAATGCAGGATTTCCCCCCTCCCGTTTCCTCTTTTTTTACTTGCCGCAATCATGTTTCCTCCCCCTCTCCCCCAATAACCTTGTTCGTTCCTTCTTTCCCCTCAAAATGTTGGCTCTCCATGTTTCGTTTGTGACCAGTGTCTATAAGAAACAAGATCGAAAGGAAATGATTGCTGATATTAATCAAATATACACGGATGTGATTCTGTTTATTTTTCTGCTTTTAATTGGTAAGAAAGGACAAACCTCAGCTAGTTACGTTTCTTTCTTTTCCTTTAAAGTTAAACCGAAGATCACACTTTACACGACGCAAGCCCTCGTGATGACCGAAGGAGACACCAGAACGCTGCTATGTGTTGCCAGTGGCAACCCTAGACCATCCTACACTTGGTATAAAAACAACGTAAAGGTTCAGGAAGGTCCCGACAACTCCAACTACACAATAACATCAGCCAATAGGTATCAGACAGGGATGTACCGATGTGAAGCTGTTGTCACTACTTCAACGCTGGGTCCATATAGGGCTGACTATAATGTTAGTGTAACAGTAAGATGTAAGTAGAAGATATTCAGTTTTGCGAAACCTGCTTTGCTAGCTGCAACATAAAACTAATTTTCTAAAAAAATTGTTCCATTATTCCAACAACTGCATTCTCCATGCATTTTGGATCTGTTCAGGCATGGGAAGCTTTGACCTTGCTTGTGATGTTCTGATAGTCATTAGTCACAGAACGTCTTTTGTCTTGATGGGCAATCTGTCAGTTGGATGAAGCCCTTTCTTAAGAAAAAAACTATCTCAAGACCATATTGTGGATCTAATATCAGTTGTTGTTTCCAAGTTTTGGTTTTGTCAGCTATTAAAACAGTGAGGTGTTACGTCTTTTGTGAGCATCAGGACATCACTTTGAGACGAAGTGACCCCGCGTGGTGTGTAGACTTTATCTTATGACCGAACAGAAGTAAAACGAATCAAAGGCCTTTTTGGAACAATCCAACGGAATTCATACCTTAATACTTCATCTAACATGAATGTTTTTGATAACTTATTTTTTCAGACAAGCCTCAGCACAAAGTTAACAGTTTGGAACGCAATGAAACCTTTTATTTAGGGCGTGATGCAATGTTTTATTGCCGAACAGAAGCATTCCCTATTGCAATCCAGTACAGCTGGTTTAAGAATGACGACCAAATTTCCAATTCAAGGGACTATACGATCGTTAATTTCGGTTATGGAGAAAGCAGACTAACGGTTAAGCAAGTTAAAAAAAGTAGCGTTGGACGATACTCTTGCTATGGAAATAATGACGTTGGAAATGGAAAGAAGAAATCCGTTTTCTTAACTGTTCATTGTAAGTTTTACTGCATGTCCCTTTCTCTCTGAGAAGTATCCATAAACTTAATACCTGTTATTTAAATGTTGAATAATTGTGATCAATGGTTATGAAAGATGGGGGAATGAAGATTAAGACCTCCGTAGCCACCATTTTACCAACAGACTTACCTGAAGCGCAAGTAAGTGAAGTAAACAAATCATTGTGCTTCTGTCGATATCATTTGGGAATTTGTAGCACAAAGAAATGCTAATATCTATGTTGTTCTGTCTCTTACTGTGATATTATTCCGATAAGCTCCCCTGCTGTCATACACCATATCTGCCGAGAGAGTTGCTGCACGGTCGACGACTAAATGAGCAAAGCTTCAATTACTATAATGTTGAGATCATATGGAGAAAAGCGGTACTTGAATAAACAGATCTTTGTTTATCATTTGTTTGCTATTTCAGGATTCTAACGGTTCTTTTTATTTGTTGTAGATGCTCCTCTGGAAATAACTCTAAAACCAGATCCAGCAGTTGTGAGATTCAATCAGACTTTAATTCTGACTTGCCAGGCAGATGCTGTTCCATTACCTCGATACTCTTGGATGTTTAATGGAAAAACTCTCACCAAAGCTATTCATAACATCCTAAAGCTAACGAATGTACAAGTAAACGATGCAGGAAACTACACCTGCGTAGCAGAAAACTTTTTTGGACGCAAAAACACAACAAGAGTTGTCAACGTAGAATGTGAGTTTACATGGCATAAAAATAGGTCGACAAGATTTGCTTAGAGTATCATCGGCTCCATGCTATATTAGTTGATCCAGCCGTACAGAAGGATGGATACTTATGCCAAGAAAACCTTTCAATCCGACCTGAGACAGCAAATGCACTTTTCTGTTAACTACCATAAAACTTAGCTCAAAGTAATGACAACTTTGCATAGCGAGTTTTCTAAACCGATCACAGAGTGGATTGAAGTAAAAAACCCATGATTATTTTCACTTTTTTCATAAAAACTGCTCAGTCTTTTGAAATTCATTTTCAGGAAACTCTATTAAAGACCTCAGTTGGCCATTTTTTACTTTTACTGAGTGACACTAAGTCACGAGATATCTGACGACTTCGTGTAACTCATTTTAACTTTTGTCATCAGATGCCCCTGCCGTTCATTCATTTACTACTGGAACTCCTAAAAACACTGTAGTTCAAGGAAAAAACGTGACGGTTACGTGCAGTGCAAATGGTTACCCTGCACCAACGATCACCATTAAAAGAAATGAAACTGTTATCAATAATGTGGGGAGATTTGTAATACCCAACATACAGCTCAACGAAGAATATACCATATACACCTGTGAGCCAAACAATACTATAGGAACAGGCGCTAAGAAAGAATTGAAGATTACAGTGCAAGGTTAGTACCACTGCCTTTTTTTAGTAATGCAACTCTTTTGTAATATTGTAAAACAGAGGAGATTAGTGTTCGAACTCTTCCTGTTGTTTAGACATTTTTGATTTATCAAACTTGTGACTGCATGGATGTGTTTCTGTCGTTCTAGTGAAGTTAAAGAGCAACTGTTTTCTTTGTAGAGCCTTTCCTTAAATGGAAATGAAGCACACAAGCATTCCTCTCAGCGCGTCTAGACTGCTAATTTATTTTCATGCTCCTGTGTGCCTTTCAATTTTCAAGTAACTCAAGAAGATTTCGGTATTTAGATAATACGTACCGAGCGGATTTTATTTCGGTCTTTTTTCCTTTTTTCTACTTAGTTTCTTCTTTAACACTTCAGATCGGCACATAATTAAATGTTAAACAACAATAACCTTTCTGCCACCAATTTTCATTGATTAATCTTTTCACAGTTCCACCGACCATTTCTGGAAAACCTCCAGATTCCAAAAATGTAAAAAAGGAAAATGAAGCAGCTTCGTACCTATGTAGAGCTGAAGGCAAACCGGCACCAAACATTACCTGGAGATTTAAAGGAAAGAATCTTATCGCTAAACCACCATTCGATATCTCCACCACAGTGCTTGTATCGTCCGATAAGCTTAGGACGACTCAGTCAGTTCTCACCATTAAACAACTAACTTGGAGAGAAAGTGGTACTTTTTCTTGTCTTGCATTCAACGACGCTGGTCAAGCGATACAATCTACAGAACTCGAAGTCGAGTGTAAGTTCGTGTCACCTATTGGGAAGGGTTAGGTGTCTATTTACAAACCAGTTAACGTGTTGGTTGGCCTAAGGAACAGGCGAAATTTTTGTGCGTTTTCAGGCGAGCAGAGGCAGGCGCAAGGAGAGCAAAAATAGTGAATCATGCAGTGGGAGAGCGTTTCACTTTAAAAGCCTTTTCCTCCACTCATCCCCAAAAGATCTCACCTGTTTTTCAGCTAACGTGTGACGCTGGGGTGTGCCATGCCCCTGGGTATTGGGGACGATAAAAAAAGGAAGGGGACTGGGGGAGCAGAAAATGGCTAAGAGGGAAGGGCTGATAGGATGCCTACCCATTTATGGAAAACTTTAGCGATTCTGACTGTACCCATCCATGCACCTGTCAAGGGATGGGAAATCCGATTGTTCCATCCTTGTCACACAAGGATGGAAAAATCTGTCGATCCGTTGTCCAGCATAAAAACCACTGTGCCGCCATCAAGGCCGTGTTGTGGCCATGTTTACGTGTATGAAATATTTGTTGTAGTGGTCGTTAATGACTGTGAAGAGGCGATAGTTTCGCTTATCTTTATCTGATAATTTTTTTCCGTAGATCGACCAGTTGTTCAGTCTATGGCAGATCACCCTAAAAACCTCACCGTGGATGAGGGAGCAAATGCAACTTTCACTTGTAAAACAAAGGGTTATCCATCTACCCAAGCTCACATGTGGCAGTTTAATGGAGGCAGAATTTCGGGAGCTAACTGCTCAGGTTGTCATATAGCAACGTTCACAAAACCTTACGTGAAAAAAACTGACGCTGGGTGGTATTCTTGCACTGGCAGGAACATTCTGGGAGAAGGTCCTCCTGCATTGGCATATTTAACAGTTAAGTGTAAGTACCAATTTGTTAGCTCATATTCATTCCCGTTTTGTTTAACAGTACTTAAAAGAAATTATCTGACCTGTCGCCGCGTGAGCAGTTTTGATTCTTTGAATTATGGCAAGCTGAACCATATATTTCTCAGAACTTCTAGGTTTTTTTTTTTTTACCAAAATGTCATCTTTAACAAACTGTTTTTTTACACCCAACCATCCTAGTGGTGTGCCTTGGGAACATTTACGTTGAATGTTCTAAATTCTAAAAATGTACTAAAAGCGTCTTTAACATCTATAAGCAGATAAGCTAAAAGTTTGCATTTGGACATCTTAATTTTGGTCTCTAATTTCTTGTAACCATTGTGTAAGAAAAATGGAATGACAGGAAACGATAGCTATATGTATTTTGATCATGCTTATTGCCTTGTTGAATTCATAGCAGGCAGTCACGGCTTGTGGGTAAGAGAAAAAATTCAGTTTAAAATCTCTCTTTTCCTTTTTCTGAGAGGAAACACTGTATTTCCACTTCTAAACTGGGTCCTACATCTTTTCATAGATCGTCCAACAATAATCTCCTCGCAAGAACTATATACAGTAAACGAGACTAGAAATGTTTCCATGTTGTGTCGGGCAGATGGCTTGCCAAAACCTAAAATTGTTTGGAAAAAGAAAGGCATTAGTGAGGTTCTCGAAATTGGTGAACAGTTTCATGTCCTCAATGCCCAGGACATTTATAATGGTTTGTATTGTTGTACTGCAAGCAATTACCTAGGGGAGGACACAAAGGAGGTCACGTTGAATGTTCAAAGTAAGTGAAATGTGTGGTAAACTGATCTAAAAGGTAAATTGCTCTGAATAGAAGCAACAATAGAAAGAACTTACAGATACTAACGAGGTGCTGCTATCACCTGAAATATGCAGCCATATGTTGGCAAAGAGCAAAGTTTAAATGTCTTTTTAAATACCACATTATAACAAAGCCATCAGATACTCCAAACTTTGGCTGTATCCCTTAACCTCCTTCTCCAAGCGATCTCCACTCAAGGCAAACGATAGCAGCTCTCATTCATTTCCGGTTGACGTTATGGTTATGACAGACATATATTTTACAGTCATGCGTCTATCCACACAAACCACTTTACTCATCAAGCTTGAGAGAAAACAATATATTTTAAGCCCTGCTTTTCAGCTTGGTTTTAAAATACGTATTATAAAAACAACCAACGATGTTGATTTTGTTACAGCGCGCCCAGAGATCAAGGTATTCGGCTCCACAGTCACAGTGATACCTGGTAATAAAGGGGACAATGTGACCTTGATTTGCACTTTCAGTGGCAACCCGCGTCCTCGTGCATCATGGAAAAGACTACTTAATGGAACGGATCTGAGTGTAAAAAATGATTCTTATGTCCAAAATATCTCTCAGATGAACGACACTTCTACCATGAAAGTGACAGTCAACAACACGGGTGAATATTTCCATTGTGTGGCCTCAAACCCTCTTGGAAGCGACAACTTGAGATATACGATACGAAGAAGAGGTAAGTGAAAATAAAATCTCTGCATGCTCAGTTTTAATAGTAAATACTTTCTTATCGTTGTTCTTATAGCTAAGCGTGTGAACGGGTCTGCGTTCTCATTTTTATGAAAAAGTTGTGTATCACAGCGGAATCTTCCATACTAAAGAAGAAATCTAAGACCAACAAAATATCTTCTTGCAGCATGGTCAAGGACAAGTGGTTAGTGAAATGACGAGTGAATGGCGAAAATCTGATAGCTTTCAAAACATCACTGGCTCCCATAAATCACCCCGCATACACCCTTACACGATTTCCCATGATCAAAGTAATGAACTTTCACTGCAAGAAAAATGATCGTACGTAGGGTCTTTCACGGGAAAATGGACGCGTTGTAGTTTCCAGAGCTTTGAAGTATCTCGCTGATCTGTTCTTGACAAATTCCTCTGTTCGAGATAGGTCAACATAGGTGGACTAAAGCTGTATATTGCTGTGGGTTAGGGATCAATAATCAATAATAAAAATTTTGTCTGATAGGTGTCCCTGATCCTCCACGCGATGTGAAACTCCTGGCTTTTAAAGTAGCTGGTGCTAAAACTGTGAATGTGAACGTGACTTGGACACCTGGATACAGTGGAGGATATGAACAAACATTTACAATTTATTTTCGTGTGAAAGGAAGCGACAGTGACTTTGAGGAGCAATATGTTGGACGCTCAGAAAACCACATGTACACCATACGAGGACTTAACCCTAAGACCGACTATGAATTTACTGTTCAGGCTTCAAATATAGATGGCAAAAGTCAAAAATCAACCATAGTTAACGTTGTGACGCCAGGTAACCTTGTGCATGGCAAATTGTCATTTTGGATATCTGCCTTAGATCTATTTTAATATATTTTCTTAGCACTTTTTCAGAATCCTCCATACCAGCTAAGAGAGGAATAGGTATGTTCATTGCTTGAGGCTGTGGTCTGTGTCACCGACTAATTAAGACAAGAGTTATTGATTCAGTGAAAATCACTTCTTGAATGATTTAGCGGCTTGAAAATTTTCCAAAGATGGCCATCCCCTCACCCCTTACAACAGATTTCCAGGTCGTAACTGTACATTTACGCGGTCTTAACGATGAGATAAAAATGTAATATCTAGATTTGATATCACTTCTGAGAAGGAGAAGCATCTAAAGTGATAGCAAATAACCAGTAGTTATGCAATGGGGATTCTGGCTCATTTTTGAGACAATCTTGATTGTAAACGTAACTCATGAAGACAACCTCGAAATCAAGGTTGCCTTCATGTCAACCTTGATTTCAAAGCAAAGTTGTAGCTCATTTTTTTAAAAATCCTTGATTTTCAAGGCAACTCATGCAGACAACCTTGAAATCAAAGGTTCTGGGAAATTTTGAATTTGACAAGTACACTGTATGAAATTCGAAGTTATGCCTTTGCTCGTGACGCCTGAATTTCACTTCATCACTTCTGAAATTCAACGTCTTTGCGCACACAAGGACGATTTATGGTTTCATAAAACAGGATCGACACTTATATTGCATCTTCCTTTGAAGAATGCGTGGTATGCCTTGATTTTTTCTTCTGTAAAAACAGCACTATTGTAACTGAAAAGAATTTGACGATCTGAGTTAAATCCCTTATGAAAATTACCACTATCTGGTTTTTTGACTTTTCCCCATACATGACAGATTTTCACTTTGGATGTCTACCTTATATTTAATTTAATACATTTTTTTGCTCTTTTTTAGAATCCTCAATACCCATACCAGCTAAAAGAGGAAAAGGTATGTGCATCTCCCCCGTTCTGCAGTCTGTGTTAGACTCATTGGTTCAGTGACAATAACTTCTTGAATAGTTTTGCGGCTTAAAAACATTCGAAATAAGAATATCCCTTCGCCCCGTTGAACAGATTTCCAGGTTATAATTGTAAACGTACGTGGTCTATGGGATTTGCTACACATCTGATCCTCATCAGAGGATGAGGTAAAATATGTAATATTTAGATTTGATATCACTTCTGGTGAGCATCTATCGTATAGCAAATAACTAAAGCTTTTACTTATTTCATGCTAGTCAAAGGTGACTTAATATAAGGCAAATATGGCCTACATAATAAAAATTGTGACAGGAATCAAAGGTTTAGTTAAATATCATAGGACTTTGCATTACTTTTAATCCCTGTCATGTCTGTGTCAATTATTTAGCCGTAGCTCTGACTTAACAGTTGATGTAGCCAAAAGAGTGGTCAACAGACTGCCTTTGTGTGTATAAATAAGTGATATACTTCTTCTTGAGGTTTTTAGTGGGCACCTAAGAATCTTGGTAACGAACTAATGTAAACGGCCTGCTCTCAGTTGGCTTGTTAGCTCAATTGGTTAGAGCGCTGCACTAGTATCGCAGAGGTCAGTGGTTCGAGTCCCGTACAGGCCTGATTTTTTTCAGGTCTGAATTTCGCTATTGCTCAAATAGCGCTATCTACTGCGAGGATCGTCCATCATACGAACTAATGTATACAGATGAGTTACTGCAAATCTACATTTCTTGTGTGATTTTCAGTCATTTTATTTTACAGTCAATGCAACAAGAAACCCAGATGACGCCTCTGTAATATTGGTTGAGTGGACAATAGAAGATAAAGAGGTCAGAAAGTTGAACCTTGAAATCCAGCAGGGTGGGGAGGGTGCTTGGAAGCCTGTCTCTAGAGCAAGTAATGTGGATACGTCTCTAAAACACTTCACAGTGACAGGTCTCAGGGTCGAGGAGATATACAGATTCAGAATGGACATGAGAAGGCCAAGGGAGCAGAATCCTGTGTATGTGTATAGTGACGTAGGTACGAGCAGAGTTTTCTTTATCTGATATCAAGATAGGATAAAATGGTATTATATTAAATATTGACTTCTAGCCACTAGTACATTAAAGTAAAGACATAGGATAGCCCACGATCATACCCCAAAAACTGCACGGTTGGAAGCTGTTAGACTTAAAATAGGTCAAAATAAACCGAACAGACTGTCACCTCCTGATAAACGAAAATGAATTGGAAATGATTTAACTTTTAAATTTCCTGCGTCACCACTTTGAAATGTTTGGTACTATTGCCTTTGGAAAAACGCATGACGGTAAGTATCATTCTTAGCTAACTACGGTGGAAATGTTGTGATCAAAAGTTACTGATGGTGATGAAGATACCAGTCATAATAATAATAATGATCCATCAAATGTTTTTTGCTTGCGCATGATTGGTCTAGACGCATGACAGGAATAAATATTCCCCAGCGCAAACAGGGGATATCCGCGGATATCACTGGAATGATATTTCCCAAATTTCAAACCTTAAGTCCACTGCGAGAAGTCTTCCTTTACAATTTTATTAAAATGAGAAAACGTTGTGTGGGTTTTACTTAATACATCTTTAATCTTCAAAAAGCCGTGCGTTGATTTAGAAGCAAACACTTCCAATACTCAGAAAAGTGAGTATTACGAAGCCTAGTTGGCCAATCTTGACCTATTGTTCTCTAATTAAGGGCTCTTCTAAGCGAGGTCGCCTTCAAATTCGCATGTGAATAATTTATGATGTCCACCCATGCAGAAGAAGGGAAATTTTATGTTTGATTTAAAAACTGTAACAGAGAACACTCGAAATAAAATATCCCACGCAGCAAACAGTACACTGTTCGTAAATATTTTTTTTACGCGGGTTGCAAAATATTCAAAGGATTATAAACACAATGGCCTCTATTCTACGCGAAAATGTACTCGCATATTTTTCCTTGGACGTTATCTGTTTCTCGAAGCTCACAGTTTTCCTCGAGCTTCAGTCTTGGAAAACTGTTCTTATCTTGGAACAGCCATCACAGATCATGCAACAGCAAGTTTTTCCGACGATTAAGACAACAAAACAATCTTTTCTTCCTGTCAGAAAATAAACCTTTCTTGTCTTAAATCTGTGCTGAGTTTACATAATCATTCCCTTTTCTCTTTCAGTGCCAGCCGGTCATATTAACCCCATACCTGAGAAGAGGGAAAAAAAAGCGTTCCTCTTTCCAACGTGGATGATTTCTGTCATTGCTGGTAGTTCAGGAGCATTACTTCTTCTCCTTTTTGTTCTTTGCCTCTGTCGACGTAGGCGTCGTCGCAAGACAGTTGATGAAGGCAAGTAACTGCAAACAGTCTCTTTTTCAACCAGTACTACATGCATTCTGCTCTTGAGATACAAAAGAATTAAACTTCGATAGGTTGCTTTATGATTTGAACCAAGCGTTCAAAGTAGGGATTCTAAACTTACAAACTTGAGAAAAACCTTTACTGAGTTTCCGTTTAATGTTGGAAAAAGGTCAAGAAATTGGTTCATGAACATTACAATTTATCATTTGATTTGATAGTGTATGTTGTGTTGTAGCTCTTTAGTATGTGAGCCCTTCGTTATCTCTTTATTGCTGGAAGTTTAAGTGAAAAATGAAGAGTTTTAACGTTTTCCCTAATTTTGTTGTCACAGTCCATTTCAGCAAAGTTCAATAGCCCATTTCCGAGTTACCCTTGGCCTCTTTTTCAAAACGAGGCCTAATGCTCAACAATTATTGTGAAAATTAGTTTAGTTTGCATGTGAATGAAAACTTATTATCATATGAAAGGATGAGCACCAGGACTCGTTTTGAAAATGAGGCCAAGGGCAATTCAGAAATGGGCTATTCATAGCCCAGAATTCAATAGATTTGATACTTATTATTCATCACTGTTCCTTATTCTATATTTTTTCTTATTTCCTTTTACAGTTGGACAAGGGAAGAAGAATGCACCGTCAAGGTAAAAAAAAAAAAAAAAAAAAAACCTTATCGTATTACTCAGTACTTCAGAGTTTGTTCAAAGAGTATAGCATCAGTCAGAACGACAGGTTTGATATCTGAATATCTCCCATCTCAGTAAAATTATTTGTATCGTGTCGTCACAAAAGTTATGAACACGGTAATGATAGGTGTATCTTTAACAGCCTGCGAAATCCGTCTGCTCTTGTGGATAAAAACGTATGTGTGAAGAAGCCTTACGATACCTAATAAGCGTCCAACCTTTTGTTTTGTTTTGTTTTTTTTCGAATTTCTGGGATCAAGGTCATTTAGACAGCTCCCAAAGATGATAAACATATGACGTCTCCCATACATATAATCTAATAACTAGGTAATGAAGATACTCAGTTATTTGAAACGGAAAAGTCTGTCTGTATGTATTTTATTGCTTAATTGGTAATGTATGTACGCCTTTTGAAAACTATTTTACAAGGACAAATCACAGTTTTAACACGAGGAACAGATTTTTATCAATTGAACTTCCGCAAATGAAACTGGAGTTTGGTCGACAAAGTTTTTTTTTTAGGTGCTCTTATTTACAATAATTTACCGTTAGAGATGCGGAAACTGAACTCCCTAGTCTTACTTAGGCAAAAAGTCAACGAAGATTTTTTTATTTGTAGTTTTTAATGGTGCCGCTTTTACATTTTACATTTTATCACTCGTACATTTTACATTTTTTACTTTTTTAGTATTTACACGACCCCTTTGATAATAGTACTTATTTGTACTGATAGGTTTATCTTGTTTAAATATTGATTTATTATCATTATTACTGTTATCATTAATATTATTATTATTATTATTATTATTATTATTATTATCAATTATCAGGTAGAAGCTGTTATCTTGATCTCCACCAACCTCTCGCAGCTAATTTGCAAGATGTCTAGTAGCTGGAGGGGAGAATTAATAATCGGACCTCGGTTTAATAATAATAATAATAATAATAATAATAATAATAATGATAATAATAATAATAATAATTTCAATACTAATAATGATAATAAAAAGCTTTTTGGGCGCATTTAGAAAACTCGATGCGCTTACATTACTATATAGAAAAGTACTAATAAATTAGTAGATATCTATAAATTGTTTCTCAAAACAGTAATAAGTAAATAAATAAAGTAATTAATTGAGAATTAGATGATATGAAAGCTAGGTACAATTCCTCATTAAATAATGTGGCCACCGTAGAGAGTTAAGAAGCTTTACGTTTCAAGCGTTAGTCAGAGCAAAGAACTCTCTACGGTGTCCAATTCACATCATCATCTTTTACTCAGCTATGTAGTGGGCGGTCCAGATGTGGTTCCTACAGTGAGTAGGAGAGGCTCGTGTGGGGGCCAGGAATCTATAGAAGACGATCCGTTTGTAGTCGCTGCATCCATGCAGGCCTTGGATTCAACGGATAGAAAAAAGAAAAAACTTGATGCCTCTATCAATCATGGATACCAGCCTGAAGGTATGGAAACAGCTGCCACTATATGAACCTAAACAGATGTTTTCGTGTGTGGTATCGCAAAGTATATTAATGAGTTGTGCCGCATTTTGACGAGCCCGAACGGCTCGTAAGTTACTCATTATCCAACTTCTTTAATTTTATATGCATTTATTATAAGGCGGAAAAAGCGAAGCAGATAGATAAGCGTAACCTGCGCAGCCGATCGGTTAAACGGGAGTTTTTTACAGTACAAAATAAGCAACTATCCAATTTCGCGGGATATTCGCACTCGATTGTCGCGTTATTTGTACTCCTCTTGGTGCAGTTGGATAATAATTTGATTTATTACACGACTTGGGAAGTCAGAGGGCCAATAACTAAAATCAACCAATCAAAATGCTCTATTGCCGGTCAATATTCTCTCAGTATTGGACCGGGCACTGTCCCGAATGGTCCCGAATGGTCCCGAATGATACCGCACTTGTGTCCCTTTGAACTTCAGTCGTGTAATAAATCTCTTATTAACCAAGCTTGCACGGGACCGTACTGGAAGAATATCGGCCCTCGGTCTTTTTTGTACGGACCTCGCTGCGCTCGGTCCGCACTGTCAAGACCTCGGGCCGATATTCTCCCAGTACGGCCCTCGCGCTTGGTTAATAAGATATATGTATTTTTATGTCGTGATAAATTCGTAGAGTCGCATATGTTCCTTTTCCTTATCCGTAAGGAATTTACGTACGACTTGGGAGAATCGGAAAACGAACGAGTGCGATTTCTGATATAAACATACCACACGCACAAACTTTCCGTGGTATACTATGTTCATTTTATACAAGCAATTACGGAAATTCAATATTTTTAAACAGATTCAAGCTTAAGTCAAAGGCGTATAAATCGATCATGAAAGATTTAAACGATAAATATTGCCTTTCCGATAGAAGTGATGCAAGACAATATTAACAGCAAGTGGAAAATGTCATCATGCCCCTTCTTGCTGAAACAAGGCATCGTAAGCTTGAGGGTTCATAATTTCATCGTTCTTTGCGTCGAACAGAGCGATTGATCTCCACAAATACTAATGCATGTTTAATTCCTCAAGTGCTTTGTTGTGTACTTTTTTCTGTTGTAACTCGGGTAACATTTCAGGAAAGTCGCAAAAAATGCCGTGAATACAACATTTTTAATGTTCTCATCGCCCACTTGCGCATTAGTATCATGTAAGTTATGACATCATAGCCATTACATTCGTGATCAAGAACCTCTGGTCATTTCCGCCTCCCATAGCGTTAAACAATATCATGATACCTTTTTAAAAAAATGTGTTAAGTCATATTTTCCTTTTCCTTTGTATATTTTTGCCTACATTCTACTTTTCTAAGTAGACGGTAAAAACGACTTGACTATCAAAATCCCGCGTCTTGTTGAAGAAGACTGACATGTCTTGGGACAGTTTCATTGATAATCTTATAGAACAGTCTAGGGACGATTCTGGCAAACAGCATATAGATAAAGCTTGTATCATTGGGATTGATGGTGGCGCAATGTGGACGTCTGACCAGCATCCATGTGCTTTGGAAATACCTCCATCTGGAGCACAAAGAATTGCAAAGTGCTTTAAGGAAATGGATTTTACACCGTTGACGGAGACTGATGGAGTTTACATAGACTATGAATATTATATATTCATACGCGAGATAGACAAGAAAATAGCGTTTGCAAAGTTTGCGGATCGGTGGGTGACTATGCAAGCAAGCAAGTCAGCAGTTGTTATCGCATTCACATACACACTCTGTAGGTGTCCGTCGCACAACATTCAAAAGGCCATCAAAGCTGTTGGAGTGATTGCAGAATATCTGGAGAGCGTGGGCATGTAATGCTTTTGATTTGTGTGCGTTCAAACTACCCGCCGTTGCTGATCAAATGTTTAGTGATAGAAGTCTGAAGTCGAACTTCAATCGTTTGATTGACTTTAATTGGGTTCGGCAATCGAACATCATCAAAGTCACCCAGGAGTTTTGCGCTTGAACGCAATCAAATGTTTAAAAAAGTCGAATAATTCTTTATCCAGAGCTCTAAGGCTTTTTGATGTACTTGGTCTTAAACGATGCATTGCAGTCAGGTTAGATATGTGAAGGCTTTTATTTAAACCAGTGCAACCCATGTACACAGAAAAGGTATCGCAAGTGTAGCTTACGAGTTAACAAGGTCATCACGATTTGTGACGTTATTAAATGTTCCTCATCTATCTTACTAAATTCAATGCATTTTCCATCTTTACACACCTTAATTTGCCTTGCACGCGTGACATGGTACCTTTAACTTGTTAAGCATGTCTGCAAAAAGTTTATCCCACAATGATCAGCGGTCGATATAATTCCAGGTATATAAAAGGAAGTTAACTTTGCTGTGAGGTCGAAGTCTGCTCTTAATAAATTAATTATCAAGGTTTGAACAGACTTTCTGCTTTCATGATGTTGAGCTTTGAATGAATCAAGTCCCTCAGTGAACGAGGATTGTTTTAGCTTAAGTTAACGAAAGGAATAACAACTTCGATGCGTATCCAGGAAAGATAAAAAGCGTAGATGAATGCCAACAAATTATAGTCCAGTCTTCTTACCCACGGTCCTTTCGTACTCAAATTCAATCGATTTGTACACAGTTTGAGTCGGTTCGAACCCAAATCGCTGGTCCAAACGTACCTTTGCCAAATACAATCATTCAAAGTACATTACGCGCAAGCACGTGAACAGATGTTGCCGTTGATTGTCGCGTAGGACGTGCAAGAGCGAATTGCTAGTTAAAACAAGAAACCGACCTAGCGTGAAATACACTTACATGGAAACATACTTTATTATTTTGTGTACAAAACGACTCAACTGAAACAGTGGTACCCACGGAACGACCGTGACTGACAATTTCACATATTGACAACTTGATGTTTTACGGTAAATTAAGATTGGGATGGGAAAGGATTGTTTTGATAGCCTTTGAATCAGGTCTTTTCTTGAGAGCAGTTGAAAAATAAAAACCAAAAAAAAAAACTGCAGGTTGACACATATAAAACTGTGTGGATCTCCTGGAGGCATGGCCGTTGTGTTTGATGTATCTGAGAAATACCTCAGTGGTTTTAAGCATTTGCGTCAGTTCCGTCCTAACTCTCTTCACACACCTTGAACAGCTAATACGGCCGAAAAAAATTAGCATTTAAGGGTAAAATTGATGTGTCACTTGGGAAGTGTCATAATTTTAGACTATTATGTTCCAACAGCAGCTCAATCCGGAATTTTCCTAAGTGCCTGACTCTAGTGTTAAAACTGAGCGACTAAATAAGCTTTCGAACAATGAAAGTAATCATCATTTTCGTAAAATGGTCAGTTTAACCAATTTTACCACTTCCGTTAACCTTAAAAGAAAAACAAAATTAACCGTGAAACGTAAAATGGCCAAAATTTTAACACTTGGCCGTAAAAGCCATTACCCCATAGAGACCCTCTTAAAGAGCAACACAAACGTTTGATCTAGTCATGTATAACTGTTGAATCACAACAGAATCTAAATTCACGTACAGCTTTTACTTTCATTGCTAAATAATGATCTTATCTTCACACTTCCTATTAAAAAAAAAAAACAGAGATACTACTCAAGCCAGGCTCTCGTCAGGAGCAAAATGGCCACGTTGTACACAGCAAAGAAAAACCTGAACCAGACTCAGCCTACCCAGCCAAAGGACCACAAAGAGATTTCAACACATTTGCCACAAGCGTCGAACTTGTTCGAACTCCAAGGTAAGTAAAAGCCTTTTTGGCGTATTGTTTGATCGTATTTCCCCCACAGAAGCTGACATTTGTGATAAATTAAAGACGTAGAAGTTTTATACTGTCGGCACTTTTTAAGATCAATCCTGATTTGGACGTTAAAGGAAAATCCGGAAATAGCCAATTTATCTTGATTATTTTCTTATGTTTTCTGTCATCTTTCCAAGGGGACCGTTTCACACGAGTATTAAATAATACTAAGGATAATAATAATAATAATAATGATGATGATAATTCGATAATGATTATTAGAATAATAATAGGCAGATACCCCTTGAACAACCTTTGCATAGAGAAGCCAATACCATAGTTTGATAATCTCCGAACATAAAGTGTGGGCCCACATTAGACTGACAATGGCAATGATACGTATGATGTATGATCCTCGCACTAGAGAGCGCTATTTATGCACCATACGTATCTATAACCGCAGTTCAAAATATATGAACTTCATATATTCACCGTACCCAAATGGCAATGATGCAATAAAATCCGATATAACGAAGTGGCAAGGAAAGTATCGTAATGAACATCAATGCTATTTTCCGAGGCTTTCCTCCATAGTTCGTTTCTATTAATAACAGAGTTTCATCACACACAGAGGTAACTAAGGGCATTGGCTTAGGGATCAGTGCTGTTAACTACAAGGATAAGGATTGTTACATTTAGGATTTTTCGAGAGGCTATGCTATATATATTTTACGTAGCTGGTTACTTTTAGCTTATTTTATTTCCCTCTTGATTTATTTAATTTTTATTGTTTGGCAACTTGAAAAATTATTAATTTTCTTTGTTTTTAACCAAGTTCGTCTCTTCTACCTCGCAGTAGAAATACAACCGCCATCGAGAATCCTGTCTGCACAGCAGTGGGCAAAAAGGAGTCTTTTTCTCAAACGAAAGAGTCAACCTTGCCTTTGCCTACCAAACACCAAAATGGCGTGGTCAAAGGACCTCTTGATCCAACGGTACATTATGCTACATCTCAAAAGAAAAAGACTTCTAAGAGAACTCGTCCAGAGCCACAAGACTCAGCAAATACTGGTAAGGACACAGTACTGTTCAATCATATTATGATAAATCTTCTGTTACCAACTCATCGAGGTTTTGTCTCTTTTATTCCCAGAACCTGTTCGACACAACCCTTCGAAAGATAAACCTAAAGAGGACCCTTCACCTGGAGATCTAGATCTGGATGACCCTTCCAGCCTTCCAGCCAGCAAAAGACCATCAGAAAAACCAACCTCCATAGCCATGTTGCCCTGCAGGCAGGCCGCCAACACCTTCCCAAAAAATCTAAGTATGATTACAGTGCTGTTTGATGTACCGCTTTATTACTCTCGCTGTCGTTATGACTGATAGAAGCCAGTATTTGTTCGGTAAAAGCGCCAACAGGGTTAGCGCCGTTGATACATATGAATACTTTTTCGTTAACTGTATAGGTTTTTCATGACTATAAAACATTGCCTGCCCTAAAAGACCAGCCATTATGTATCGACTGGTGGGGAGGGGGAGAGGGGATTCTAGGGTAGGATCACATGGTTTTCAGGGGGTTACGAGGCGAGAACATTCGTCACCAACAGAGTATAAAGAGGGACTATATAAAATTGACTGCCACCTGACTGCTGATAGGGTGGTTATAAGAATTTTACAGAACCTTGTGGGGAGACCAAGTAAATTGATACTCTAGCCCCCCCCCCCCCCCCCTTCGCCGCTCCAAGCGATGAACGATGATCGGTCCCTTATTATATCTCATTGCAATTTCACCCAGGTAATGGTTCACCCGGACCACCAGGATTTTTTTACATACCTATCAACAGAAAGGCACGAGCTCAAACTTACGGAGCAAATATGCCACATCAACCACCTCTGCCAGGACGACCAAGAAAGGTAGATATAGACGTTAAAAAAACAAAAACAAAAACAAATACAAAAAAAAAACACCTCATCTGTGCTCAGTCTCCAGTTCAGACATTACTTTGTAATATTTAGCTCGGTTAACTCTGTGAAAAACAGATACATGTTTTTTAGAGCTTTAGATTTTTCTTGATAGCATTTTGATATGTGTTTGTCTTCTATATTTTTTGTCTACTTTAAAAAGTGTTCCCGCTTTCAAAAAAGACAGGAAGACAGCGATGAAAACAAACTCCACAACCATGACACGAAACTCGTGCCTGGACTATTTGCAGTTAGGCACAAGAAACTTTATGAACCAAGGGTAGATTTAGAAGTCGCCACTTGAGCCATGCCCCTTCTTTGTTTTCTGTGGAGTGGGGTCTTGCGATTAGCCACAGGTCACCCGTGTTTTGTAGCTATGTAGCGACGTCGTGTTCCCTTAAAAGTACATTAGCTTACCCTTTGAATCTTTCTCTGTAAGTTACTTAATAGAGCTACCTTTTTTCAATTCCTAGCGCTATGCAACAGTTGATGGTCAACTAGTAAGGCTAAACTCGCAGGGTTCGGAAGATTCTCGGAGTTCCCAGTCGACACAAAAGACGCACATCTCAAAACCGGAAGACCCGACGGAATGTGAATGCGACATAAGTGGAGTATCGAATATGAGTTATGTTAGTTACCTGGTGTGAGGAAAGTGGAGTTTTCAAGATGCCACGTCATTTCTTCCTCCTGATATGTAAAAATTTGAATCGAGCACCCAATGTAAAACTAAAGGACCTTGTACTATTGAGGTCCATACGCATGTGCTTTTGTTTTGAATACTCGTAAACGTAATTTTAAAAAGATAGAGAATATTTCAGACGTGTTTTTTACACAATGCAACCAACAGAGGTGTACTCGACTCAGTTTTTAACAACGACATTTTTCTTCGGAGGCTCGTTCTCGGTCAAAATCGTTTTGATGCCAAGGAGAATCGATTTGTTTTTAAAGTCATCAGATTGGGTCCTTTACCTTTTCGCTTGATTATAAAAGTATCAGGGAGTGTTCAAAAGCTTAAGGGTTGCATTCTTATCAAGTATCTTCGTTGAAAGAACGGGAGAGTCTGTTTTCATCATTTGCAAAGATGTTTACATGCTATTCTGTGCTGCATTCTCTAAATTCGCTTGCAAAGATTATATTTTTGCTGCAAAAGCATTCTACTGTACGTATGCATATATATTTTTTTCAAATCACGCATTCTGTAAATTGTTGCTTAGTCAATTAGGAAAATGAATGATCAGACAAGTCGTATAACTCTGCAGAGCTTTCTTTTGTTTAGGTTTGTAATCATTTGTCTACATACCTAAATTAAAAAGAACTGTGAGCTCTGGTAAATCTTTTAAGCTTCTCCAAGACAATGGAGACTATTCCAGCTCTATTTGGGGAAAATGACAACTATTCGACTTTCAATTAAAATTTAATTTTTTTTTCTTTTAAGAAGCTTGTAACTACCTTGATACAAAGAAAATAAACATATATTGTTTAGGTCGGCAAACTGAACTGTTTGCCTTAGTTTTAGACACACCAGGATAAGCTTTGGTTGAAGACAAGCCAAGTGCTTGTTGTTGGTATTTCTAGACATCAACTAAAAGTACAAGATTTTTTTTTACACAAAAGTATATGTTACGTCAATAATGATAAGCTATTACTGGCTTATTTTCCTGTGAAACCGTTCAGGAAGATCATATTTTACTATAAGAAGAAGAAGAAGGTCATAGTTTTTCTCTTTCTAGATGCTTGTTATTACCTTGATACTAAAAAAAATATATATAATTATAAGTACAGTTCAAAATGACTAAAATGAAACACGCATAATTCCCTGTAACTCTGAGTTTATGCATACGGACGCGTCAAACATTAAATCTGTCTGAAAAGTGGGTAAGCACGAAATTCAGAGTTACAGGGAATCATGCGTGTTTCATTTTAGTCATTTTGAACTGTATTTCGCTCTAGACTCATGCGTATTGAGCACTTTCTAACAGCATTTGCTACAATTTCCCACAACTATAATTATAAATATATTGTTTAGGCTGGAAAATTGAACTGTTTGCCTTAACTCTAGATACACCAGGATAAGCTTTTGTCAAAAAAAAGCCGAGTAGTTGTTGTTGGTATTTTTAACTAAAAGTACAAGACTTTTTTTTAAATAAAAGTATATGTTACGTCAATAATGTTAAGCTATTACTAGCTTACTTTCCTGTGAAATCATTCACGAAGGTCATATCTCTACTATATAACTCTACGTGGCGCATACCTAAAATCTATTTTGCATACTTTTAACATTAATTGTGGCTGAATCCATTCCAAATGAAACACAAAAAAAAGTGAGAACTTTTCAGCTGAGGAAGATTTTTCTATTGAGACATGGTTGGAAAGAGGAGGAGAAAGGGGGATGGGGTGGGTGGATCGGCCGTATTTGTAGAAAGATAGAGTTCCCCCCCCCCCCCGGTCGTTTTCCTTAAGCAGACCGTATTGATCACCTTTTGATATAGAAAAGCAAAGAAGAAAAATGAGATCTTCGTACTCGATTATTGACATGTAGAACGAAACGCCAGTTCGTAAAGATGTCTCCTCTGGTCATCACCAAAACCAGTTTTAAGTCGAGTTTCTTATTTTCTTACATGGGCAGTCCCTATGTAGTTCCAAATCACCAAGGTATGGGAAAATACGGGCCGAGACTCTCTTTACAGTAAAGTGGTTAGGTTACGAAGCAAGATTCAAAATGGTGTCGTTTATTGTCAAATTCTTTAGGACATATGAACAGTATGAATGAGTTTTTTTCAAAGGCCAAGTTACACTTTCGAATCTCAAACCTCGGACAGCGTTATGATGACATAGACGCTTTCTAATTTGCGGAGATGGAAGTTACATAACGTCCTTGGATCATACTTCTCCTTTAACTTGTAAACCACCAATTCATGTACTAGACCTATTTTCCTGACTCATGTCCGTAGATATCTAATGATGGCCACTTAGAAATACATTCATAATCAACAAACAATATTTGGCTCTCATTTCAAAACCATAACAATAACTTTTCACAGCATAAGACAAGACTCAGCGTGCTTATACTTATTATTGATAACTTGGATTGTAAGGAAAAGTTGCATTTGAGTGTCGAATGTAATTGGGAATTGCCTTGGCTCTGCTATTACGAATCTTAAAATACACTCTTGTAACTTGGCATTCAATCATTTTCTACAGAATAGACTTCATCTAACTATATAACTATATAAATATTCAAGGAGTTGAATCTCAATTTTTTTATCTTGACACGCGTCAAAGGTTACCTAAATGGGCTGAAAGTGTTGTCAATTCTTCACTGAATTCTTTATCGCTTGAAGAAATTATAATATAAAAAAATGTGCTTTACTCGTGGTAAATATTTTGTACGTGCTATTGAGGCGCCTCGTACCGCGTCGCCACTAGGAAAAAATTTCAAGGAATTTATCTAGTTCTACCTTTGCAATGATAAGCCGAACAAACCATGAAATGATTCAGTCCAACTTATTTATTAATTTTTTCTGTGTAGTTGGGCGAGATAACTTTCACAATTTCTCTCTCCACCCTTGAGTATAAGTGGAAACTAAGAAACAACTTGGTGCATGTATAATATCTACAGGTTACGTCTGTATTAAACCTAATGTTTGCTGTTTATGAGGACTCAGCAAATCTCTTTAAGCATCTCGAATCTTTCTTGATCCTTTTCTTTATTTTAAGTAATGTTGTTGACGCTTGATCCTGACCGTAATCGGCCTCTGAGATTATGAGATAAGGTTTGAATTTTTTGAGCAGAAAAACTGGCCTTTTTATCGATTCGCAAGAGATTCTTCGAGGCGGACCAGAAGTCGCTTTTGAAAAACGTGTAGAGCAGGGGGTTGGTGAAAGATGTGATGTATCGAATGATCATAAATCCCTCTAAGACATTGAACAATACTGGAACTCCCATAGCAATGTAGTACATGGTAAAGTAAGCGAGCGAGCAGCATGCATATAGAATCGCCATGCCTAAAAAAACAAAGATACACTTCCGGTCACTGTTGTTTTTCTTCTGGTTCCGTGGCATGTCATTTTGAGCCATCGATGGTCGCTGCCTATTATTTATCACTCTGAACATGGCTATGAATGCGTAAATCATAAATATATGCGGAATGAGGAACACTGCAACAATGCAAACTGCAGTATGGATGGTCTGCCAACGCTGAGATGCTTCAGTATCTTGCCAAACAAGAGGAATGACAACAAAAACCATAGAAATGATCCAAACCCCGAGCACA
This sequence comes from Stylophora pistillata, assembly GCF_964205215.1. NCBI lineage: Eukaryota > Metazoa > Cnidaria > Anthozoa > Scleractinia > Pocilloporidae > Stylophora > Stylophora pistillata. The sequence continues at coordinate 11,756,646 of NC_142525.1, forward strand.
ATTTTCAAAACCAAACTCTTGGTCACCACATAGTGTTTTAGTGGACGGACAGTTGCCAAGTACTTGAGAGCAGTAATAACGAGTATGTGATAAGCACCTGAAACAGCCAGTAATGTATGTGAGGCGTATATCCCATAGTGCAATTCTTTTGGCAAAATTGCAAAATTATAAACGATGAAGTATGGTATGGCAATAGCACCAGTGCAAAAGTCACAAACTGCCAGACTAAGAAGCAGATAGTTTGAAGAAGTGCGAAGACGGGGACATCGGTAAAACAAGACAAACACGAGTCCATTAGCCAGAACTATTGCTATGGCAACTGGAAGAAGTTTGCTCAAGGCCTTGACTCCATCGTCGGAGTGTTGCTGAGGAAACTTTGAGGTTGCATTGCTGTCATTCATGCTTACTTCCATTGAAATGACGAATGAATACGAAAACACTGAAAGAGGACAAAAATGAAACAATTTCATCACAATTCTAGAAATAAAGGGTCATTCTTTGAAATCTCAGTGTTATAATGTTAAAAAGATGTTCTTTAACATCGCAGAATTGAAAATGACTGATTTCCAGGGCGTACATTCTCCGTTGGAATAAATTGACTTCCTGTTTTTTCCCAATATTCGCTGCTTCAGGTAATGTGGTTTTAATCATCGTTGTGGCGTATTCGATATCAACAGCCGAATCTTGATCAAACTTAGTAGTAGCTGAGAGAAAATCTAAAGTATCTAATGACATCAAATAACCAAAATTAAAGTCCTTTACCTTTCCGGCTTCAGAACTGATTAAGGCGTTTCTATCCCTTGGGAAGTTTCTATTACAGTCAGTTGTTTTTGTTAGAGGTTGCTTAAAAGTAGTTTTGAAAATCAAAATGTCCGACAGAGAAGAAACCAGTGAAACTTGCAAATAGGCCTTTTGCAGCTAAGCCATCACGTGACCTAATTTTCATGAAATTATGGGCTATACTTAGCCGAATTCAGAAAAGGAAAAAGCATTTCGAAAATAACAAAATGGCCAAGTTTGAGGCCTCCATTATTCAAAAATGAGATTTGACGACACTCTGAATTTTTTAATAAATAAGAAGGTTTATATGGTAAAAGTTGCTGGAGAGCAAGGCCTTGCTCTCCAGCAACATTTTCCATACAAATCCTCTAAATTTTCCGAAAGTTCAAACCATTGTATAAACAGTGCTCTGTAATTCCCGGTCCCAAACTTGGCCGTTTTGGTATTTTCGATATGCTCTTTCCATCTCTGGTATTCTTCAACTTGTATCCCATAATACATATCTAAAATTGATCACGTGACCCCAGCTGCAAAAGGCCTATTGAAAATTCGACTTAAGTGCTCGATGACAGAGATATTTTCATTTTTATAAGATTTGATATAAGATAACAAGTTATGTGTAACGCCAATTCCATTGAAACAAATTTTAGGCGCATAACCATTTCCTTACAGTAAAAAGATGTAGTTAGTGGAACAGGTTATTTACCAAGCTTTTAGGCGCCATTATTTCATAATCACTTCCTTCATTTATTTAGAGATTGTTTTTCACCAAGACACAAGTTGAGATTCAATCTGGGGACTTGTTCTTACTTGCTTCAGAATTTATACAATCAACGTACTTTACAACCCACTATGTACTAAAGAACTCAGATGCACAGCAGTTCAAGAAAAAAAAAGAGCTTCGACTTCCTCAACTTCAATGAAAAGTCAATATTCAATCTGAGTGAGAAATATGTTAAGATGGCTTATCATGCAGACGACCAATCGTCGAGAAGATACTAAATTTACTAACCTATTCAAAATTCAGCTGAAGGTTTTTTTTAACTATTTCAGAAGGCAGACAGAAGGAAAATCAACGAGTGTCTTCATTGGAACATAAACGAATAAAAGTTTAATGACGAGACTGTTAACCCTAGAGTAAGTTATGTGATTGAGCTCAGCTAGGACTTTCCTGTTGTGTAAAGAAGCATAAAGTAAAATAGGTTCTTTTTTTCCAAAGTTATATTTCTTATTTTTCATCGTGACGTTTGTGTTTAAACTGAGTCTGTTGGGGTTGAATAGACCATTGTAAATTACAGGGGAAATGAATGGTGACAGCTTTTAATAAAAGATTCTCCCAAGAGTGTAAAGAATGCATGTGAATGATCAAGGATCCTGAGAGTGAAATTATATTAGGAAAAAAATAACGTTTGTCGTTATACAGCTTAGAACTTCCTGTTACAATTGCTAGAGATCTGTTATATTAATTAATTAAATCTGTTGGCTGGTATTGTAAAAGGTAGAGTTAACACACTTTAAGCTGACTGTATTGACAGTCTCTTAGTTAATACCAAGAAAAAAATGACACGTCTGAAAATTAAAATTTATCCATATGTCGCCTCAAAGAATGAATGAGGCTATGGGAATGGTAAGATAAGATATAAAAATTTTCAACCTTCTGGACCTACCTTGATCGAAGAGTCTGCAAAAAACTCAAAAACTGACTAGCTTCCAGAGAGCCTCAATATCTTCAAAGTATTATTTGAACCATTTTTTTACTATTTAAAGAGACGTCTGCTGGTTTCTTTTGTGGAACATTTTCATTTGGCCTCTTGCACCGGAGTAACAGTAATTAGGACATAACTTAGACACAACGTGCGCTCTGATTGGTCACAAAATCTATTGTTTAGTTGCCTGTGTACCCATAGAAAACTAAACCCTCTTCCCGTCCTGCGAAATGGCGGCATAAGAGGCGAATTCCCAGATTCGAATTTTTTTAAAGGCCTTTGGTTTGGAGGAAACGAAGAGGCCACTTTGAACACCAAAATCAACGACAGAGATTTTATTTTTTAACATATCAAATTTTATATGTAGAATGAAGCTTAACTGACTGATTGTTCCGTTTAAGCCCTTATTTATCCCTGCGCGATCAAAATGAAAGAAACTCTCGATTCGAATTCCCCAAAGAGCTCCCAGAGAAGGAAAAAGTTGATAAGCTTTTGCGTCAGGAAAAATTGCAGCGACAAACTTAATGGATTTCTCGAGATCTCCCAACATCCCGCGTGCTTTATCAGCCGATAAATCGATAAAAGGGTGTTTTATTGCTTGAATAAAGATGTAAGGGTAAAATTAGGAGAGAAGTTGGGTTATAGATACGACACTTGCGGGAAAATGCTATTTTGATACCTCAATGATCAGTTCAACCTAATTGAGGTAACCGAGACTTCCCTCCTTATCTTTTCTAGTACAGATTTCTCGAACGTGATTGGTTATCACCAGTCCGATCTTTTAGGACAGACATTTATTTTATTCTGACTACTTTGTTTTTGGTAGGTCCAACCTCTATGATTCCCCGCTTACTTACAACCTAACAAGGACTTCGAAGCTCCTAAATGTTTTTCATATTGTTAATAGAATCATCCTGCTATGCCAACCAGCTGTTGTTAAGTCTAAAAGCAGAATTTTTTCGACACACGCAATGTTTTTATCACATTTACATGGAATCTTGTATATGTGAGTCCAAGAGTGTGATTCTTAGTAATGAAACTTCACAAAACCATGTTTTTCTAATGAGAACCGCGCTGGTATTGTCGCTTTCTTTATGTAATACCAAGTTGATAATCTCACACATGTTTGCCATATGCACGACACTCGAATACTCAGTGTCGCCACGTTTTATGTCTTATTTTTTAGCTCGGAGCACATAGGTTTCTGATATTATTTTACCATTTCTTATATAAGTTCCAGCGAATTTTATATTAGTTTGAGATGAACACTTAAGCAGAACAAAAACAATAACTTCAGCTTGCTTTGTTTTCCTATACTAGCTCATGCTTAAATCTGAGCTACATCTGTACTACTAAAAAGCATGTGGTTTTTTTAATGACGTGTAAGTCTCGTAGTTATATTCGATTCTCACGCTTTAAGTATCCATCACAGCTAGATTACCCATAGATGCTAAACCTTCACCTATGTCGACCCTCAATTCTTCTCTCTCCGACATGTTCAGTTAAATAACTAAAATCTAAATTAAAGAAATACTCGAAAATGCATATAAGGATTAATGCGATTTTGACAAACAATGGCTTCTATTCCGGCTTTTAAAAATTGTATATAAAGATTTACCACTTACCGTGAATGAAGTTTCTAAAGGAGAACTAGATATTTAAAAGACTGTTTCCAAAAGTGCCAAAAAAACTTGACGCTATCACTTTCAAATCATCTACTCAGCCGAAAATGCAAAACCTCAGTGCCCATTCACAAGGAGATTCTGCTCTGCTTATCGCCAAAGCGGACGTTCAACTAGTGTCGTTCATTATGAAATCGTTTGGCACATAATGCGTCATAATGACATGGGTAGATGGAAATCATAAGGTCATTTGGTCATGCTTATCTCTTAACTTTAAAGCCACCGCTGCATGTAGCAGACTGTTTTTCATGTCTCGCATTCATAGATATTTAACGAGAGCCACAAGTTTACATTCATAATCCATAACATTCTAGATGTTTAATTGCAAATTGTTAATCCTGAAAAGCGTAAGAGGACATTTCAGTGAGCACAAACTTTTTAAAACGGCTGCTTCCAATAGCGATTTCAAAAATTTACTGAATTCTGTATCGCTCGAGGAATATAAAATGATATCATACAAAGCGCCATGAAATCATTTGTTTTTCATTTGGTACATGTTATTGGGGAGCCTATTTGTCACCATGAAAACAACGTCAAGGCGTTAAACCAATCCTATCGTAGCAATTGATTTAAGCTTAAGGAGCCAAAGTTTGAAGCGATTCAGTCCAGCTTATATATCAATTTTTGTGCTGTGTTCTTGGACAAGTCACCCTTCACAAAGTCTTTCTCCACGCCTGAGGTAAACGGAGACTAAAAAACCAGTTGGAGAATAATTGATATCTGCACGTTAGGTCTTAGCACATAATGATTATTGATGCAAGATCTCCTTATATGCAAAACTAAATCTGCTTTCTTTTTTTTATGCCTGCAAGCAGTTAAACGTGGCTTGTATGAAATGCCTCCTCACCAAAGATCACGTTTTCATCGCGTTTCATTCTTCATTCTCCTTGCCTTTTGCTTTCGAGTGACGCCAACCTTCTGCTGTTGACAGTTGGTCTTGACTGTAGTCGGCCAGTGAGTTTAGGAGATTGGGTTTGAATTTCTGTGCAGAAAGATTGGTTTTCTGTGTTCTTCTTATATCCCATAGCGCAATTATTTTAGAAAAGTTGAAAAAAATTATAAACAAGGAAGTATGCAATGGCGATAGCACCCTCGAAGGTTAATTAAATTGAAAACTAGTGTATCTCGTGAAAATTTTCACATTATAAACTACTTAGTGTTGGATGTTCATTCTGCCGCCATCGTAAGACAATGTACTTGTGACGTGATTATTTTACTGTTTTGGCAGTCGTATCACTTCGGAACTTTAAATGTAAAAAAAAATTCAAGGAGCACCCACCTGAATATGGAATTTTTAATTAAAAGAAAAATATGCATTTGCATTTACTGGATATGAATTTGGTTGAAGCGTACTCTGCGCTACGCAGCTCATTGGATATTTATTATCTGATATCCAATGCCCGCTCATTGAATAACTAATAATCAGTTGTTTCCAATTTCTGTTACCGTCAAATCTCCTTCACGGTGCTGTGTGGGATTTTAAAGTCTTAACAAAGGTGTCTCTTAAAAAAAAGTCAGCCAAAAGATTTAATTCACGGAACGGGAAGTTGTAATTTTAATAAAACACTTCGAATATATGGATGGTCATTTAAAACTTAAATTAACTGATAGCATCAGTTAAGTATGTCGCTCTGAAAAGTAGAACCACATATACTTTTAAAATAATTTCCACGCACGCGATATCAAATTCTGACAAAATATCACTAATGACGAAAGAAAAGAAAGTACTCGCAGAGGATATTTACACTACGTTTTAGGGAAAATGGTGTTTCAATATAACTATTTGTCTTCTTAAGAGCATTACAACAGTTGTTTTCTGTCCAATTTAAGCTGGTCCCGTCGACCTCAACAGTTAATGTTCTAAAGAAGACACTCGCTGCATTTTTTTTTTCTACCTCCTCAAATGGCTAAGTAGTTCTTTGTTTTAATTTTGGGCTTGAAAGTAAATTTTTTCTTCTCAGCGATTGATCGGCTGCATACTAGGTCATCTTGTCGTGTACGGATTTAGATCAAATATTTACATTTCTTTTAAATTGAAGGAATTCGAAGCCTTTTTTTCCTTAATCGCCTTGCATCTAAGTTTTTTAATTGCATGATAAATCGTTGGGCAAGTGATCTGCTTTTAAGCTTTGAACATGAAATGATCATCACGCGATTAAGAGCAAGTTCGTAGATTGAATTTCGATCAGGAACATCTTTTTCTTTTTTGTAAAAAAAAAATGTTTCAATTAAGAAGGTAATTTATACATAATTGGGAAGAAAAACTTGGTGAGTAACTTGATTTAATCGCTACAGCTTTCTACTTTAAGGATATGATTCTGCACCTAAAATTAATTCAATAAAAAGGTATGTTTCCTGAAATCTAATACAAAATGAAACTATCTATGTAATGGAGATCGTATTGCAATTTAACTTCTCAAAAGGACATTTTGATTTGCAGAAAAACCTACTTTCAACCTACACGATTAATAGTTGACTGTAATACAAACTTCCTGATGGACGAAACACCTTGTCCAGTTCTAAAGGAAAGGTTACGAGTTGTATTTTAGTTTAATTCTTATCACTAGATACGCTTTTCCCCAAATGTTCACATATTTTCTCAGTTTTCGTTAAGTTTGATAAAAATTTGGATGTTAAAACTTTTCCACCCAAAAATAATGAAATCCATATTATATCTGAGGTAGTGAATGAATGTTGTGGAAGAAAAACAGGAAGTCAATTGATTTCAAAGGAAGCCATAATTTTCATCTCCGCGAGTCAAAGGTACATCCAGAAATTTGACAGTGAGATTTTAAAGAATAACCTAGGTATTATGTCGGATTGTGATAAATAAATTGCTGTTTATCTGTGACGTATTAAGCCTTACTCCTTTTTAATTTTTACATTTGCTTTTGAAATTGTGGCTTCCATAATTGAATTTTAGCTCTTTTCAGACAAATGCAAATGTTGCGAATTGGAATTCCAAATTATTCCCTATAGCAAGTTTCCATAAGCCCGTTTTTAATTTATATTAGTGAAGGAAATACCCACCATTTTTGAACTCTACTTCGGTGAATAAAATGTTTAAGAGTAGAGATAGTCAGCAGGTGGTATGAGCGTGTTGCCCTTTTAACTTAGCCTGGCAGTTGGATTTTTTCTTTAATCATTTATTGCTGATTTTCAATGCGATCATTCAACAGGCGGCTTGGAAGAATAAATAAATGAGGTCTAGAAGACCTTAAAAAAAGCTAGCTGTTGATATTGGGGATTTTTTGTCGTGGTTGACATTTGATTATAGCCCATTTTTTTGGTTAACGGTTAATTCCTTTGAGACCCTCTTTGCACGCTGGGAAAAAGAAATACATTCTGTACGTTACGTTTCAGTGGGTACACTTACGTCATCAATATTCACGGTGAGAATGCGAAGCACGATTTTGCAACATATTCTAAAACTTGACTAGCTGAGAGACTTGTGTAAGAGTTCGTTGATGACGCTGTGGGCAAGATGGCATTTGAAATTCGGCAACTTTTCCAAAAATTAGGGATTATTTTGAATTATTTTAACCGCCTCCCGGTTAGCTCAATGGAGAGAGCGCTGGACTGTTGTGCGGGAGGTCGAGGGTTCAAGGAGGAGACGTGAATTCCCCACGCACGAGATTAATGTGTGATGGATGTCCTCCCCTGGGGTGGGATGGGTGGGATTTATTGGGTAGACTACTCGCATGGTTCGCATATGTTCCGTTCTAGTCCTACCCTACTGCGGTAATGCAGTGAAAATGGTTAGAAAAGAGGTTATGGATGCTCTATACATAAATGTTAAATGAATAATATGGCTGAAGATTCGTATTTGCGTCAATTGTGTAAAAAGGAAGCTTTTTCAATTCAGTTGAATCTTCAACAACAAACTTTTTCAACACTAGTTTTTTCCAATTTTACCCTTTACGGTCTCAAAACGCTCGACAGCCTCCCCCCACCCCCCCAAAAAATAGAGATAAAAATAAAATAAAATAAAATAAAAACGTAAGTAGCCAATACGATATAACCCTGTAGCTAATGCTACCCGATCAAAATGAAACTAGCGTTTCAAGTGGGTTTACAGTGTCCTGTCTATGAACGAAAGGAATGAAGTAGAGAAATACTAGCCTATAATTTCCTCTTTTGATATAAAAACAATCTGATTATGATAACAATACGAAAAGTAAAGCTCTAATCGTATGTTAGAAGAACTTAGAGATCTCATTAGATATGCCATTAGTGCGTTTCATGTGCCCCGCCGTATTTTCATTAGATTTTCCATTAAGGATTTTCGTTTACTTCGTCAGTAATTTAATATCAACCACGATCGCGCGCTGTGTGCTTGTCTGATTAGAGAATTTTTATCTGATTTATCTTGCGATTTAGGGACAAATGAGAAAGAAATTTGTCAGGTATTCGATAGAAGTACCTGACAAATTAGAAATACACAATTTTTAAGCCTTGTTTCTAGTGGACCTCCCATGCCGCGCCATTCGGTCTACCCTAGCTGAGATCATGTCTAACTTTTCAAAAGACTTCGTCTGCTTTTAATCTAAATCAACAAAGAAGAGATATCATTTGAGCTATATGAAATGCAAGTTTCCAATTAGGAGGACCCTAAGGCATTAGAGGTTTTGGAGAACATTTAATTGACTCCCTTAAGTTGGTAAACAAATTTCATCTCTGGTCATATGTGCTCAAACTTATTGATTTGAAAGAGATTGGTAAAACTGGAATACCAGTATAGCAGCAAAGCGACATCTTGATTCGTAGAGGAGACGGGTTTGTTATGTTCTACCCATGATGTTCTACACACTCGTAGCCAACAATATATATCTCTTCGACTTATCGTAACGAAAATGCTGATGCGCTCAACTATATCAACCAAGAAGCTAAACAAATAGCTACCGACCTCAACATCGAAGATAGAACAGAACGGTTCCCAACTAAACAAGCATTCATTACATTAAAAGATCACAAGGAAAACTGCCCTAACAAACCCACATGCCGATTGATCAACCCCGCGAAGAATGACCTCGGGAAAGTAAGCAAACACATCCTCGATAATATAAACAACCGCATCCTTCAGCAAACTTCCTTGAACCAGTGGAAAAACTCTATGGACGTCATTAAATGGTTCGACAGCATCCCCGACAAGCATAAGCACTCGTTCACTGTCTTCGATATCGACACCTTTTACCCCTCGATCACGAAAACCCTTCTCCTGGATGCCATCAACTACGCCAGAACCTTCACCACGATCACCGACCAAGACATCAACGTCATCATGCACTGCTGTAAATCCCTCCTCTTCAACCACCACACCGCCTGGAAAAAAAAAAACAAATGACAACATGTTCGACGTCACAATGGGGAGCTACGAAGGTGCCGAAATATGCGAACTCGTAGGTCTTTTCATCCTCGACACCCTCAGCAAAAAAAACAGGTAACACCAATATCGGCCTCTACAGAGACGACGGCCTAGCCTTACTAAAGAACGCATCAGGCCCGGACGCGGACCCCTTTAGGAAAACAACATCAGAAAATCGGATTATTTCAAACAATACGGCCTTTCAATCTCCATAAACACCAATTTAAAAACAGGCAACTTCCTCGACGTCTTACTAAACCTAACGAAAGGAACATACTGCCCTTACCGAAAACCCAACAACGATCCCCTCTACGTTCATGCTAAATCCAACCATCCCCCTTCTATCATCAAGCACCTTCCACAGTCTAGTAACCGGCGTATCTGTGACCTCTCCTGTAACGAAGATGTCTTCAACAAGGCCAAGCCCACATACGAAAACGCCCTGAAATCAAGTGGATATAACACCCATCTCTCCCACTTGAAGCCAGCCACACCTTAACCCCCCTAGTTCCCGTGGCCGCTCAAAAAAGAAGAAGACGGATAATCTGGTTCAACCCCCCCCTCCCTTCAGCAAAAACGTCCAAAGTAACGTCGGTAAAACTTTCCTTACACTTGTTCAGAAGCATTTCCCCACCTCTCCCAAATACCACAAAATCTTTAACAAAAACACCATCAAAGTCAGTTACAGTTGTATGGACAACATGGATTCGATTATCAGGAGGCACAATCAGAAAATCCTGAACCCTCCCTCGACCAGCCAAGACCGCAAGTGCAACTGCAGAGTAAAACAAGCCTGCCCCTTAGAGAACAACTGCCTCGCTTCCTCCTTAATTTACAAGGCTAAAGTCACCACAGCCAAAGACCAAACGTGTAAAAACTACAGCGGCCTAACAGAAAATTCTTTTAAACAAAGATACACGCAGCATTCCCTCTCATTCCGAAGCAAAGCCTACGCTAACAGCACCGAACTATCCAAATACATTTGGGAACTTAAGAGCACCAACGCTCCTTACTCCATTCATTGGTCGACAATCCACAAAGCCGCATCTTACAAAGGAAATTATAAAACATGCAACCTCTGCGTTGCTGAAAAATTCCTCATTATCACCGCGGACAAATCCACTTCATTAAACAAATGATCAGAACCCATTTCCAAGCGCCGCCATGAAAACAAGTTCTACTTGCGAAACTAATAGCAACAGTCCTTTTGTCTTCTTAATGACTTCCTATTATTTTAACCATAATTTCTATTTTTTAATTGACTTTATAGCACGGTATGTTTTCCACCGATAATAAAAACCGTCTGACAATCGCAGCGCAAGCTGCGTGAAACTCAGAGTAACGGTGAAACGATCTTCCTGTCATTAATTTATAACCGCTATATATATATATATATATATATATATATATATATATGCGAGTATATATATATATATATATGCGAGTATATATATGCGAGTAGGAAGAACTAAAATTTCTGCGGTTGTAAGACGGACAGTAAGAACATATAAAGAGACATACAAAGCTAATTAAAACCCTGTGTACGAAGTGATTCAATTGGACTCAATTCGTGCAAAGGGTTTTGATTATTGTTTTTTATATCGTCAAAAGCTTGAAGAAAATCTTTTTAGAGTAATGCAATATTCGCTTAAGCTATTCTTTCATCTCCGGGTGACAAAACCTGAGTAAAAAAGATCAAATCCCTTGAAATTGTACTAAACTATGCATAAAATCTGGCAAGAGTAAGCAATAGCACATTAGAAGAGTTTGGATGGGAATGAAACCTCTGCAAACCAACAGCAGAGAAATCAAGGCGTAGGGTATTTCCCTTTAAGCTGCACGTTGGCATAGCCTTACCAAGGACCTTTATGGGTGGGTCATGATCGTAAGTCTTTACATGCATTTCTCATTGAAAAATGTTGGATACAACACCGAGAAGCTTTGAAAAGGTCATTCTTTCCTGAAATAAATGAAAAATTTAAAAGCTTACAAGTTATTCTCTTTTAAGATATGGATGATTTGAGTCTACTGTGTAGAACATGCCTGCATTAATGCAGTTTTGTCGCGACAAATCAGTGTCTGATTTAGAAAAACTTTAAAGAGGTTTTTGAGTGTTTAATTCAAGACATTTTGTAACATCATGGCAGAATCAATGCAGTTTTTTTAGCTGTATTTAGGGTGAAATTGCATTTCAATTTTCAAGTCCTGTCAAGCTCGTCCTCTTTTTCGTTACCTTGTATACCTAAGTTAGCTTTAACCTTTAATGTGGGCGCGGAGACTACCCCCACCCTCCCCTCCGGTGCTCCGTCCAACTGTTCTTCAATCGTCCTATTGTGCAAGAAACAAGTATATTTTTGGATCCAATTCAGCATATCGAAAATAGGAAGTATGAAAAAAAGTAGTTTGCTTTTATTTTGCGGATCCTGGATGCATGCAGGGCACTTGTCATAATAAATAGAGTTACTCATCATCTCGCTGGTAGAGCAATGAATTGATTCCTTGTGGGATACCCAGATCTTTCTTTTGTCTTTCTCTCTTTACTCGACGATAGATGTTAAAGCTCTAGCAACTTTGTCAGTGCTTCTGAATAAATATTTGAATCCAGATCAATTTTATTTTTTATTACACGACTCGGGCAGTCAGAGGGCCAATAACTAAAATCAACCAATCAAAATGCTCTATTGCCGGTCCGATATTCTCTAACTATTGGACCGGGCACTGTCCCGAATGGTCCCGAATGATACCGCACTTGTGTCCCTTTGAACTGCAGTCATATAATAAATCTCTTATTAACCAAGCTTGCTCGGGGCCGTACTGGAAGAATATCGGCCCTCGGTCTTTTTTGTACGGACTCCGCTGCGCTCGGTCCGTACTGTCAAGACCTCGGGCCGGTATTCTCCCAGTAAGACCCTCGCGCTTGGTTAATAAGATATATCTATTCATACTTCTATTTAACCAGGGGCATCCAGTTTACAGGGCTAGTTTGAATCATGATGGAGCCGTGACTCAGCTCAAAACAAAGACATTAAAGCATTAAAAATAGATAGTCAATAGCTCTTATTCCAGTTCTGGTTGCGTGGTTTAGTTGGACAGCGGTTCCCTATATTAGCGTGCGCGAAAGCGAGGCTTTCGGGCATGCTTCCCTGAAGATTACAAGACTTGCTAAGTGAATTATAGGCATGGCCGTGGAAAATCTTAATGTCTGCGTACCTTTTCTTTTAAACAGGGTTACATCAAGAACGAATGAGAAGACGATTTTAGTGAAAAGTGGCAGCACTTAGCTTGGCATGTAAACATGTGAAAGAGCGAACAAAACAACTATTACCACCTACCGCAGCTGTCAAAAGCACTGGTCTTCCTGATCGTCCAGAATGGTCATCACTGGTACATGGGGGAGACAACTCCCTGTTTGTAGCAGGCAAAACGTTGTCTACTATTTCATCGAAAGGAAAGCTCAAGATGGCGAAACAAATGAAGATTATAAGAATGTAGACAATAAAGCATTTCTCTTATTTAGACATGGACACGTGCAAAAAGTCGAACTAGCGTCTGACGCTGATAGAACACGCTTTCATTTTGAATGTCTGTCCAATAGCTTCCGGTTTTAGTCGCATTCCCTCTTCTCCTCAAGACTTCACAAAGCATTCAGGCTCAAAATGATTGTTGCATAAAGTTTAGTTTTTGCTTAAAGGAGTGTTCTCTCAAGGGATAACTTGGATATATCAACAAAGTTGAAGTAGTAAATTGGCCACCGTAACGATTACAAAAGCTGACGTTTCGAGCGTTTGCCCTTCGTCGGAGCGAATAGAGGAATTGTGGGTTGTGTGTGCTTTTAAAGGTAGAGAATGGAGCAACGTTATTGGTGGGAACATGGCAACGAGAAAAACAAGAATAAATTAGTGGAATGAAAAGCGTTCGTTGATTCCTGTGGGATTTAGACTGCCGGTTTGAAAGATGAGCTTTTGTTCAAGATTTTTACGGCTTTCCGTGCTACCTAAGTGTAAGGAAAGACCGCAGATTGCCATATGCTGCTTAGAATGATTGGGTAAATTAAAATGTCTAGCGACTGGTTTCGATGTGTCCTTGTCATTCCTTTCCACGTCTCGAAGGTGTTCTCGGAATTGGTCACCTAGTCTTCTGCCTGTTTCGCCGATGTATATCTTTTTGCAATAAGTGCAAGTTACGCAATAGATTACATTGGCGGAGGTGCACGTGAAGTGATCGGTTTTCTTAATGGATCGTTTAGGTCCCGATATTTTATCAGTGTTGTGAATGAAAGGGGACTTTTTGCATCGTGCACGAGCGCATTTAAAAGTGCCTGGTTGGTCATTAGTCTGAAACGAACTTCTGACCAAAGAATTGCCTATGTTTTTGTCGCGTTTGAATTAAATGAGCGGAGGCTGCGAAAAGATAGTGCTTGTCTCTGGATCGTTTTGAAGTAATTTAAAGTTTTTAAGAATGATGGATTTAACTGAGTGGTTGTGAGGGTGAAACGTGAGAGTAAATGGAATGCGGTCGGAATCTTCCTTATGCGACGTTTGTAGTGCTGAATGTCGATCAATAAGTTGGGCGCGGTGGTAGCTCGCTTGAACGACAGAAACAGGGTAACCACATTTATCGAAAAACTGGCACATTGACTCTGATTTGTGGTGGAAATCAGAATCATCACTGCATAAACGACGAAGTCTTAGAAACTGAGAAAAAGGAATGGAATTCTTAACGTGAGATGGATGCGAAGACGAATATAACAAGTAATTATGCGAGTCTGTAGGTTTGTAATACATACTAGTGCATAAACCGTTACCTTCAATTGAAACTTTGATGTCTAAAAAGGATAAAGAATTGTCAGAAATTTCCCAGGTATATTTCAGAGCCGGGTGAAAAGAGTTGACTGCGGTTATGAATTGAGTGAGCTCCTCTCTGGCAGAGGAGGAAGCGCCGATACAGTCGTCGATGTAGCAACCGTAGAGTTCAGGTTTGGACCCGTTATATTGGTTGAAAATTGATGTTCGACAAAATCTACAAAAAGATTGGCATAGCTAGGTCCCATTTTGGTGCCCATGGCTACACCATTGGTTTGTTTGAAGAAGTTGTTTCCGAATGAAAAACATGTGAAGGTGTAGTCTGATCGTCCGGGTGAGTGTAGTCCTGAGAAGGACTGTTGTCGGTGGTAGTGACTGACGTTTCGACAACCTGTGCGGAAGTCATCATCAGAGTCAAGTGAATGATCGTTGTCAGTAGAATGTTCTTATTCCAGTTCGTGTGAAATGATCGGTTGGTTTTGCCGTGATGTTATTGGCTGTAAGACTCAAGTGACGTAAGTCGGTCGTGATTGGTCTATTTCGATCTGTCGGTAAAGTTAGGTCGTTCTTTTTCGGTCGTTTGTGATGTTTATGTCGTGAATGAGTCGTTTGTATGGAGCGGGTAGTTGTTGACATCTGTTTAGGGGAGTCTGTTCTAAGTTAGTAAACCAGCTTTCCAGAGTCAGTCGTTGAAAATAGTCAGTGCTGTAGGTTAGGGATTGCGCAGAGTCCCAGTCAATGTTGTGGTTGGTAAGTCGATGGTGTTCAGCAATGTGATTGCTGACATCACCTTTCCTCGTCGCCTGTCTGTGTTCAGTCAGTCTTGTTGTGAGAGGTTTCTGCCAGTCTCACCGATGTAGGAGGCTTGGCAGTCGGAACAATTGATCTTATAAATCGTTCCCTGTCTGTTCCTCGGATCGTCTTTGTCTTTAACGTTGGTTAGTAACTGACGTAGTGTGGTGATGGGTTTGTGGGCGACGCGGATATTGAAGGGTAGTAAGATGCGCGAGATGTTTTCAGACATGCCTTTTATGTACGGTATGGTTGCTGTAGTCGTAGGGGTTGCGGTGTCGTTTGTTTCGGTAGTGGTAGTGGGTCGGTGAGTGTTTCGTCGGATGAAGTCGTTGTTGTAGTTGTTCTTCGTAAAAACACGGTGAAGGTATTTGTTCTCGTCGGATAAGCTGTCTGTCGAGTCGCATACTAGTTGTGCGCGTCGTGTTAGAGTTCTGATAGTTGGGGCTTTGTGTGATGTAGGGTTGTAGGATGACTCGTCTAGTAATCTGTCGGTGTGTGTCGGTTTCCTGTAAACTGTCGTCCGTAATGAGTTGTTGTTGTGGCTTACCAGGCAGTCTAGAAAAGGAAGTTTGCCATTTTCTTCGACTTCTCTGGTAAACTGTATGTCAGTGTTTTGTTCATTAAGGTGGCGGTGGAATGCGTCAATTTCGTCGTGTCGAACGGCGGTGAAGGTGTCGTCAACGTAACGTAACCAAAGCGGTATCGTTTGTCGGCAAGTCGAAAGGGGGCGTTCCTCGATGTTCTGCATCACAATTTCTGCTATAACAAAAGAAACTGGAGACCCCATGGCAGTGCCGTGTAACTGTTTGTAGTGTTTACAGTTGTACTGAAAGTAAGTAGACGTTAAGCAAATGTTTAGCAAGTCCATAATGTCGTCTGTCGGTAGCGGTAGTGGGTCGGTAGATTGTCGGATTGCAGTCTCAGTGCATTGTAATGCCAATTGAAGTGGAATACTTGTGAACAGTGATTTCACATCAAATGACACTAGTTTGTAGTCGTCAGGTATCTGAACAGTCTTGGTAGCGTTAATGAAGTCTTCAGTGGATTCCCCTAAACAGATGTCAACAACTACCCGCTCCATACAAACGACTCATTCACGACATAAACATCACAAACGACCGAAAAAGAACGACCTAACTTTACCGACAGATCGAAACAGACCAATCACGACCGACTTACGTCACTTGAGTCTTACAGCCAATAACATCTCGGCAAAACCAACCGATCATTTCACACGAACTGGAATAAGAACATTCTACTGACAACGATCATTCACTTGACTCTGATGATGACTTCCGCACAGGTTGTCGAAACGTCAGTCACTACCACCGACAACAGTCCTTCTCAGGACTACACTCACCCGGACGATCAGACTACACCTTCACATGTTACCCCCGGGTTCAAACCATTTACTGAATGAAAAACAATTGAGTGTGAGCAATAGTTCGGCTAAGCGTAGTAGTGTTTCAGATTTAGGTTCCTTATCGGTACGTTGATCAAAAAAGTGTTCTCTCATGGGAGTTTTACCAGCCACTTCTGGAAATGATCTGTGTTTGATAGCGGAAACTTCAACTCGCACAACCAAAGGCTACACATTGTCTAATCATGACGTTTTACCCAAGTTTTCACAGCGTCTTAGCTTTTTATATACTTCTCCTAGCAGTCTTCAGAGGTGCTTGACCCAAGTGCCTCTCTTTCGCGTATGCTAATATAGGAAACCGCTGTCCAACTAAACCGCGCACGGGGATCTGAAATAAGAGCCATTAAGTTTCAAGGCAACATGTGCCGCAGGTGTTACTGTTTAAGACGGCGCTTTAGTCTGCCTTTAAATTCGTCGGTCGTCTATACTTGTCTGGTATTTCTCGAAGGGGTGTTATCGATACTTTGTAATTTTTCTAAGGGAGATCGTAGCAAATCACGGCTTCTGGCGTTAGAGCCATGGACGAAGTGCGCTTACCTAAACTCTGAAAGTAAGTGTGAGAGCGAGAACTAAACCACACCAATAACAGCGAACCACCTGCGACATTCAACATTCGTGTCATTTATTTGAAGTTTTCCCTTTGTAGAAAATTTTATTGTTTCTGTGAAATGAATACATTTGTTCGTTCGTACTTTGAACTATACTCGTCCCTTAAACATAAGTTGTTTAAGTCGCACGCCATTAGAAACCACCTCGGCATCTAGAAGGTAAGAAAACTTTGAAAAATTTTGCAGTTACTATCGAATAGCCATAGCATGTCTTGTGTGCAACGAAGCATGAAATAAAGGTAGTGAGAATGTTTTTAAATAAGATCCAGACAACTTTTAAAATATGCTAAAATCTCACGCGGCTCCCTGAATGACATGTAGCAGTTGTAGCATCGGAAACAGCTCATTAACAAACTATTCCTTGAGCACGTGCTGGAAATAAACTTCTTAATAACTGAAAGTGAGTGGTTACAGGAACATCCCAAACTGGCGCGTAGCCGTATTGACCGAGCAATAGTTACATGGTGAGTGAATCTATTGATGAGAACCACAAAGAAATAGACGTATAATCGAGAATATGAATGTTAATGAGGAACAAAAACTGATTCGATTAAGAAAGCGACATTTGGTCGCGAAACAAAACATTTACAAATCGTTTCGAAAAAAATATGGTTCACATCTTCACTGTTCGTTGTGAATATCTCTACACGTGTGTATTAACAATTGAAATGAATGAAAAATGTTTTTTACATCGATATCGGCCTAAAATGTTGAATTAAGTCATTTTGTCTTAACGAAGACCATCGCCTATACTGAACTGTTCAACGCTGTAGTTTTGAAGAGAATATGGTGACGGATCTTGATCGTGAATAAATATTCATGACAAAATTGGGACCAGAGAAAACGTCCGGATAATCGAGGTTCGACTGTATGCAACTGTGACAAAATTTAATTGTTGAGATTCCTAGAATCTGTTGTGGTGTTCTGGAAAGAATACGCGGACGGAATTTTCCATTTAGTGATTAAAGATTTACAGACTTTTATTGCTCCTCAGTTTTTTCCCTCTTAGGTTTTCAGCTACAAAATGTTTTCAGAGAAAATTTTGTTGAAATGTTTACATGTCAATGACAGTTTTCCAATGCGAACTTTTAACGGTTTCTTATATTAGATGTGAGCTTGAATGCATTCTTGTTTGTTTACCTCGTCCCTTCCAGCACAATCTGGAATTAATTTTCGTTGATGATATTATTGAGAATAACTCTGCCTTCTGCTATGTGAAAATTTATTTCACCGAACAAGGAAATTAGGAAATAACAAAAGATTGAAATTGAGCTGCATCATTGCATGAATATTATGGCGCGTTTTTAGTGTCAAAATTTAAAACCTCGTGTCAGGCTTGCTATTTTTCTTTCATCGCCAGCTATTCCGGTCACGAGCCTGCGGTAGACAGGCGGTTTCATAACAAAATGTCTGTAAACATCGCTACCGATTTCAATTTGCCAGACCGGGATATTGATACTACAAGTAAAAGCAATCTGTTAAAAATAAACAACAATAAAACGAGTGTGGTAAACCCTTCCTTTTACTGTCTCTCAAAAACGAAGGTATATTCCATACAAACCTTATAATTTAGGTGGCGAAGACGCGTAAATCCGGAGCATCAGGAGGGCATAAATCATTTCTAGAGCTAGGAGCTCCATTTGCCGGACTGGACCTCTGTAGTAGACCCTCTCCAGGTTCAAAATTTAAATTTTGCAGCTCAGAGCGATTTTTCAGCCCCTTCAATTTTTGGCCGCAAAACAGTAGAAAATTATCAAACCGAAGTCCACGATAAAACTGCAAAATCCCCTGTTTTCGAAAGGCGATATCTTGACTGTCTTTTGTCCAAATTTCTTGAAAAAACTCTCGTTTGAAAGCTAATTTTGTGGACTACGTTCTTCAAAGCAAGTTATTTTCCTCAGCGGCTTTCGTATGTGTTAAAATCTTGGTTATATAAACAATATATTCTGTACCTCACTTCGCGGCGATATGAGCCCGTTGATACAAGAAGAAGAACAGCGGTAAGAGGGAGTCACGTAAGGCACACTGAATTGTCGTGACCGAAATAGTTGGCGATGTCAAACCTCTTGTTTGACAATTCAGATTTACTGAAACATCCATTGTTTCAATTCAAAGCAATATCTCTTCGATTCAGTCATACTGTTTTTCTATTCAAACGTGCAATCCTTCGTTTTAAAAATGTTTTTCTACAACGAAAACATTCAGTCATCTAATTCAAACATACTATTGTGGATTTCAAATTTTCAATCTCGCAATTCAAAATAGTCCGTTCCGCAAGTAAAAATGCTATCTTTCTATTCCAATATGCAATTCTTTACCGCAAACCTGCTACTCGTCAATTCAAATACACTATTCGCCCCAGCTCCAAACTTTGACTAGCGTGAGAGCAAGCCCAAAACACCACCATCCTACTATTAAATTTACGGCTTACATATCAGCGGAAGAAATATACTTTGTGGACAAAAAAGAGGCTATTTCACTAATTCGTCTAGTTTGCTGTCTTTTAAAGTGCAATAATGCTGGTTGGAGACCAGTATACTGGCAGGCTTTATATCGCGGCGGACGATCCCATGGTCATGCAAATGTGCAAGTCGCCGTTTCGAGGGCGATCTTTTCTTGAAGGGGAAGTGGTGGTGTTTTGGACACCTGGTCGCGAAGAAATTCTTCAGATTCTTCTTGACGGCTTTCTTTTGCTGAATTTCTTTTGTCTTTTCACGCCATGTGAAATTCCCACGGGCGTTACTCCCTGCAAACCTCTCTTCACCTAGTGTTACTCAAGGCCCAAAACTTATCCGTGGGTGAAGAAACGCTCGTATTAAAGGGCTCGTAACGAGGGCTTACTATCACGCTCGTCAAAGTTTGGAGCTGGGGCTGAACGTTGTTATATTTATTGTAATGTGGTATGTCAAGTTAGTCTTCACATGCTGTGCGACTTTTTATGCCGCGACTAAAACTCATGGCAAATTTAGCATAACAAAAGGTAACTAAACAGGTTTACAACGCGAAAACGCAGCTATCTTTCATGTATAATAGTTCATTATTATTCATATCACTCAGCAAAGGAAAAAAAAATTGATAACACTTAGTTTTGGTGACGCGCGTTTTCATCGTGGGGTTGAATGAGCCAAGCGCTTGAGTGTCTTTGTTCAAAATTCGCACAACTTGCCCTGACATCCGTTCCGTGTTTTAGGATTTTGGGCCATTTTCTGCCGCTCCATTTTCTGCCGCTCCATTTTCTGCCGGCCATTTTCTGCCGCTCCATTTTCTGCCGGCCATTTTCTGCCGCTCCATTTTCTGCCGGCCATTTTCTGCCGCTCCATTTTCTGCCGGCCATTTTCTGCCACTCCATTTTCTGCCGGCCATTTTCTGCCGCTCCATTTTCTGCCGCTCCATTTTCTGCCGCTCCATTTTCTGCCGCTCTATTTTCTGCCGCTCCATTTTCTGCCGGCCATTTTCTGCCGCTCCATTTTCTGCCGGCCATTTTCTGCCGCTCCAAATATTCGAACTCCAAAGGAGTTCGAACATTTGAAGTGATGAATAGGGTTACCAAATTAAACAACTGGATGTCTCCATAGTCGAACAGCAGATCTGACCTAAAGGATTAAGCGTTGGAATGGAAGAATTGCCGGTTTGAATTGAAGGGTAGAGTGCTTGAATTGCAGAACGATTGTTTCAAAATGAAGGATTGTGTGTTTCTGTCGACAAAAAGCCTGTTTGAACTGGCGAATAGTGTATTTGAATTGACGAGTAGCAGGTTTGCGGTAAAGAATTGCATATTAGAATAGAAAGATAGCATTTTTACTTGCGGAACTGACTATTTTGAACTGCGAGATGGAAAATTTGAAATGCACAGTAGCATGTTTGAATTAGACGACTGAATGTTTGGATAGTAGAAAAACATTTTTAAAACGAAGGATTGCACGTTTGAATAGAAAAACAGCATGACTGAATGGAAGAAATATTGCTTTGAATTGAAACAATGGATGTTTCAGTAAACAAATAGCGTATCTGAATTGTCAAACAAGAAGTTTGAATAGAAAAATAGCAAGTCTGACTCGAGGATTTGAATTTTGACACTAAAAGCGCGCCATAGAATATTGATGTACATATTTGTCTTTGAAATTAATTAATTAAGATGCTTATATAAACAACTCACAGACACTTTAGGTAAACAATTTTGTGTTTGTTTGAAAATATATTTAATATAAAGTTTTATTGATATCGTATGTAATCTCCATATATTTGATCAAGTCGAGGATAGTCAATAATAGTATCCCTGTTTTTTTGTTTTGCTCATAAATTGAGTCAATTCGTTACTTTGAGGGAAAGACTCCATTTTAGTTGTCCGCGGAGTGAAACCTAACAACCGCAGTACAGGAGAAGTATAAAAAACAAGATATCCCCCGGTGGAGGCATGATTTTGTTTAATATATTACCTTAAGCAGTATTCTTATCGCCTTGGGTCCCATTAACAACACCAGAAACCATGATTTACATATTCTTTCCACTATAAAAACTGTTGGATACTAAATTCGAGAAATTTTGTTGGAGTGATTATCTAACCAAAAGTCATTATCTTTGGAGTAGGGATCCGAGCCAATTCTTGGTTTTCAGCTGACGTCATTTGCTTATGCAAATTAGATTTCCGCCATGTTGGTGCCCATGCGAGGTGTGAAATTGTAGGGAAATCTATGCCATTTCTAAGCGCTCGCGTTCAAAGTCTTCAAATAATTCATCTTACTAATGGATATTTCCGAAGAAAGCGACCCAAAATCACACGATGAGGTACCAGTACTTTCATCCTACGTGGATAACCTCGAAAACCACGTCCGAGAGCGCCATTTGAAGAAAATTTCTGTGGTTGGCGTAGATCCAGCGACCATACCGAGAGAGCAGTTCAGCTCGGAATGTTTGCCTCCTATAGAAGTCTCGGACTTGCTTTCCTATTTAGTTTTAGAGACAAGCTACTACACAAAAAAGCAGTTTAAGGCCTTCAAAAGTTTGGAAGCGTACAACCAGATGGTTTCTGGTTTCGTTGCGTCCGTTCAAGGGAAGGAAATCGCGGGCAGGATTGTTGTTGTGGCCAAGGTGAGACATTCACAGCGAATGAACGATCCTCTTGTGAACATTCGGATCATTGCAGAAAAGGACGGTATCATTATCTCTGCGAAGTCTCTGCAAATCTTGTTTTCACAGTTTTCTAAAGAATTAGAAAAAATTAGTAATTGAATTTATGCTATTTAATTCAATAAAGTAATGCTACTTGTTTACCTTGTATGTGAAATATTCTGACTTTTTCTGGCACTTGACAGTCTAGCTTTTTATTACTTATTATGCTTGACAGTGAGTAACAGAGTGCCTCACCCTCCAGAAAGTATCTCAGCATATCAATCAATGCTTTAAGGGGTGTAAACAGCCTATAAGCTTTAAAGTAAATTTTGTGTCTACAAAAAAATAATGCTACAATAAAACTGTTAAAAACTAATACAATGTGGCGGCCTGCAAATCTTAAACTACTACCCTGTGCCCCAAATTTTTAAATTCGAGGTATGCCACTGGCTATGACTCTGTAAACTACACTTCACAGTTGAATAAATTTTGCAATTTAGTCCTACCCCACTAAGGATGAACAATGACATATGTGAATACCTAGCATGAATGGAAATATGCATATCTTTTAATTTTTGTTCCTTGGGTGCCTCATCGGGTAATAAAAGTGGTTAGTTTCCAAATGGCAACTTAACTAATATGTTCTCTTAATAACTTATTACAACCAAATGTACTAATCAAGACCTGGGATCAGTTAAAAAAAAAAACTTTTACAGTTGTAATTCAAAAGTGTTTCTATTGTTTCAGAGGTTCAAAACAATAGCTATGCACAGCTGTAAATTACACTTGTAAGAATTTTATTGAATTGACCCCTGAATAACATTCAAACTTTCCCTTTATTTTGTTTTTGTTGTTGTTTTTTTGTTTGCAAAAGCAAAATTCAAAGAAAATGTTATACCTATACACCTCAAAGGGGAAGGGAGATTTCCAGGAGTCCATAACCTTATTTTACATATAGCTCCAGGTCAACATACACATCTTCAAAGTTAACTCTAACATTTACTTTCTTTTGCACTTGCAAACTGTTTTCACACTCAGTGGTAATCACCTTACATGTATCATTTCTTGATTTTTACATGTGTCACTTTATTTTCGCTTCATGTCATGTTGATGACAACTATTTTTTGTAACACTTAAATTTTGCAAATTTAAAAATTAAGGTGTCGTGAAAATATCATGTAGTTTAGGTATCTTGGAGCTTGTTGATTAAGCAAATTTGGAAGCCAAACTTTGCAGCTTTAACTCATATCAGGAGGTTAAGTCATAATATCATATCATATTGTATCCTGATAGTTTTCTTTGAGCTGCACTTTGCTAGATTTTTATTACACCCCCTGAAATAAATTTAAAAACACCCAGGTGGCTTGAGGTATCTAATGTGAAGTTGATCTAATCAAGTGGCACAATTGGAGAACAGAAATTAACAAGCGCTGCACAAACTCTTATCATATGATCCACCAATGCAGTACGCCTGTCACATGTAGTTTTCAATATTACATATCAGAAAGTCAGTTGGCAAGGTACCTTCCAAGATTGTAAATTTCCGTCTAAGCAGTCCAAATAACACGTTCAACATGAATTCTAACATTCGCAATGTCTCTTTTCTGCTCAACGTCCACTGGGTCGAGCTGAGATTTACCCTTTAGCTAACTGCTATGGCCGCCAGATGGGAAGAAAAGGCCTCCTTGTTCCCCTCGTTTCGATTTTCCTCTTCTTCTTCTGTCGAAGTATTTGGCTGACTAAAGTCGATTTTAGCAACAGGAAGGCTGCTTTCCACAAGCTTTCGACGTTTCTCTGCCGCTTCGCGTTCTTTGTCGTTCGACATCAAGTTGCTCCCGCTTCTTTGCCCTAACAGCTCTCTTTGCGTTCGCATCATAGTCTAATTTAGGGCGAACATTTTCTTGCCAAGTTGCAATGTGGGAACCCAATCCACGTCGTGCTTATGCCAGTAAGGAGCTGGCTTTCGAGAAAAAAAATGCTTTCCACAAACCCTTTCGCTGTTAAGCACGTCTATCGATTCTGTGTCTCACTACTGATCGCTTTTATCCATTTTTCTCTCCGCTCTGTAGTCAGTTCTTCTTCAAATTCTCCTTTGTTGGTTGTCAGTGAGGGTATTCGATAAAATCTAATCCCTTTCTCCCGGTCACTTCTACTTCCACATCGAAAAACAATGCAAAGAACCACTTTCAAGCTTACTTTGCACTGTGACCTCTCTACTGAGCGCGTTTGTTTGGGCACCAAAATGGCGGATAGCAACCGTCTTCAAGACGGAGGTCACGCGGGTGAAAACCAAGAATTGTGTAAATGATAGCTGTATAATGCCATTTTGTCTCGATTGGGAGTAGTGTTTGAGTCATAGAGCGATAGGGTGTGCTCATCGATGATTGAAGGGTTGTTGACCTGTGAAATAGAAAAAGTGGTTGATTCTTTTAAGCAGCAACTCGAGGGATGTATGCATAAAATCAAAAAGCACCGATCTGAGGGAGATTAACTATGATGATTGAAATGGATAAGACAGCGTTTTAAAACGCACCAAAGATAGCAAACGAACCAACTGCATATGATTTGATATGACTGTTAATATCTTCTTCCGAGTTTAGAATATATTGGCTCTGTATTTCTTCCTCTGTCCTTCGCATAGATGGTCTTTGACGTTTCTGATCTTAAGAGGTATATACCTACTTTCGATTAGACTTGTCCCTAAACATACGAGTCGCTAAATTCGTACTTACGTAACTACACATTGGCATCGAAAAGTAAGGGAAGAAGTTTAAATTTGAAATGAATAATTATTGTTTGCATTCAAATTTTTTAAAAAAGAAAGAAACTCAAGGTGAATTGTATGACATGAAATAGGACACAGACAGCTGCGTAGGTTTTTTACTTTTTTGCGGTATCATCAAGAAGATGAAGAGATAGTAGATCTGGGAAACAGCTGATAATTTATTGTTCACTTTAATACGCATCTGAAATAAATCTGAAATAAATAGTGACAAGGTTTTTTTGGGACAAAATTTGGGAATGTTTTTCATTTCCTACATCTTTGAATGACATTTAATGAGCTGTTTTAAAGGTGACCTATCAATGTTACAAACAACTTTATTTTGCTCTGGGGATATTTATTTTAGCGCTCGGAGCAGAAACAAAAGAATAGCAAACCAAAAATAATCAAGAAACAGGCGTGCAAGTCGATAACAAAACAAAAGCGGAAAAAAACCTAGCCTAAATACGCTCAGCCACTTTCGTCAAAAACACCTTTTAAAGTATTTGTTTTTTTTCATAGTGATCAATTGAAAAATTGATTTAAATAATTATTATTATCTCAGCTAACCACACATGTATTCAATTTGAAGAAAATGTTTTCATGTCTCAGCAATACTATCTATATCAGTCGAATGATCGCGTCAAAGACTCCGAGAGCCGAAACAAGTGATTTTCTCCCCTTTTTTCATGCGCGGATGTAGTTTGTCTGCAAGGGGAAAAACTGTGTTCGTCTTCATTGCTGAAAAACCTCTAATATAGGCAGGTAGGATTGTTGAGCATATTTTAGACAGCTTTTATTATTAATATTTTTTGGCGCAGTCGGCAATTTGTGAAACATTTCACTTTGAACAGCATAGACTGGCCATGCATCCCACAGGCGACATCCAAAAACATTTGAATTTTATTCGATTCTAAAACATTCTTGGAGTGATTTCATAAATTGGCTGGGTGACTCAACAGGCCAAAAACACAATAACTCTACAAGCCTTGAGTGAAGTAATTGAGGTTAGGGATCCGAGTAGATAAATAAGGCCTGGAAATGGACGACGCCCGGTGAGGACAGTTTTAACCTCAAACTGAAACTAACGTGAAAATACCGAGAAAGGCATTGAAATGACCACGCTTCCCAATCGATGCTTCATCTCCGCGTGAGATTTTTGTTTTAGATCTCCAGTATTTCCAAAGTAAATCGCTTTTAACATCATGCATATGACAATATTGTAATTGGTGTATGACATACTAACCATAGGAATTAGAAGTATGCGGGTAGTTTCAAATTGAGTCATCAAAGTCTGAATCTTTTGAGACTGCCATTTATGCAAATGTTAGTTAGAGGGGCTGATATGCTTGAAACCGACTAGTTCGGCAAGGATTCACATGTATATGATAAGTTTCATCCCTTGAATAAGTTATCTTATTTTCCTCTTTGTTTTCTTTCGTTTTCATGGCACTCAGTTACTGTTCTAATTGTAGGTTTTTACTTTCATTAATTAACTTAGTTGTCGTTACCTCACCATATCTCACCTCCCATTGGACATAGCAAACGTGCCTCGTTTTCAAGGCTATCAAGGTTCAGCCCTTCTTACAAAATGTACAGCTCGCTTTAATTAAAAAATGCAGCAATAATCAGGACGAATATACAGAGGTACAAAATACCTAAAAAATGGATAGATTTTGTACGTAAAACCTTTTTACCAAATCCGGACTACACAGGGAGTTGTATGAGTCAGTCATTTAACATTTTACTCGAATTATATTGACAATGAAAGTGGAATTGAAATTCCCGAGGCAAGAATACACAAAATCAAGAAGTAAAGATTGTGGTCCTTGACGGTTTCAGCCTTCTGACAACTGAATAATACTCATATGACAGGGAACCAAAAACGCACCAATTACAGCGAACCGACCCACTACGTTTGTTTTTTCATAATCAACAACTTAAGACAAGATTAAAATGATTATCTGAGGTAAATGACTGGTGTTTTCATTAGTAAGAAAATGGTTTATTTAGCTTTAGTAATTCCATCTATATTCTCGAAATATTGAACATGAAATGTTTTCGAGTTTAATCTGTTACCAACGTATGAGCAACATACCGAGGAAAGCTAGGGCTTGTAAGTGTTCCAAGAGAATATTAATCAGCCTTCATTGACAGGGGGCACTGAACAAGTCTTTCGTCGGCCTCTCCAGGGAATTCCCAAGCGACTGTAATGATACGAAAGCGTTCCCTGGGATGAAAACATACTTTAACTAAGTAGTTTCGAAACCCAAAAACGTCCTCTCTGTTCATTTCCGGGTTACTTGGTAAGTACAACAACACAGAATTTCACTGACAATGGGTGTTCCAGCCATGGCAAATTACGTAGGTTTCCCTACGACTTGAAAATTTTAAAAGCATGAGTTTTTTAATTTTTGCATCAATATTAGTATTTCGATTTAGATTGTGAATTGAACTGATCTCACCTACTGTAGTCAAGTAATGAAACACGCTCATTTGTACTGCAAATAAAAAAAAATAGTTTACTCTTTGTACTCAAAGAACATAACCAGATATCCTTCGTTAACGTTGTTTTAATTTTCTCTTTCAGTGATTTCATCTCCATTCGTCTTTCAACAGAAGTAAAAATGAATAACAGCGATGTAACCTCAAAGTTACCTCAGCAACAGTCCGACGATGGAGTCAAGGCCTTGAGCAAACTTCTTCCAATTGCCATAGCAATAGTTCTGGCTAATGGACTCGTGTTTGTCTTGTTTTACCGATGTCCCCGTCTCCGCACTTCCTCAAACTATGTGCTTCTTAGCCTGGCAATTTGTGACTTCAGTACTGGCGCTTTCGCCATTCCATACTTCATTGCTTATAACTTTGAGATTCTCCCAAAAGAATTGCACTATGGGACATACGCTTCGCATACATTACTGGCTGTTTCAGGTGCTTATCACATACTCGTTATTACTGCTCTTAAGTACTTGGCAACTGTCAGACCCCTGAAACAGTACGTGGTGACTGAGAGATTGGTTTTAAAAATTGTGCTCGGCGTTTGGATCATTTCTACGGTTTTTGCTGTCATTCCTCGTGTTTGGCAAGATGATGAAGCATCTGAAAGTTGGTACATCATTCACACTACAGTTTGTCTTGTTGCAGTGTTCCATTTTCCGTACGTATTTATGATTTATGCATTCATAGCCATGTTCAGAGCGATTACTAAAAGACAGCGACCATCTTTGGTAGAGAACAACAAGCTACGAAAGCAGAAGAAAAATGAAAGTGACCGGAAGTGTATTTTGGTTTTCGCAGCCATGGCGATCATATTTGCATGCTGTTGGTTGCCTTATTTTACCTGCATGCTATTAGGAATAGAAGGTGTTGTATTAGAGGCATTTCTGGTCATTCGATACATCACATCTTTCGCCAACCCTCTGCTCTACACGTTTTTCAAACGCGACTTCTGGTCCGCCCTACGAAATCCGTCGCAGAGGAAGAAAAACTTCAGTTTTTCCTATCAAAAAAGTCAATCTAAGTCTCTCAATCTCACTAGCCGATTAAGGGCAAGGTCACGCGTCAAAAATAGAGGATTTGTGCCACCCGGAGGAGAAAGACAAGAATCAAGCTTGCTTCGCGATGGAAACGTGACCTTCGGTGAGGAGATATTTCGCACAACCCGTGTTTAACTGCTTGCAGGGCATGAAAAGGGAACACAGACTTGGTTCTTCATGTGCACGTTAAAAGCTTCCGTGCTGAGTCGCCGTCAATAGCAGTTGTGTGGTTCAACTAATGCATAACTTGCAGAAGTTATATGCGCGCCGAGTGGTTTCTTAGTCTCTACTTATACCCAAGGCGGGAGGGAGGCGAGATGAAAAGTGTTTTGTCTTGGAACGCAGCACAAAGGATAAATAAGCTGGGCTGTTTCGTTTCATCGTTATAGCATATAGTTTAATTCATTAAGCCAATCACATTGAAAAGATCGCTTTTAGGAATTAATTAAAAGCTCGATGTCGTTGTGAAGGTTTCAATAAGCCACATCAATAGCACGTAAAAAATGCCAATGAAAAAGCATTTTGTTTGACGTAAGTTTGTTCTCCTCAAGCGATACATAATTAGTGAAATCTTGACGCCGCTGAAAGGTAAAAACTGTGTTTAAAAGCGTTCTTAAGACAGTGTTTGCTACTTCAAGTAACCTCTGACGCATGTCGAGATAAACAAGTTTGGATTAAAATTTCAAAGTATTTTACGTTATCGTTACCATGTATACGAAGACTACTCTATAGAAAATGATTCAATTCTAAGCTATTAGAACGCATTTCGATTATGAATTATTAAGGCAAGTCCAAAGCAGTTATGGATAGGTAAGTGAGTAAGAAGTAAGTAAGAAAGTAAACTTTATTTACACAGGGTAGCTCCAAGGTTGGTCTCCATACGTGCCCTGTATCTTAAAGAATTGATTTACATTGAGAATTTTCATTAACTATCGCATTCAAAGAGCCTAATAAAAATACAACAATAGAATTTAAGAACTAAATTTTGAGGCTAAAAAATACAATACAAAATTACTTTTTAAGCCTAAAATATGATAAAACATCAAACTCGTGATCAAAAGAACTGTCTTGCTCGGCGGCAGAACGTCTGAATGTTTTCACTCTTCGCAATATTTACAGGGAGTTTGTGAAAAAAAATTGCGCCAGTAAAAAGAAAGGTCCCTTTTTCAAAATTCTGTTTAATGTTTGGTAGGGATAGCCTCACACTTTGCCTTGTGAAATAATTGTGAATGTTGGAAAATCCAGTAAAATATAATGAACAATAACAACGGACTAATGAGTGAAGACAGAGAAAAGCGAGTTTTGCTTTGTGGTAAGAGCGTCTGCTGGAAAGAGTCAGCCAGTGCAGTTGCTCTATTGCCTCAGATGAGTGAGAGCAACCTGTGATGATCCTTGCAGATCTAGTCTGTAGGCGCTGTAGTCGATCTATATCTCGCTGTAGAAGGTTACTCCAAGCAGTATCACAGCGATCAAATGATGGAAAAATTAAAGCTTTGTGAACAAGTGCTGCTGCTTCCTTTGTTACGAAACTTCTGGCACGGCCAAGGATACTATCTCTTGACGCCACCTTTCTATACACATAGGCCACATGAGCCTATTAAGTCACAATTAGCTTTGATAATTACCAAGTCTAGACTACCTTTGATACTCAATTACAACTTTCTCTAAAAACACAAGTAGGTAATTGTAGGTACGTTTGCGTAATTTTTGTCTTGCATTATCAAAATTTGTTGTAATGGCTGTCAATTAAGAGTCAGTATTTTTTTCGCTTATAGATTATAAAGGAAATCGTTAGAAATCAAGAGATTATGTTAGATATTATTCACGCGAGTCGGAATGGAGTGGTAGCTTTCAAGTCAAAGTAGAGGAATGATGCTCCAGATACCTTCTAATTTTTTCTAGAACAGGTTTCTTGAACGTGATTGGTCATCACCAGTCCGATTTAAGTATTAATAGGACAGTATACGCATCATGCTTGTAATTGGACAGTGTTATGCGACAGGTGACACGTCGTGCCTGTGTAAGTGGACGGTACGTGTCATGTGCGCGCGGTGTTACCGCGCATTTTGACGAGTTCTATGAAAACGTATAACCGATACTCTAATGAGATTGTATTATATTTCTTTTTAGACAAACATTTATTTTACTCTGACTGCTTTGATCTAGGTAAGTCCAACTTCTATGATACCCTGCTTACTTGCGACTTATCAAGGACTTCGAAGCTCCTAAATGTTTTTGTTGTTGTTAATAGTATCATCCTGCTATGGCAAACAGCTGCTGTTAAGTGGAAAAGGAGAATTTTTTTCGACACACGCAATGTTGCAATCTTGCATATGCGAGTCGACGAGTGTGGTCCTAAGTAGTTGCACTGCATAATATACTCTGTATCAGGACCCTTCCTTGGGGCGTATACAGTCAGTATACTCAATTGGGTACGGTAAATATAAGGAGGTGTAAGGTCCGTACAATGATCAATACGCGTCAGGGTATGCTAAGAAAATACCAGGACAGTATGCACGGGTGGTATAATTTCTTATATATCAGGATTCATGGCCTTGTACATCATAAATACTGTGTGTGGCATGCGATATACTAGTATGTATACTCGGCAGACATACGGGTTCTTATACTTCATGTTGAATTCATTATATTCATGCCCTTATACATCATGAATACTGTGTGTGGCTTGCGATATACTGGTATGCATACTCGGCAGATATACGGGTTCTTATACTTCATGTTGAATTCCTTATAGCTAAGGATACAAAGCAGCGTATACACATATCGGAGACGACTTAAAGACGAATGAATTCTGGGAATATTTACGGGGTATACGAATTGATATATTTGTGTTAACGTTTGGATTTATTGCATGCCGGCCGAGCAGAGCATCGACGTAATGATATCGAAATATTAAAAAAAAAAAACAGAGAAATTCATTGAACCTTGGAACCCAGAAAGGAGTATAGAGTGTTGAATTGAGATAAATGCATTTTATGACACAAATTAAAGAAGCAAGTTTTCATGATATTATTTTCATGAAATTATTTGTTTTAAATTTAGCGGCACCATGCGCGCGCATGGTTCTCATGAGGAACTCCGGCAAATTGAAGATTAACAAAAGAAAAAGAAACGAAACTTGAAGGCAATTTTCGAAAAACTTGCGGTGAGCTACAGAATCTCTATCTCTTCTTCTGAGATGCCTTCCTCGTGTCTGTCTTCTTGCTCGTCCCCCGAGTCGTCCGCTTCATCTGTAGACGATACAGAAAAATGTGGTTAGTTCGTTGAAGCATTAACAGTTTAATCGAAAGCGTTATTAGCTAGAATGCACAGTAAATCCTCCTATAGGTCTTGGTCATTTCATGCATCAGTCATGTGAATAACTTCCAATCCAACTCCAAAATTTAATTCTAGAATGGAGGCCATGATTACTAAATAACCATTTTTTTGCTTTCGATGGAAGATACACATGAAGAGGTGTCTTCAATATTTTTGATATTAACACCTTTTTCAATAGTCAAGTGCATTAAATATTTAACATACCTCTGTGCCGGCTCCTCCTCTTCTACTTGCTTTAGATGGGCCCTCCACCCGTCATTGAGAACCCACTTGGGCGTACCAACTGGTGGCTATTTATGGGCCTCCTCCCCTACTTTTGAATTCGTTCGCTGCCACCTCTCGTTAACAGAGCTTTCTGCCCTTTGGCTTCTTTCATCAAGCATGTAGAAAAAAAAATATATAAAATCTCATATAAATAAAGTTTTTTTTACTTGACGGAATTTTCTTTAGCGGCGTGTTCAAAAACCACCCGCTCTTATTTTGATTGTTAGCTTTCACGATCCAGGTGTTTCAACGTCGTATCTTAACTTAGAGAGTGCATGTGAGCATTACTTACTTTCTAAAGAAGTTATTCAGCACGTGACTTCGGTGTCTAGGGGGCCTTGAAATCCAGCCCCCTTCCTCTTCACTGTTGGTGGCATCATCGTCCGTTGACATGTGCTCCTTGGTAAGCCTAAGCGAGGGTCTCCTTTTCACCCTTGAGGTCACTCTTTCTTCTTCCGTATTTCTATGAAAAAAAGTTGACCTTTGTACAATTTTATAAGGATAACTTAGTTTAATTTCAGACGGAGCTTGAAGTTATGGAAATTTGATTAAATACACCGGTGAGGTATGCCGTGAAAGATGACCACATTATTTTCTACTGCCGATAGAAGGGCTTTTTCAAACGAAAAGCTCGCAACAGTCACGGCTGACTCGTTAACTTCGCTCGATTTCCTTGGTCGAACGGAGAGCAAAACGGAAAAAAGTTACCCTCTCTTTTCTGAGGTTTTTCTATTCTTCATTTTGACTTCCTCCGTGATCTTTCCTAATACACATCTGCGGATGTGCTCGTGATATTTTTTGGCTGTTTCTGCGGAGAAACAATGAGTTTATTAGTTTTATGGAGACCCTATTTTTAAAAGTGCAGAATATTATTGATCTCTCAAACTTGTTACGGTTTTGCTGGAGATGCATAGGTCATGATCAGTTACTTTCGACCGCAGCTCTGGGGAATCCACCGCGGCGACAGAGTTCTTCCACAATTAACTGTGTTACCTTCTTGTTGTGAGGACTACTGACCCTAAAGTGACTGGGATAATATTACATTTTGTGAGGTGAAGTTAACCTGGGTTGCAAGTAATCATGGTCAAATAAAAATGCCATGCACCCACCATAACGTAGCTCCATTTTCTGCCTTTAAAAGCACACACAACCCACAATTCCTCTATTCGCTCCGACGAAGGGCTAACGCTCGAAACGTCAGCTTTTGTAATCATTACGGTGGCCAATTTACCATTTCAACTTTTGTTGATATATCCAAATTATTTCGTTACTCCCACCGACGCAGCCCCAAACAGTTTCTTTCGAAACTATCAGCCTTTATTCAAATAAAAATGTGAATAGTATTCCTCTTGGGGAGACGATTTAAGGAATCTAGTCTTCCAACCTCTCCCCCTTTTACTTCTGTCCAATTTCTAGAAGTGCTTGCAACTGCTGAAGCCGTATACGGGCTACAAGTAAATTACTGAATGATCTTGAAACTACCTTGAGATAAAATTCTTTTGTACGTGGACACTGTAAACGATGTACTGATCAAACTGATATCATGTTTCCAGTTTATCAGCAAATACTTAATTCTGATCGCGCAATCTAGTTTAGATGCCGTAAGGATGGTTAGAAAGCAACAATACTGGAATTCCTCTTTGCTGGTTATCTAATAACAATTGCAAGTTAATAACCAATGGCTGATTTTGCAATAGAAAAGCTGAGCCAAATAGCGTTAAATTGACCGAGGACGCCAATGCGAGAGTCGACCACAATGAAAGGTAGACAGATGTGTTTAGACTTCACACGTAACAAGGCGCTGGACTCTCTTCTACTTCCCCCAAAATCATTTTACAAAGGTAACCTCGCCCTCGACATGAAACCCTCGAGCCCTCTACCCTCGACAAAAAGGGTGTCCGGTCTTTTCGTCCGAGAGTCTTTTCGTCCAAAACTATTTTCGTCCAAGTCTTTTCGTCTAAAAGTGTTTTCACCTAAGTCTGTTCGTTTACTTGTGAAGTCTTTTCTCGAAGCAAATAAATAACTTTTAGAAGGCTAGATAAGGCTATAGAAAGAACTTGTTGCGAGCCGCCGCCATTTTGGTACCGATACCTTTAGTCACCAATCTTCGTTTACGAATTCAACGTCATGAATTTTACGATAAATACACAGAGAACGAATGAAGTTGTAACGCAATATACTTTATTAAATAGTGGCAAAAGTAAAAATTTGCTTGCCGTTTAATTATTTCACGCGAAAGAAATGGGAATATTAGGCTTGTTGTTAAGCGTCTATTGAGCGTAAAAGGGAAACGAAGTGTAACATCACTACGTGAATGGCTCGCAACAAGTTTTTTCTGTAGCCTTATCTAGCCTTCTAAAAGTTATTTATTTGCTTCGGGAAAAGACTTAACAAGTAAACGAACAGACTTAGAGAAAATACTTTTGGACGAAAAGACTTGGACGAAAAGACTTCTGGACGAAAAGACGGTAATTCACAAAAAGATAGGCTCTTTGAAAAATGTTTGAAATGTTTGTAAAACACTCACATTTCCTTTCCCTTGTACTGATTGGCGACATCTCTGCTGTTGTGGAGCTTGTAAACTTCCTTCTAAGACAAGACAACCAATTCTAAAAAGCTGTAGAACTGAAAATTAAAGCTGTAATCTCAAGCATTAATTGAATGATGAAAAAAGTGTTACCCTTGTTCTATCGAATGAGGCATCGCAAACTACCTTTTTTGAATAGATGTAGCATAGTTTGGCGGTACCGCCAAGACAAAGTTAAAGTGCTACTGCGACGAAATTTTTGCATTTTATTTTCCCAATTTTCTGGTGTTAACTTCACATTTAGACCCTAAACTATAAGAATAAGCGTAAGTTTCTCAAATTTGACGACGTTATTCCCTAAAAACAGCGCCGAGAAGACTTTAAATATTCTTCCGCCATTGCTCGAATAACACACAGGACAGCCCGCGAAAATAACTACAGCGGTTTTAGTTGTGACGTCATTGACTCACTTCGCCACGCGAACAACAACAAAACAACAGAGGGAAACACGCAGTATTCGGCACGTCTTCACGCTCAAATTCTCCTTCTGTTTCTTCCGACGACGATTCGGAGTTAAACTTCTCCTTCACTGAAGATCCATCAGACGATAATGGCGAAGGATATCTTCACGCTGACAGTTTAGAGCCCGTTGCGACCGAAGAAGAGGTCGCAGGGTACAAAGAAAGTTCTGCGAGTGAAGAAGAGGAACAACAGGAATACCGACGCCGTCGCACTGGTGACACAAGTGTTAGTACATGGTATGCATTACTCTTACAGCTGTAAATTTACTTTCCTCCTGCTCGTATCTCATTTATTTTCGTGTTTTGTACCCGTAAGACTTCTTATCGTGTTTTCAGCCGGATAACATGTCTTGTACTTCTCCAAGGTAACTTACTATTTGAATGTAGAATATTGCGAGAAGCTCATGGAACAGTTGTTGCGCTTGATAGATGTAAATGTTCTTTCTGTTCTCTGGAGGCCATATTAAGCCAGAGGAATATATTTGCTACAAAGAAATCGATCGCGTCGGCGAGGTGATGGACCAATTGGACCTACAGGATCGATGTATTACCCTCCATCCCGGTTTCCGAGATGTGTGCCTAAACCGGTGGGTTCTCGAGGTTGCTTCTTTGAACCTCAAAGCGAAAGCGGGTAAATCATACCGTGTACTTCGCGGTCAAGGAGGGAAATAATGCTGACAATGCGATACAAAGAAAATAATGTTTGTGAATGATTTTCATGCTTAAACCTGCATTGAGTTGCCACTGTCCCTTACAGGAAGGGTGTGCATTTCTTGTTACCCAGAGGTGGAGGCAACATTTTCATGCAGAATTTCTTTGATTGCCTATAAGTAAAAGTAAAAAAACGGATTTATAAGTCACATGAACATGAGTAACATTACTAGGGTAGCAAAAAGGAATCACGCAACGTGAGATATCCCGCTCTATGTGGGGAGAGCCAAATAAGTTCAGTGCTACTCACCATGCGACGAGCTCGCTTCGAAAGAGTTTCCTCGATCTCTGTTTCCGAGGTTTTTTCCAAATGGTTGGAAAGGAACCTTTCTTTAGCCTTCTAACGGCGCCATCCACATGGACTGACCTTTCAAAGGAATCTAGCGAAAAGTGGTCAGAACAAACAGCGAAGCGACCATCTGGATTGAAATGTGCACGATGTGTGTCAACGAAAGCTTCCATTTCGCGCGAAACGTCTTGTCGATCGGCGACTTATGGATGGAAATTCCGGCCGAGATATCGGAAACATTACTGCATCCTTGCACAACACAACGTCGCGAAGGCAGGCCTTTACAATAAATACGGAAAAGAAAGCCGGGGAACAGTTCTTTC
Source organism: Stylophora pistillata (assembly GCF_964205215.1). Lineage (NCBI taxonomy): Eukaryota > Metazoa > Cnidaria > Anthozoa > Scleractinia > Pocilloporidae > Stylophora > Stylophora pistillata. The sequence goes on from NC_142525.1 coordinate 11,793,184, forward strand.
GAATTTTACTCTTTCTTTCCTGCGGAACCAGAAAAACAACTCTCTCTCGGCATACCAAATTAGCCACGTTTGCTAAGTCGTTGACGTCACTTCCGTCCTCGACCCAGTTTCTTCTTCTTCGCGCGGAGTTCTGTAGTTCGAAGAATGGCGGCCGTTTAGATCGCGAATCTACAGGGAAAATAAAATTATTTCTCGATGGAGTTTTGCCTTAAGATTTGGCAAATTTGTTACTTAGGGTAAGTACTTTCAACCTCTGAGGAGAAAAGAAAAGGTGCATTTTTGGTGGCAGTAGCACTTTAAAGAGTCGGCACCTTTTAAACTCCTCCCCAAAAATTTCTCACCTCATTGTGGGTAACGAAGCTGAATGCCCTTATTTTTGAACCTTAACGGTTTAAAAGTTTGAATTTACTGTATATACTGTAATTTTGGTATAATTGCACTCTAAATGTCACTCGAGTACTGAGATCGTCTCATTTACTTTGAATTAATGGTGACATCATATATGTTAAACGTCAAAGGTTTTTTAAGACTTATATCGCAACCTACGATACTAATTGCTAGCATGTGCGCATCCTGACGAACACTGATCGCCATATATACCTATATGTAGCCAAATGATAAAAAAAGCATACTTACTTGAACGACGAGTGATGATGTACTTCTCTTTCTCTTTGCTCCGCGGCCACCACCACTGGTTGACTGATTAGCTTCCAGAACGTGATCGGTCATCAGTTCGCTCTCAAGAGCATTAACTTTGTCAGTCAGCTCTTCGATCCGCTCGTTTGAGCTCTGCACAAACTCTTGTAGTTTCTCTACGGTTCTTTGGCAAGCTGTAAGACCAGCAATTACCTGCTGCATCGTTTCTCGACTTTCTCTTGAGGACAATGGTCTGGAGGCGGAGCTAGAACGATTAGCAGAACTGACGAAGATCGATAAAATCTATGGCTAGCTGGGCTTGACCTCGAGCCCGGACGGTCTGAACTTGTCGGAGTTGAGGCGATGGAGTAAAAATTTCCTGAAGTGCTGAGATTTATCGAGGTAGACTCTCGGGACATGTTTGCGAAATCAGACCAGAAGCATTAAAAGCACACTCTTGACACTCTGACTTATGGTACCGCCGTGCACGAAATGTGAATTTCCCGCCAAAAGCCCTTGTTAAAGTCGGCCGCCACAACTATGTAGCCGGGCCTTTAGAAAAGAATGGAAATGATTCGCTTTTGAACATATTGCTGACCTACATCTTTAGAGGAAGGTAAAATGGACGCCAAGCCATCTGCAGATGATATTAATATACAAAGTTCGAAATCTAAGAAGCGATTGTGCGATCGCTGTGATCGCTTGGTCTCAATCCGGACTTACAACGCGCAAAAACGAAGGAAGGCAAAACCAGTAGTTCTCTACATCTACATCTACTTTATTACTCTTCAACGCTATTACACATCAAGAAGAGATAAAAGAATAAAAATATAAAAATATAAACATAGCTAATAAAAATAATAAATAAATAAAATATGTAATTAACAATATAGCTATGCTTAAACTTAGAAAAATTTTGTACTGCAAAAAGCTGAATAATTAAGTGATCTAGTTCCAGGTGATAAACAGTTCCAGTCCTTTATAGTTCTCGGAAAGAAACTATACTTGTAGTAGTCATGATGTACAGGTGGTTGAATAAATGAATTCGTCGAGCAATTTCTAGTTTTCCTAATAGACAATTGATAATAAGATGGGATAGGCAAAGCAATACTATTGTTCACAGATTTATGGAAAATTTGTAAACGATGGGATTTTCTTCTCTCGCTTAGTAAATCCAAAGATAGGGATTTCTTCAAATTGGACACGCTAGTGTTATAGCTATAATCATGTTTAATAAATCTCACTGCGCGACTTTGGATAGCTTCTAGTTTCTCCACTTGATTCTGTCTATAAGGATCCCATACTGCAGACGCATACTCTAAATGTGGCCTGACAAGTGATACATAAGCTGCACGTTTAGTTTCTTCAGAGCAGGCATACAAGTTCCTTTTCACAAACGCAAGTGAAGAGTTCCCCTTTTTAGCAATATTGTCCACATGAGTATTCCACCGCAGATCACTAGACAGCAAAACACCTAAATAATGATGTTGTCGAACAGATACCAGGGTTTGGTTGTAAAGAGTGTAGCCTTTAACAACCGGGGATCTACTACGGAAAACAGACATTTTGTAGCATTTAGAAGGATTGAACAGCATCTGCCACCTATTAGCCCATTGGCCTAGCTTGTCTAGGTCTCGCTGTAAAGCCAAGGTGTCATCATGATGAGTGATTTTATGATAGTTAAAGGTATGCATCAATGTAAACCTTATGTCATACTCGAAGTATTGTGTGATGTTTTCGTGTGCTGATATAAGTCGCTGCTGTGTTTAATCACAATTTCTCTTTCATCAATAGATGAACCTAATGTAACGTACTCAGAAGATTTTCACTCTAACTCAAGTGACCACGAGTTTGACTTTTCCATTGATGAATGCCCCAGGTTTTCTCTCACAGTGCTTCCCACCGAAAATCCAGGCAATCGAGGTAAACTTAAAAGAAGTATATATATGCATGTAACAGTACTTTTCAATGTGTTTATGACTAAGTAGACTATTATCTGAGATGACTGTAGTTGGACTGGCAGGCCAGGGAAACTAAACAACATTATAATTTGGAGAGTATATTTTTGAAATTTTAAGCCTCCTAATTTTCACAGCAAGCATACCTTTATTAAAATATTTAAAATAAAAGAGAAAAAGAAATCAACAGTAATTAGATAGAATGATATGGAAACTTAGAATCAGTCATACATACGTTGCATTTTTAAACATTTGGTTGTGGTAATTTACTTATAAATATAGCTCAAATGGATATGCTTCTTCGTAATTTTCCTCATTTCCTTGAATTTCAAAAATAAGTCAGGTGATCCACCAGCCTTCACTCGCTTCCATAATTTTTTCTTTTTTCTAATAAGTTTCATTAGTATTTTGTGGTAAATTACATGTGCTATAGCAATGCAATGAAAATACTTTGACCACATATGTGCATTATTTGCACTGGTTCAAATTTTTCGCATAAATTCTGATTTCCTTAATCTACAACTATGAAAAATGATTCAGAACATAGGAAATGAGCCACAATATGATCCAGCATGAAACTTCTCAAAATCATGTTTTTCTAATGAGAACCGCGCTGCTAATGTCGCTTTCGTTATGTAATACCAAGTCGATATTCTCACACATGTTTGCCATATGCACGACACTCGAATGCTTTCGCCACGTTTTATGTCTTATTTTTTAGCTCGGAGCACATGGGTTTCTGATATTATTTTACTATTTCTTATATAAGTTGCAGCGAATTTTATATTAGATTGATATGACCGCCTTCCGGTTAGCGCAATGGATGGAGCGCCGGACTGTTGAGCGGGAGGTCGAGGTTCGAGCCCCAGCCAGACCAAAACTCAAGGTCTTAAAATTACTGAGGAGAATGTGCTACCTTTCCATAATATCAGGAAATGGATAGACATTCTAGTCTTCTCGGATAAGGACGAATAAACCGTAGGTCCCGTCTCCTGGAGGGTTAGAGGTAGGAGACGTTATTTTCCCACGCCCGAGATCACTGTGTGTTGGATGTCCTCCCCTGGGGTGGGATGGGTGGGGTTGGGTTTCCAGGGTATAAAAACCTAGTAGGGGACTTAGAGTCCTATTGTTTCTACACCTACCTATGGTAAATCTCTAAATAAATAATAAAAAAAAAAACAATTAAATAAACACTAAAGCTTAACAAAAACTATAACTTCAGCTAGCTTGCCAGCAAGCAGCAAGCAGCAATGCCAGCAAGCAGTTAAACATGGCTTGTATGAAATGCCTCCTCACCAAAAATCACGTTTTCATCGCGATTCATTCTCCGTGTCCTTTTGCTTTCGAGTGACGCCAACCTTCTGTTGTTGACAGTTGATCTTGACCGTAATCGGTCAGTGAGTTTAGGAGACTGGGTTTGACTTTTTGTGCAGAAAGATTGGTTTTCTGTGTTCTTCGCAAGCAAGACCAGAGGTCGCTTTTGGAAAACGTGTAGAGCAGAGGGTTGGCGAAAGATGTGATGTATCGAATGACATTGGAATAAATTTGGATTCTCATGCTAAGAAATAGAATATGATAAAATCTGGAAACTGAGGAATAGCATTTAAATATGATCGCCACGGCTGCGAAAACCAAGATACACTTCCGTGGCATGTTATTCTGAACCAACGGTGATCGCTTCCCATGAGTTATCGCTCTGAACATTGCTATGAATGCGTGAATCATAGACTCACTGCCAAACAAAAAAAATGACAGCACAAAGCGTAGAAATGATCCAAACCCTGAGCACAATTGTCAAAACCAATTTCTTGGTCATCACGTAGTGTTTCGGTGGAGTGACAGTACTTGAGCGCATTGTTAAAAAGTACGTGATAAGAACCTGAAACAGCCAGTAATGCATTCGAGGCTTATATCCCATGGTGCAATTATTTTAGAAAAATTTAAAAATTACTATAAACAATGAAGTACGCAATGGCGATAGCAACCTGGAAAGTTTTTTCGGATTTAAAACTACTGCATTTTGTGAAAATGTTCACATTATAAACTGCCTGGATCTTCATTCAGCTGCGGTCGTAAGACAATGCAACTGTCACGTGATTATTTTACCGTTTTGGTAGTCGTATCACCTCGGAACTTTAAATATAAAAACAAATTTTATGAGCACCCACCTCAATAGATCGATTTCGTGTGACGTCACACATTATTGCGCCCGCCATGTTTGTGCACCTCTGAGGACATGTAAATCTATGCCAAAGCTATGATATTAGTAGTTTAGCTCACGATTATCATGGATTCCGGCGAAAATACAACAGATAAAAGTCAATTCCCGGACCAAGAACCGTCTACACCGTTGTCTGACTACGCAAAGAAGCTTGATGAGGCATTAAAACAGCGTTATTTAGAGAAAATCGAGTGTATTGGTATCGATCCAATATTGATAAAGGGGAAGAACTTCGATCCCGATTGTCTACCTCTCGTCGAATCTGCAGACATATTGACGTATTTGGTTCTCGAAACAAGTTACTATACGAAGGATCAATTTAAAAATTTCCGAAGTCTGGAAGCTTTTAACCAGCTGGTTAACGGTTTTGTCACTAGTGTTCAAGGTCACAAGACCTCGGAGAAATTTGTCGTCCTTGCGAAAGTTCGTCATTCACAGCGAATGAATGACACATTGATAACTGTGTGGATTATCTCCGAAGAAAGAGGAGTCATTATTGGAGCCCATTGCTTGGGTTGCAAAGCTGGTCTTGCTGAATCGTGTTCTCACATTGCTTGTGTTTTGTATTACCTTGACTCTCGGACAAAGATCCACGAAAAACTTACTTTCACACAAATGAAATGCCAATGCATTCTTCCCCCTTTTGTTCAAGATGTTGAATATGCAAGGGTGAGAGATATAAATTTCAAATCTGCTAAGAAACTTAAGTCTGAACTTGATGAAAATATTGAGAATCTCATGAATGATGATTGTGAACAATTTTATGAAGAAAATAAGAAATCTAAAATCAAAGATAAATCAGTTCCAGTACCTACTCAGGGAGATATGGACGTTCTTTTTAGTGAGTTGAGTGAATGCAAAATAAAGCCTGTTGTACTAAGTCTTGTTCAACCTTATACTGAAAGCTACGTCAAGTCAAGTCGGCACATCACTACTGTTACAGATCTTTTTGACAAAAAATACTTAGAGCTATCATATCCAGAATTACTTAAAGTCTGCATGTCCATAAAGCTTGACAATACTAAAGAGAACATTGATCAAGTTGAGAGAGAGACACAATTAAACAAGGAAAGGGTATAAATTTCTTCAAACCCCGAGCAGGCAGAATAGGTGCCTCACAAAGTAAATCAGCTTGTCACACAAACCCTGCCCTACCTTCTCAATCATTGATAAGACAAATTTGTTTTCTTTTGTTTGAATATGACTATTAGACACTAATAAACACTGACTATTAGTAATTTTTTCACAGTCATAAGGAAATCACACTAGTTCTTATTTAGGCACTATTTACATGGGTAATCATTCAATCAGAACAGTGGAATAAATGGCAAATACAAATTGTGAGAAACTGGTTGTTACATAGATATTTTAAATAAATTCTGGTATCCAAATTTTAATAAATAGTTATTAAAACTTATGTGTCTTTGCTGTGTCAATAAAATGCGTCAGTCGACTGGAACTCCCCCCTGGAAAATTTTGACAATTTTAACTCCCCCTGGGGATTGATGGTATTAATGCTACATTAGCTCCTCAGTCAACAGTTGTTAGATTTACCTGCACTCCCTAATTGTAGGTGGGGGGTTGAGGGTGTTTTCAATTGACTGGTGCATAACATGCAGTAATCAATCAAGTGGTACAATGCCTGGGCTCAAATTTGTTAGAGCAGAATTAACGGTAATAATTCTGTCTATCATTGGCTTGGCATTCTCTTCATTTCTTTTATCACATGCCAAGAACTCTATTGGAAGAATGCTTGAGAGGATAGTGTACTTTCGCTGAAGGAGTCCAATTACACGTTGAACATGAATTCGCACGTTCGCTATACCCCTTGTTTTTTCGACGTCTATTGGATCTAGCTGATCCCTACCTTTAGTAAAAGCAGAGATCACTAACTCTGCTCTTTGCATTAAAACACTTTCATGGATAGTGAACCCACGATCTGCCATGACTAAATCTCCTGTTATAAGTTTATTTAGTATCCCACAGTTATCTGTGAGATGTTTATCAGGGGTTCTCCCTCCCCAAGCTTGAGACACAAAGGATATGCTTCCTTGAGGAGTGATCCGAATAAGAATTTTAACAGTTCTTTGACTTTTGTAAGAAGAATAAGTTTGTGCTCGATTATAGAGGTTTGATGGTCTGTTGGTAAGCACCTCAAAACAATCTATGATTACAGTAGCTCTGTTTCCAAAAGAAAGTTGAAAATATTGGGGCATTGTTCTCCAAAGGTCAGCACGATCAGGCCAAACAATTAATGGTGTCAGTCTACAATCCGTAACAATCATCTAGGTTTTTTTCAGAGAGTTTTTTGCCATGTCCTAAGCATAACGATGGCACCCAATCTACATTGAACTTATCCCACCTGTTCGCTGCTTTACCCGAAACAAAATGCTTCCCGCAGACGCGACCATCTTTTTTTATGTGATTCTGTCAAGTCGTCTCTACTTATCGCCGAAATCCATCGTTCTCTTCTCAATTCTGACAATTTTCTTGCTTCTTCCCCTTCGTTAGTTATTACTTCAGGAAATTTTGAAAGCTGAGCACCTTCATCTCTTCCACTTTTCGTTCCGCAGCCAAAAATCAAGCATAAAACCATCTTAATTCGAATTGTTTACGTTCCACAAGGTGCAAAAACATGGCAGCGCATAAAAATAACTGTCACGTGACTGAAACCGACCAATATCGAGTTATTAATTTAAAGAAAAGTATGCATTTGCATTTACTGGATATGAATTTGGTTAAAGCGAACTCTGCGCTACGCAGTTCATTGGATATTTATTATCTGATATTCAATGCCCGCTCATGGAATAACTAATAATCGGTTGTTTCCAATTTCTTTTACCATCAAATCTCCTTCATGGTGTTGTGTGGGTTATTAAAGTCTTAAAAAATGTGTCTCCCAAGAAAATGTCAGCCAAAAGATTTAATTAACGAAACGGGAAGTTGTAATTTTAATGCATCGTAAAACACTTTGAATACATGCATAGTTATTTAAAACTAATTGACTGATAGCATCAGGTATGTCGCTCTGAAAAGTAAAACCACATAGACTATGATTTAAATAATTTCCACACAAGCGATATCAATTCTGACAAAATATCATTAAAGACGAAGGAAAAGAACAGTACTCGCAGAGGATATTTACAATACGATTTAGGAAAAATGGTATTTCAATTTATCTATTTGTCTTCTATAAAGCATTTAAACATTTGTTTTCTGTCCAATTTAAGCTGATCCCGTCGACCTCAACAGCTAATGTTCTAAAGAAGACACTCGCTGCATTTCCTTGTCTGCTTCCTCAAATGACTATGCTTTTATCTGTTTAATTTTGAGCTCGAAAGTATATTAAGTTTCTTCTCAGCGATTGGTCAGATTCATACTAGGTCATCTTGTCGTGTTTCTGATTTATATCAAATATTGACATTTCCTTGAAATTGAAGGAAATCGAGGCCTTTTTCGCTGAGTCGCCATGCATCTGAATTTTTTAATTGCATGTAAGTCGCTGGGCAAATGATCTGCTTTTAAGTTTTGAACATGAAATGATCATCACGCGATTAAGAGCAAGTTCGTAAATTGAATTTCGATCAGGAACGACGTTTTCTTTTTTGTTAAAAGAAATCTGTTTCAATTAAGAAGGTAATTTATACATGATTGGGAAGAATAACTTGGTAGGTATCTTGATTCAATCGCTACATCCTTCTACTCTAAGGATATGATTCCACACCTATAACTGATTTCATAAAATCTAATAGAAAATGAAACTATCTCTGTAACGTAGATCGTATTGCAATTATTCTCCTCTAAAGGACATTTTTAACCGCCTCCCGGTTGGCTCAATGGATAGAGCGCTGGAATGTTGTGCGGGAGGTCCAGGGTTTGAGCCCCGGCCGGACCAACACTCAGGGTCTTAAAATAATTGAGAAGAATTTGCTACCTTTTTATAACATCAAGAAATGGTTAGATATTCTAGTCTTCTCGGATAGGGACGAATAAATGGAGGTCACGTCTCCTGTAGGGTTAGGGGCAGGAGACGTTAATTTCCCACGCACGAGATTACTGTGTGATGGATGTCCTCCCCTGGGGTGGGATGGGTGGGTTTACTGGGCCCGCAGTAATTGGCGCAAGCTTTTGCGGTGTTCCTTCCGGTCGGCGAAGCTTAAATTTTGATTTTCAGAAAAACCTACTTTCAACCTACACGATTAATAGTTTACTATAATACAAAATTTCCGAGGGAAGGAGCACCTTTATTCAGTTCTAAAGTAAAGTTCACGAGTTGTATTTTAATTTATTTCTTATCACTAGATATGGTTTTCTCCAAATGATCAGATATTTTATCGGTCTTCGTTAAGTTTTGAAAAAAATTTGGACGTTGAAATTTTTCCACCCAAAAATAATCAAATGCATATTATATCCGATGTAGTGAATGAATGTTGTGGGAGAAAGGAAAAAAGGAGAAAGGAAACCATAATTTTCATCTCCGCGAGTCAAAAGTACATCCAGAAATTTGACAGTGAGATTTCAAGGAGTAGCCTAGGGATTATGTCGGATTGTGATGAAAAAATTTCTGTTTACCTGTGCCTTGCTCCTTTTTAATTTTCTCGTTTGCTTTTGAAAGTGTGGCTTCCATAATTGAATTTTAGCTCTTTTAGACGAATGCAAATGTTGCGAACTGGAATTTCAAAGTATTCCCTAGAGCAAGATTCCATAAGCCCGTTTTTAATTTATATTAGTCGAGGAAATATCCACCATTTTTTATCCCCACTTCGGGGAATAAAATGTTTAAGAGTAGAGATAATTAGCATATGGTATGAGCGTACTGCCCTTTTAACAACAGCTCAACAGCCGCTCAACAGCCTCCCCATCTCCCCCCCCAAAAAAGAAAAAAAAATTGAAATAAAAATAAAAAAATTAAAATGAATACGAAACGTTATTAGCCAATAAGATATAACTCTCCAGATAATGCTATCCAATCAAAATGAAACTAGTTTTTCAAGTGGGTTCACAGTGTCCTGTTTATGAACGAATCGAATGAAGTAGACAAATATTAACCTTTAATTTCCTCTTTTGATAAAAATACATTTAATTATGATAACAATACGAAAAGTAATGCTCTAATCGTATGTTAGAAGAACTTAGAGATTTCATTAGATCTTCCATTAGTGAGTTTCATGTGCTCCGCTGTATCTTCATTAGATTTTCTATTAGGGATTTTCGTTTACTTCGTCAGTAAATTAATAACGACCACGATCGTACTGTGTACTTGTCTGATTATAGAACTTTTATCCGATTTATCTTGCGATTTAAGGGACAAACGAGATAAAAATTTGTCAAGTATTTGGGTAGAAATACCTGACAAATTATAAATACACACGTTTGAAGCCTTGGTTCTGGTGGACCTCGCCATGCCGTGCCATCCGGTCTACCCTAGCTGAGAGCATGTCTAACTTTTCAAAAGACTTCGTCTGCTTTTGATCTAAATCAAGAAAGAAGAGATATCATTAGAGCTATATGAAATGCAAGTTTCCATTTAGGAGGACCCTAAGGCATTAGAGGTTTTGGAGAACATTCAATTGACTTCCTTAAGTTGGTAAACAAATTTGATCTCCGGTCATTTGTGCTCAAACCTATTAGTAAACTATTTGGAAAGAGATTGGTAAAACTGAAATGACAGTATAGCAGCAAAGCGATATCTTGATTTGTAGAAGAACAGGTTTGTTATGTTCTACCCATAATGTCTGTAAGGACTTTACAAACTCTAATATAGAGAAGCATAGGTAATAACTGAACTAGCATGTTCTAGTTTATTGTTAAAGGTCTTAGAGAATAGTTCCACAATTTATAACGTGGGTGACAAAAAATGATTTATAGGTATTTATATTCATCGTATAAAAAATACCTTGGTTTTCAAGGCGGAAAATCAAGAGCGAAGTAATAATCGAGAATGTAACAAGCCCACACGTTGGGCAGAATTTCCTTTAGTACCGGCGATAGAATAGATTTGAATCCAGAAGTGAATTTTAAATATTCTGGTTCTTACATGCAGATATGTTTCAACTTAAAACAGTTTTCAATCCTATTAAGGAATATCGAAGTTAGAGATCACCTGCATGTTTTAAATTGACCTGACAGAAAAGCTACTTTAACGTCCCAAATAAAAATAAAGCAAGCTCTCTCCGCCAAAAATGTTTTCCTCTCTTTCCCTATATGAGGAAATTGAGTTCAAGCGTACAGAAAATATGCGAATCTTTTATTGTGTTAGGAAAAGATGGAGTGTTTTGGAAACAGGCAAAGTTCTGGTCTTTCATCAAAATGTACAAAAAAGCCTGAACCATTTATCATTGGAACTTACTCCTTAACCTAATTCCTGTTACAATTTCTAAGTTAGAAAACACAAAATTCAATCTTTTTATCTGTAGCATCATAAGACGTACTTTCCTTTATCAAAAGTGGTGAATAATCTGGATGAATGTGATATCTGCATTTGAAAGGAGTTGGCGTCTTTATCCTAGTTCCTGTTACAATTAATGTCTAAGATAGCAAAACAATTTTTTTATCCATAGGATCTTGAGAAATACTCTCTTTAATCAAAAGTGGTGAATAATTAGGACGAATGTGATACCTGCCTTTGAAAGCAGCTGGCGTCTTGTGAAGTAAAATGAAGAAAAATGGCAAGTTTCAGTAAATATACAGTATTACAAAATACGTTTAGCCGTATCTTTTTCCGCTAATTTGCTCAGATAACTCTTATATTGATCAAATATGTAAAAATGAGGTTGTCAAGTTTCTGATGATTATAAACAGAAAATACTCATACCGCGTAGAGACTGGACAAGGGGTGAGATAATGCAAACTGAGCGCAAATACATATTGTGGCGCCATAGATGGATATCTTGTTTTAATAATACGGATAGCTGAATACGAGATTACGTAAGGGCTTGTACGACCTGCTTTAAAAACATCTTCCTCGAATGTTTCATTTTCCATACGCAGTTCAGTACCGAAAGTGTTGCCAGAGCATTTTCATATAGCAGCAGTTAAAAACATGAAATTGTTCTCAAAGTTAAAGATTACCTTCTCCTACTCAAATGGAAGCCCTTTTATCGTCTTTTTGCAACAAAAATCAATGGCAAAATACGATGTTTCGCCCAACCTCGGTCATTTTCAAGTAAATGGTAAGAATGTCACAATGAATATATATCTAGTATATAGGAAGTCTGCGTTTCGATTTTTCATTATTTCAGTGCTCGATACATAAAAGTAAAGAAAAAAAAATCCCCTGATGAGTGAGCAATCAGGAAACAGGCTTGTAGGATGAAAGCGTAGTCGTTGTATTTTTCGAACTCAACATATGTATCTAGTATATATATATATATATATATATATATATATATATATATATATACTAACTGCAGACAGGTGCACACTGTTTCGACCTATGTGGGTCTGGTCAGTGCAGTGCAGACACTGGGCCAAGCTCTGGAATTAACCATTGCCTGGGCGCTACACTTGTGGGACCAAGTGCAGGCATGTTGCCATGCGAGAGTGCTCAAATCACAACTAAGGTGATGAGCTTAATATATATACATATATATAAATTCTTGAACTTGATTTGAATGTACTTCAAAGAGCGCTCAACTCTTAGAGGAGCATTGATGATTATAACAATATATAAGCATATAACCAAAATAGCGGAATGAGATCATCATCTACTAAAAAGTGCTCGATAGCAGGGCTAGAGCTGTGGATAATTATACTTCAAGATCTAGGTTTCTTGAACTTTTACTGCAACTCTGAGTTTCATGGCTCTAGCGAAGCAATCGTCAGGCAACTGCCAGAAGTAACTGTTACGATTGTAACCGTATATATATATATAGATATAGCTCTTTGGCATACAAAGCCTTGCTTTCATGTCCAAATTGAGCACTCTAACTAGGATGAGTCATTGCTCTGCAATTGCGCATGCTCGCTAGTGTACTCTAGTTTGAGCACTCTGGCATGGCTTAGACGATACCACAAAGGTTGGATCGTTTGGGGTGACCATATTGGTTCTCCTCCATCCTAGCATTAGCACTGCACTGATGAGGCCCAGAAGGCCGAAACAGTACTGTCTGCAGTTAGTTATATATATATATATATATATATATATAAATATATTTTAACCGTATATATATATATAAAGGTACTCGAACTCGAAGATTCTCGGAATTCCCAGTCGACACAAAAGACGCACATCTCAAAACCAGAAGACCCGACGGAACGTGAATGCGACATAAGTGGAGTATCGAATATGAGTTATGTTAGTTACCTGGTGTGAGGAACGTGAATACGACATAAGTGGAGTATCGAATATGAGTTATGTTAGTTACCTGGTGTGAGGAACGTGGGGTTGTCAAGATGCCACGTCATTTCTGCCTCATAATGTGTGAAAATTTGAATCGAGCACCCAATGTAAAACTAAAGGACCATGTACTATTGAGGTCCAGCCGCATGTGCTTTTGTTTTAAATAATCGTAAACTTAATTTTAAAAAGATAGAGACTATTTCAGACGTGTTTTTTACACAATGCAACCAACAGAGGTGTATTTGACTCAGTTTTTAACAAAGGGATTTTTCTTCGGAGGCTCGTGCGAGGTCAAAATCGTTTTGATTCCAAGGAGATTCGTGTTCAAAGGCTTAAGCGTTGCATTCTTATTAAGCATCTTCGTTGAAAGAACTGGAGAGTCTATTTTCATCATTTGCAAAGAAAGATGTTTACATGCTATTCTGTGCGGCATTCTCAAAGCTCGCTTGCAAAAATTATCTTTTTGCTGCAATAGCATTCTACTGTACGTATGCATATATATTTTTTCAAATCACGCAATCTGTAAATTGTTGCTTGGTCAGTTAGGAAAATGAATAATCAGACAAGTCGTATAGCTATGCAGAGCTTTCTTTCATTTAGGTTTTTAATCATTTGCTTACATACCTAAGTTAAAGAAGAACTGGGAGCTCTGGTAAATCTTTTAAGCTTCTTAAAGACAGTAGAGACTATTCCAGCTCTATTTGGGGAAAATGACAACTATTCGAATTTCAATTAAAGTTCAAAGTTTTTTTTTCTCTTTTAAGAGGCTTGTAACTACCTTGATACAAAGAAAATAAAAATATATTGTTTAGGCCGGCGAACTGAAATGTTTGCCCTAGTTTTAGACACACCAGGATAAGCTTTGGTTGAAGACAAGCCAAGTAGTTGTTGTTGGTATTTCTAGACATCAACTAAAGGTACAAGATTTTTCTACATAAAAGTATATGTTATGTCGATAATGGTAAGCTATTACTAGCTTATTTTCCTGTAAAACCGTTCAGGAAGATCATATTTTACTATGAGAAGAAGAAGGTCATATTTTTTCTCTTTCTAGATGCTTGTAATTACCTTGATACTAAGAAAAAAAATAATTATAAGTACAGTTAAAAATGACTAAAAAGAAACACGCATGATTCCCTGCAACTCTGAGTTTCGCGCACACGCGCGCGTCAGACATTAAATCTGTCTGAAGAGTGCGTAAGCACGAAACTCAGAGTTACAGGGAATCATGCGTGTTTCATTTTAGTAATTTTGAACTGTATTTCGCTCTACACTGATGGGTATTGAGCACTTTCCAAAAGCATTTGCTACAATTTCTCACAATTATAATTATAAATATATTGTTTAGGCTGGAAAATTGAACTGTTTTCCTTAACTCTAGATACCCCAGGATAAGCTTTCGTTAAAGAAAAGCCGAGTAGTTGTTGTTAGTATTTTTAACTAAAAGTACTAAAAGTACTTTTTTTTTTAATGAAATTATATGTTATGCCAATAATGTTAAGCTATTACTAGCTTTCTTTCCTGTGAAATCATTCACGAAGGTCATATCTCTACTATATAACTCTACGTGGTGTATACCTAAAAACTATTTTGCATACTTTTAACATTACTTGTGGCTGAATCCATTCCAAATGAAACACAATAAAAAGTGAAATTTTTTCAGCTGAGGAAGATTTTTCTATTGAGACATGGTTGGAAAGAGGAGGAGAAAGGGAGATGGGGTGGGTGGATCGGCCGTCTTTGTAGAAAGATAGAGTCTCCCCGGTCGTTCTCCATAAGCTGACCGTATTGATCACCTTTTGATATAGAAAAGCAGAGAAGAAAAATGAGGTCTTCGTATTCGATTATTGACATGTAGAACGAAAACGCCAGTTCGTAAAGATATCTCCTCTGGTCATCGCCAAAACCATTTTTAAGTCGAGTTTGTTATGTTCTTACATGGGCAGTTCCAAATCAACAAGGTATGGGAAAATGCGGGCCGAGACTCTCGTTTCAGTAAAGTGGTTAGGTTACGAGGCAAGATTCAAAATGGTGGCGTTCAAATTCTTTAGGACAGATGAATAGTATGAAGGAGTTTTTTTTTAAAGGCCACGTTACCCTTTGGAATCTCAAACCTCGGACAGCGTTATAATGACATAAACGCTTTCTAATTTGCGGAGATGGAAATTATACAACGTCCTTAGATCATACTTCTCCTTTAGCTTGTAAGCCACCAATTCATGTGCTAGACCCATTTTCCTGACTCGTGTCCATAGATATCTAATGATGGCCACTTAGAAATACATTCATAATCAACAAACAATATTTGGCTCTCATTTGAAAACCATAAAAATAACTTTTCACAGCATAAGACAAGATTCAGCGTGCTTATACTTATTATTGATAAGTTGGATTGTAAGGAAAAGTTGCATTTGAGTGTCGAATGTAATTGGCTCCGCTATTACGAATATTCAAGGAGTTAAATCTCGATTTTTATATCTTGACACGCGTCAAAGGTCACCTGAATGGCCCTGAAAGTGTTTTCAATTCCTCACTGAATTCTTTATCGCTTGAAGAAATTATAATATAAAAAGAAAGTGCTTTACTCGTGGTAAATATTTTGTACGTGCTATTGAGGCGTCTTGTTGCCACTAGGAAAGAATTAAAAGGAGTTTATCTAGTTCTACCTTTGCAATGATGAGCCGAACAAACCATAAAATGATTCAGTCCAACTTATTTCTTAATTTTTTCTGTGTAGTTGGGCGAGATAACTTTCACAATTTCTCTCTCCACCCTTGAATATAAGTGGAAACAAAGAAACAACTTGGTGCATGTATAATATCTACAGGTTACGTCTGTATTAAATCTAATGTTTGCTGTTTACGAGGACTCAGCAAATCTCTTTATGAGAAGCATCTCGAATATTTCTTGATCCTTTTTCTTTGTTTTCAAGTGATGTTGTTGACGCTTGATCCTGACCGTAATCGGCCTCTGAGATTAGAAGATAAGGTTTGAATTTTTTGAGCAGAAAAACTGGCCTTTTTATCGACTCGCAAGAGATTCTTCAAGGCGGACCAGAAGTCGCTTTTGAAAAACGTGTAGAGCAGGGGGTTGGCGAAAGAAGTAATGTGTCGAATGATCATAAATCCCTCTAAGACATTGAACAATACTGGGACTCCCATAGCAATATAGTACATGGTAAAGTAAGCGAGCGAGCAGCATGTAAATAGAATCGCCATGCTTAAAAAAACAAAAATACACTTCCGGTCACTGTTGTTTTTCTTCTGGTTCCGTGACATGTCATTTTGAGCCATCGATGGTCGCTGCCTATTATTTATCACTCTGAACATGGCTACGAATGCGTAAATCATAAATATGTGCGGGATGAGGAACACTGCAACAATGCAAACTGCAGTATGGATGGTCTGCCAACGCTGAGATGCTTTAGTATCTTGCCAAACAAGAGGAATGACAGCAAAAACCGTAGAAATGATCCAAACCCCGAGCACAATTTTCAAAACCAAACTCTTAGTCACCGCATAGTGTTTTAGTGGACTGACAGTTGCTAAGTACTTGAGAGCAGTAATAACGAGTATGTGATAAGCACCTGAAACAGCCAGTAATGTATGTGAGGCGTATATCCCATAGTGCAATTCTTTTGGCAAAATTGCAAAACTATAAACGATGAAGTATGGGATGGCGATAGCGCCAGTACAAAAGTCACAAACTGCCAGACTAAGAAGCACATAGTTTGAAGAAGTGCGGAGACGGGGACACCGGTAAAACAAGACAAACACGAGTCCATTTGCCAGAACTATTGCTATGGCAACTGGAAGAAGTTTGCTCAAGGCCTTGACTCCATCGTCGGAGTGTTGCTGAGGAAACTTTGAGGTTGCATTGGTGTCATTCATGCTTACTTCCATTGAGACGACGAATGAATACGAAAACACTGAAAGAGGGCAAAAATGAAACAATTCCATCACAATTCTAGAAATATTAGGTCATTCTTTGAAATATCAGCGTTATAATGTTAAAAAGGTGTTCTTTTACTTCGCAGAATTGAAAATTACTGATTTCCAGGGCATACATACTCCACTGGAATAAATCGACTTTCTTTTTTTTCCTAATATCCGCTACTTCAGGTAATGTGGTTTTAATTATCGTTGTGGTGTATCCGATATCAACAGCCGAATCTTGATCAAACTTAGTAGTAGCTGAGAAAAAATCTAAAGTATCTAATGACATCAAATAACCAAAATTAGTCCTTTACCTTTCCGGCTTCAGAACTGATTAAGGCGTTTCTACCCCTTGGGAAGTTTCTATTACAGTCCGTTCTTATTGTTGGAGGTTGCTTAAAAGTTGTTTTGAAAATCAAAATATCCGACAGAGAAGAAACAAGTGAAACTTGCAAATTGAAAACTCGACTTAAGTGCTGGAGGACAGAGATATTTTCATTTTTATAAACTTTCATATAAGATAACAAGTTATGTGTAACGCCAATTCCATTGAAACAAATTTTAGGCGCATAACCATTTCCTTACAGTAAAGAGATGTAGTTAGTGGAACAGGTTATTTACCAAGACTTTTGGCGCCATTATTTCATAATCCCTTCCTTCATTTCTTAGAGATTGTTTTTCACCGAGACACTAGTTGAGATTCAAACTGGGGACTTGTTCTTACTTGCTTCAGAATTTATACAATCAACGTACCTTACAACCCACTATGTAATAAAGAACTCAGATCCACAGCAGTTCAAGAAAAAAAAAAGAGCTTCGACTTCCTCAACTTCAATGAAAAGTCAATATTCAATCTGAGTGAGAAATATGTTAAGATGGCTTGTCATACAGACGACCAATCGTCGAGAAGATACTAAATTTACTAACCTATTCAAAATTCAGCTGAAGCCTTTTTTTTTAACTATTTCAGAAGGCAGACAGAAGGAAAATCAACGAGTGTCTTCATTGGAACATAAAGGAATAATAGTGTAATGACGAGACTGTTAATCCTAGAGGTATGTTATGTGATTGAGCTCAGCTAGGACCTTCCTGTTGTCTAGAAAAGCATGAAGTAAAATAGGTTCTTTTTTTCCAAAGTTATATTTATTATTTTTCATCGTGACGTTTGTGTTTAAACAGTCTGTTGGGGTTGAATAGACCAGTCTAAATTACAGGGGAAATGAATGGTGACAGCTTTTAATAAAATATTCTCCCAAGAGTGTAAAGAATGCAAGTGAATGATCCAGGATCCTGAGAGTAAAATTATATTAGGAAAAAATAAGGTTTGTCGTTATACAGCTTAGAGCTTCCTGTTACAAATGCTAGAGATCTGTTAATTAAATCTGTTGGCTGGTATTGCAAAAGGTAGAGTTGACACACTTTAAGCTGACTGTATTGACAGTCTCTTAGTTAATACCAAGATAAAAATGACACGTCTGAAAATTAAAATTTATCCATATGTCGCCTCAAAGAATGAATGAGGCTATGGGAATAGTAAGATAAGATTTAAAAATTTTCAACCTTCTGGACCTATCTTGATCGAAGATTCTGCAAAATACTAAAAAAACTGACTAGCTTCCAGAGAGCCTCAATATCTTCAAAGTATTATTTGAACCATTTTTTTACGATTTAAAGAGACGCTTACTGTTTTCTTTTGTGGAACATTTTCATTTGGCCTCTTGCACCGGAGTAACAGTAATTATGACATAACTTAGACTCAACGTTCGCTCTGATTGGTCAAAAAATCTATTGTTTAGTTGCCTGTGTACCATAGAAAACTAAACCATCGTCCCGTCCTGCGAAATGGCGGCATAAGGGGCGAATTCCCAGATTTGAATTTTTTTAAAGGCCTTTGGGTAGTAGGAAACGAAGAGGACACTTTGAACGTCAAAAACAACGACAGAGATTTTATTTTTTAACAAATCAAATTTTATATGTAGAATGAAACTTAAATGACTGATTGCTCCGTTTAAGCCTTTATTTTTCGCTGCGCGATCAGAGTGAAAGAACCTCTCGATTCGAATTCCCCAAACTGCTCCCAGAGAAGGAAAAAGTTGATAAGTTCCACGCACGCGATATCAAATTCTGACAAAATATCACTAATGACGAAGGAAAAGAACAGTACTCGCAGATGATATTTACACTACGTTTTAGGGAAAATGGTGTTTCAATTTAACTTTTTGTCTTCTTAAGAGCATTACAACAGTTGTTTTCTGTTTATTTTAAGCTGGTCCCGTCGACCTCAACAGTTAATGTTTTAAAGAAGACACTCGCCGCATTTCCTCGTCTACCTCCTCAAATGGCTAAGTAATTCTTTGTTTAATTTTGAGCTTGGAAGTAAATTTTTTCTTCTCAGCGATTGGTCGGCTGCATACTACATCATCTTGTCGTGTACCTGACTTAGATCAAGTATTGACATTTCTTTTAAATTGAAGGAACTCGAAGCCTTTTTTCCTGAATCGCCGTGCATCTAAGTTTTTTAATTGCATGGTAAATCGTTGGGCAAATGATCTGCTTTTAAGCTTTGAACATGAAATGATCATCACGCGATTAAGAGCAAGTTCGTAGATTGAATTTTGATCAGGAACATCGTTTTCTTTTTTGTTAAAAAAGAGTATGTTTCAATTAAGAAGGTAATCTATACATAACTGGGAAGAAAAACTCGGTAGGTAGCTTGATTTAATCGCTACAGTTTTCTACTTTAAGGGTATGATTCCGTACCTAAAATTAATTCAATAATAAGTCATGTTTCATGACATCTAAGACAAAATGAAACTATCTCTGTAATGGAGATCGTATTGCAATTTTCCTTCTCTACACGACATTTTGATTCGCAGAAAAACCTACTTTCAACCTACACGATTAATAGCTGACGCTTTTCCCCAAATGTTCACATATTTTCTCAGTTTTCGTTAAGTTTGATCAAAAATTTGGATGTTAAAATTTTTCCACCCATATTATATCTGAGGTAGTAAGTGAATGTTGTGGAAGAAAAACAGGAAGACAATTTATTTCAAAGGAAACCATAATTTTCATCTCCGCGAGTCAAAAGTACATCCAGAAATTTGACAGTGAGATTTTAAGGAGTAACCTAGGTATTATGTCGGATTGTGATAAATAAATTACTGTTTACCTGTGACGTATTAAGCCTTGCTCCTTTTTAATTTTTACATTTGCTTTTGAAATTGTGGCTTCCATAATTGAATTTTAGCTCTTTTAGACAAATGCAAATGTTGCGAATTGGAATTCCAAATTATTTCCTAGAGCAAGTTTCCATAACCCCGTTTTTAATTTATATTAGTCGAGGAAATACCCACCATTTTTTAACTCTACCTCGGTGAATAAAATGTTTAAGAGTAGAGATAATCAGCATGTTGTATGAAAGTGCTGCCCTATTAACTTAGCCTGGCAATTGGAGTTTTTCTTTACTCATTTATTGTTGATTTTCAATGTGACCATTCAACAGGTGGCTTGGAAAAATAAATAAATGAGGTCTAGAAGACCTTAAAAAAAGCTAGCTGTTGATATTGGGGATTTTTTTCGTGGTTGACATTTGATTATTGCCCATTTTTTCGGTTAACGGTTAATTCCTTTGAGATCCGCTTTGGACGCTGGGAAAAAGAAATACATTCTTTACGTTACGTTTCAGTGCGTACACTTACGTCATCAATATGCACGATGAGAATGCGAAGCAGGATTTTGCAACATATTCTAAAACTTTACTAGCTATGTGAGAGACTTGTGTAAAAGTTCGTGGATGACTCTGTAGGCAAGATGGCATTTGAAATTCGGCAACTTTTCCAAAAATTAGGATTTATTTTGAATTATATTAACCGCCTCCCGGTTAGCTCAATGGAGAGAGCGCTGGACTGTTGTGCGAGAGGTCGAGGGTTCAAGGAGGAGACGTTAACTCCCCACGCACGAGATTAATGTGTGATGCATGTCCTCCCCTGGGGTGGGATGGGTGGGATTTATTGGGTAGACTACTCGCATGGTTCGCATATGTTCCGTTCTAGTCCTACTCTACTGCGGTAATGCAGTGAAAATGGTTAGAAAAGAGGTTATGGATGCTCTATACATAAATGTTAAATGAATAATATGGTTGAAGATTCGTATTTGCGTCAATTGTGTAAAAAGGAAGCTTTTTCAATTCAGTTGAATCTTCAACAACAAACTTTTTCAACACTAGTTTTTTCAAATTTTACCCTTTACGGTTTCAAAACGCTCGACAGCCTTCCCCCGCCCCCCAAAAAAATAGAGATAAAAAAAAAAATAATAAAATAAAAAGAATACGAAACGTTAGTAGCCAATAAGATATAACCCTGTAGCTAATGCTACCCGGTCAAAATGAAACTAGCGTTTCAAGTGGGTTCACAGTGTCCTGTTTATGAACGAAAGGAATGAAGTAGAGAAATACTAGCCTATAATTTCCTCTTTTGATATAAAAATAATCTGATTATGATAACAATACGAATAGTAAGGCTCTAATCGTATGTTAGAAGAACTTAGAGATTTCATTAGATATGCCATTAGTGCGTTTCATGTGCCCCACCGTATTTTCATTAGATTTTCCATTAGGGATTTTCGTTTACTTCGTCAGTAATTTAATATCAACCACGATCGCTTGCTGTGTGCTTGTCTAATTAGAGAATTTTTATCTGATTTATCTTGCGATTTAAGGGACAAATGAGAAAGAAACTTGTCAGGTATTTCGATACCTGATATTTCGATAGAAAATGATCGATATTTCGATAGAAATATGAAAATGATCGATATTTCGATAGAAATACCTGACAAATTAGAAATACACAATTTTTAAGCCTTGTTTCTGGTGGACCTCGCCATGCCGCGCCATTCGGTCTACCCTGGCTGAGATCATGTCAAACTTTTCAAAAGACTTCGTCTGCTTTTAATCTCAATCAACAAAGAAGAGATATCATTAGAGCTATATGAAATGCAAGTTTCCAATTAGAAGGACCCTAAGGCATTAGAGGTTTTGGAGAACATTTAATTGACTCCCTTAATTTGGTAAACAAATTTCATGTCCGGTCATATGTGCTCAAACTTATGGATTTGAAAGAGATTGGTAAAACTGGAATACCAGTATAGCAGCAAAGCGACATCTTGATTCGTAGAGGAAACAGGTTTGTTATGTTCTACCCATGATGTTCTACACACTCGTAGCCAACAATATATATCTCTTCGACTTATCGTAAGGAAAATGCTGATGCGCTCAACTATATCAACCAAGAAGCAAATAGCCACTGACCTCAACATCGAAGATAGAACAGAACGCGTCTCAACTAAACAAGAATTTATTACATTAAAAGATCACAAGGAAAACTTCCCTAACAAACCCACATGCCGATTGATCAACCCCGCGAAGAATGACCTCGGGAAAGTAAGCAAGCGCCTCCTCGATAATATAAACAACCGCATCCTTCAGCAAACTTCCTTGAGCCAGTGGAAAAACTCTATGGACGTCATTAAATGGTTCGACAGCATCCCCGACAAGCATAAGCACTCGTTCACTGTCTTCGATATCGACAACTTTTACCCCTCGATCACGGAAACCCTTCTCCTGGATGCCATCAACTACGCCAAAACCTTCACCACGATCACCGACTAAGACATCAACGTCATCATGCACTGTCGTAAATTCCTCCTCTTAAACCACCACACCGCCTGGAAAAAGAAAACAAATGACAACATGTTCGACGTCACAATGGGGAGCTACGACGGTGCCGAACTATGCGAACTCGTAGGTCTTTTCATCCTCGACACCCTCAGCAAAAAAACAGGTAACACAAATATCGGCCTCTACAGAGACGACGGCCTAGCCTTACTAAAGAACGCATCAGGCCCGGAGGCGGACCGCTTTAGGTAAACAACATCAGCCCATTTCAAACAGTACGGCCTTTCAATCTCCATAAACTCCAACTTAAAAACAGGCAACTTCCTCGAAGTCTCAGTAAACCTAACGAAAGGAACATTCTGCCCCTACAGAAAACCCAACAACGATCCCCTCTACGTCCATGCTAAATCCTGCCATCCCCCTTCTATCATCAAGCACCTTCCACAGTCTATTAACTGGCGTATCTGTGACCTCTCCTGTAACGAAGATGTCTTCAACAAGGCCAAGCCCACATACGAAAACGCCCTGAAATCAAGTGGATATAACACCCATCTCTCCTACTTCAAGCCAGCCACACCTTCACCCCCTAGCTCCCGTGACTGCTCAGAAAGAAGAAGACAGATAATCTAGTTCAACCCTCCCTTCAGCAAAAACGTCCAAACTAACGTCGGTAAAACTTTCCTTACACTTGTTCAGAAGCATTTCCCCACCTCTCCCAAATACCACAAAATCTTTAACAAAAACACCATCAAAGTCAGCTACAGTTGTATGGACAACATGGATTCTATTATCAGGAGGCACAATCAGAAAATCCTGAGTCCCCCCTCGACCAGCCAAGACCGCAAGAGCAACTGCAGAGTAAAACAAGCCTGCCCCTTACAGAACAACTGCCTCGCTTCCTCCTTAATTTACAAGGCTAAAGTAACCACAGACAAAGACCAAACGGGCAAAAACTACATCGGCCTAACAGAAAATTCTTTTAAACAAAGATACACGCAGCATTCCCTCTCATTCCGAAACAAAGCCTACGCTATCAGCACCGAACTATCCAAATAGATTTGAGAACTTAAGAGCACCCAACTCTCCCTACTCCATTCATTGGTCGACAATCCCCAAAGCTGCAGCTTACAAAGGAAATTCAAGAACATGCAAACTCTGCCTTGCCAAAAAATTCCTCATTATCACCGCGGACAAATCCACTTCATTAAACAAACGATCAGAACTCATTTCCAAGTGCCGCCATGAAAACAAGTTCTACTTGCGAAACCAATAGCAACAGTCCTTTTGTCTTCTTAATTACTTCCTATTACTTTAACCATAATTTCTATTTATTCATTGACTTTATAGCACGGTATGTTTTCCACCGATAATAAAAACCGTCTGTCGATCGCAGCGCAAGCTGCGTGAAACTCAGAGTAACGGTGAAACGATCTTCCTGTCATTAATTTATAACCGCTATATATATATATATATATATATATATATATATATATAAAATATATATATAAAATATATATAAAAATATATATATATAAAATATATAAATAATAATATATAAAATAATATATATAAAATATATATATATATATATATAATATATATATAATATATATAAAAATATATATATATATATATATATATATATATATATGTATATAGTAGCAAATGGACTACTCAAGTTACGCACATATGGATTTTAATACAGCCTGTTTCGTAGACCAACAAAAGTTGATCCACTCATCAGTTAAACTCCATACACACTGGGGCGTCACGATGCCTCAGTGTGTATGGAGTTTAACTGATGAGTTGATCAACTTTTGTTGGTCTACGAAACAGGCTGTATTAAAATCCATATGTGCGTAACTTGAGTAGTTCATTTGCTACTGTAATCGCTCCTTCATTGTCGAGCACTGTCATGGATCCTACGTTGCCTATTTCGCTTATATATGTATATATATATATATATGCGAGTATATGTATATATATATATATATGCGAGCATATGTATATATATATGCGATTATATATATATATATATATATATATATATATGCGAGTATATTGTAGTACACGAGGACGGACAACTTCGACCTAAGAAAGACATATACTCAAACAAAACTTCTAAGAAAGTCTAATACAAACGTTTCGGTCCGAGACCTTCATCAGTTGTTATACAATGACTTGCAAATTCCTTAAATAGTATATAAGGAACCGCTTCCTTAACATTTTCAGTGGATTCGACAATTTTTCCATTTCTTTTTATTGTCATAATTTTTCGCGTAGTAATTGCTGTTTTTGTTTATATGTGTCATCACGCCCTATATAAATCTATTTAAGTAATTTATAAGTCATTGTATTACAACTGATGAAGGGCTCGGACCGAAACGTTTTTATTAAATTTTCTTAAACTTTTTATTTGAGTATATGTCTTTCTTAGCTCGAAGTTGTCCGTGCTCGTGTACTACAATATTTTTCCTATTATTTATCGAGGTTTGGACTGTGAATCCTTTTGGATCCTTCTGGCGCGGCGTCACTGTTGGCTCGAGGCCTTTTAACTTGTTATATTTAACAATTATTCCACTCGCGCTTGTTGGATATGACATGATAGATAGCCAACGAGGCGCGTAGCGCCGAGTTGACTATAATCATCTCATATCCAACAAGCGCGAGTGGAATAATTGTTTTATTAAAAACGCCCCCAAGAAATTATTATTTTGTAAGAAGAAACTGGATTTTTTAGCTCCCTTTTGATTTTAAGCTGACGCGTACGCTTACCATATTTGTAGATTATGGTATATTGGCTGATATACCATAATGGCTAAGCCAATAAAAAGTCTTGAATTGCATTATCCAATGATCCAGTTTTTAATATTAAAAACTAGATCATTGGATAATGCAATTCGAGACTTTTTATTGGCTTAGCCATTATGGTATATCAGCCAATATACCATAATCTACAAATATGGCAAGCGTACGTGTCAGCTTAAACTTAAAAGGGAGCTAAAAATTTAATAAAATTTAATAACTTAATTTAACGTTTTTAATAAAACAATTATTCCACTCGCGGTTGTTGGATATGAGATGATTATAGCCAAGTCGGCGCTACGCGCCTTGTTGGCTATCTATCATCTCATATCCAACGCGCGTTTGTGGAATAATAGTTAAATATATATATATATGCATTATATATGCATTATATATATATATATATATATATATATATATATATATATGCGAGTAGGAAGAACTAAAATTTCTGCGGTTGTAAGACGAACAGTAAGAACATACAAAGAGACATACAAAGCTAATCAAAAGCCTGTGTACGAAGTGATTCAGTTGGACTCAATTCGCGCAAAGGTTTTTGATTATTGTTTTTTATATCGTCAAAAGCTTGAAGAAAATCTTTTTAGAGTAATGCAATATTCGCTTAAGCTATTCTTGCATCTCCGGGTGACAAAACCTGAGTAAAAAAGATCAAATCCCTTGAAATTGTTTTAAACTATGCATAAAATCTGGCAAGAGTAAGCAATAGCACATTAGAAGAGTTTGGATGGGAATGAAACCTCAGCAAACCAACAGCAGAGAAATCAAGGCGTAAGGTATTTCCCTTTAGGCTGCACGTTGGCATAGCCTTACCAAGGACCTTTATGGGTGGGTCATGATCGTAAGTCTTTACATGCATTTCTCATTGAAAAATGTTGGATACAACACCGAGAAGCTTTGAAAAGGTCATTCTTTCCTGAAATAAATTAAAAATTTAAAAGCTTACAAGTTATTCTCTTTTAAGATATGGATGATTTGAGTCTACTGTGTAGAACATGCCTGCATTAATGCAGTTTTGTCGCGACAAATCAGTGTCTGATTTAGAAAAACTTTAAAGAGGTTTTTGAGTATTTAATTCAAGAAATTTTGTAACATCTTTGCAGAATCAATGCAGATTTTAGCTGTATTTAGGGTGAAATTGCATTCCAATTTTCAAGTCCAGTCAAGCTCGTCCTCTTTTTCGTTACCTTGTATACCTAAGTTAGCTTTAACCTTTAATGTGGGCGCGGAGACTACCCCCTCCCTCCCACTTCGGTGCTCCGTCCAACTGTTCTTCAATCGTCCTATTGTGCAAGAAACAAGTGTATTTTTGGATCCAATTCAGCATATCGAAAATAGGAAGCATGAAAAAATGTAGTTTGCTTTTATTTTGCTGATCCTGGATGCATGCAGGGCACTTGTCATAATAAATAGAGTTACTCATCATCTCGCTGGTAGAGCAATGAATTGATTCCAGTTCTGGGTGCGTGGTTTAGTTGGACAGCGGTTCCCTATATTAGCGTGCGCGAAAGCGAGGCTTTCGGGCATACTTCCCTGAAGATTACAAGACTTGCTAAGTGAATTATAGGCATGGCCGTCGAAAATACTGGATCATTTCCAAAATCAGCGTTCTTATCAGCCAAAGGGAAAGAGAAATTATTAGGCGGTAATTCTTAAGTGATTTTACAAAAGATAGGCCGAAAGAATGGCTTTCGTACCGGAAAGGAACTACCAAAGATGAATGTGCTTGATCGACAGCTTCGAAACCCGTATTAGCTCGAAGGTGAGTTCATGATTTTTTTTTCGAATTTTGCCATTTTTACCCTGATGACAAATTATTTCAAAATCTTAATGTCTGCGTACCTTTTCTTTTAAACAGGATTACATCAAGAACGAATGAGAAGACGATTTTAGTGAAAAGTGGCAGCACTTAGCTTGGCATGTAAACATGTGAAAGAGCGAACAAAACAACTATTACCACCTACCGCAGCTGTCAAAAGCACTGGTCTTCCTGATCGTCCAGAATGGTCATCACTGGTACATGGGGGAGACAACTCCCTGTTTGTAGCAGGCAAAACGTTGTCTACTATTTCATCGAAAGGAAAGCTCAAGATGGCGAAACAAATGAAGATTATAAGAATGTAGACAATAAAGCATTTCTCTTATTTAGACATGGACACGTGCAAAAAGTCGAACTAGCGTCTGACAATGATAGAACACGCTTTCGTTTTGAATGTCTGTCCAATAGCTTCCGGTTTTAGTCGCATTCCCTCTTCTCATCGAGACTTCACAAAGCATTCAGGCTCAAAATGATTGTTGCATAAAGTTTAGTGTTTGCTTAAAGGATCCCTTCCAACCACAATACCCTGCGCGCCTCTATTATTGTTTTGATGCCAGCAGCGTGATTCGCAAACGGCGTGACGTGACGAAAGGTCAAGAGATCGACGTCAATTGCGACAAAAATGGAAGAAACAGACCACGAGACAAGCAGGAATATCGATGTTGAAGGTCCATCGACACCCGTAAATGTGTACGGTTCGCCTGTGGCACCACGCGGCCGAGGAAACGAGGAATCCATCGTATCAACATCTCACGTTGTCCCTTTGCCTTTGGCGATCGTGAATCGAGTGGTAAGCTCAATACTACATTTTCTGCGGGATAGTACAAGACCAGAAATGCTTTCTTGAAATTCATCGATTTACAATAGCAAGTATTTTCTCCTGTCCCAGACCTGTTCCTGTAAGAATTCATGTAGCCGCAAAAAGACGGCTAAAACTCCTGGCTGTCCATGCCAAAATGCGTCGATAAAATGCTCCAGCAGCTGCACGTGTGGAACTAAGAGAACGGCGTGCAAGAACAAGACGGTCGAAGTTGTGGTGAATAGAAACCCCAGTGCTTTTTCTCGTCATCAAGAGCAAGCCGCTACTGCACAAAGGGAAATACAAGTAAGTTTAGTTCTAAGATATGTGTCCACGCCATCGTTGCCTTCGGTGGTTACATTTCCCAACAAAGCAATCACACATTCAATGTAAACTCGGCAACTTTAAAATCGAATTTGTTTCAAAATAACCCGAAATTTTTTTCTCGATGAAAGCATGCTACTGTCTTTCAAGTTCACTCCATCATTTTTCATTCTCTCCACAAGGAATTTATTAAAACCCTGGCTACGGATGAAAAAGACCACATCCTTCTAAGAGTTCTCAGCCAAGGCAAGGGAAGTCTGGATTATGCGAAAAACATCCGAGCAGAAATCAGCGACTCTGCAGCACACTCTGCTGATCCTGATCCTGGTCCTGATCGAGATGATGTTCCTGAATGGTGTGATTGTTCAGTTTGTAGACCAATGCCTCTAGATTTGGAGAATGTTTGTTGTAGAAAGAGAACTTGTGCCACTTCATACGCCATGTTTCAAAACATCTGCCTTGACCGGGAAGTATTGACGCTAGCTATCCGGGCTAGGTTCGACATACTGGCCGAAGAACCGGATTATTCTTCAAATTCCTTTAGAAAGGCAGCCTACAGACAGTACTGTTTATGGAAATATGGGAAACTGGGAAAGGGAAACCGACGTGTTTTGCCTTCATGCGTTGTTCTCACAATAAGGAGATTCTATCCTGCTCCAGATGGCATTTATATGGGATATAGGCAATCCTAGTTGCTGAATAAGCATTTTGTTATTTATTGTTCTTGATGAACTGTTGTAATTTTGCGAAAATTTTTGCAAAGTGTACCACATTGGTAAGCTACTAGTAATTGTTACTCCTCTCGTTCAAATATCTGATGAAATTTTTTTGAGTGTTGGTTTGGGAAAAACGATTTCCCCTTTCTCTTACCCGAGTTTATGAATGAGAGTTGTTAGACAAAGGCCAACTATGATTTATAAAAATTCTGATTATAGCTTCGAAAAACGGACGGGTTTTTGAGAAAATTTTCGATCTATGTTTACACATTTATCAGCAATTATGAGTTGGCCAAGGATAAAAACATTTTATTAGAGCTTATATATTGTAGTAAAAAAACTCCTGTTTTTGAAAGTTCCTCAACCATTTTTAAACTAATTGTAAGAACATTCAAAAGTTCATAAAGCAATGATTAATCATCCTCCCACTTCTTCATCATGACAATTGTCACCATGTGGGTTTACTAAGATTTCTGTTTCTGCTGTTTGAATCTTGACAATCTTGCAGCGACCAAATCTCCAGTAGTTGGTGACTCCCTCATGGCTATGGTTGGGGCAAGGTGCTGTGGATTTGTTGGAGACACAGTTACATGTCTTGCTGCAGTTTCCAGATCCTCGGCTCTCTTACACAATATTTCTGCAAATAGTGCTGGCCAGTAGCTATAGCTCTTGTCCTCTTTCACTGCTTCTGCTCTCCAGTTTCCAGACCGCTTCGAGTACAATTTCTTGAATTTTCCACTGATTGTCTTCCGGAAAAGATGGAAGTTGTGATCCAGCACAGCCAACAAACACCTTCCGGTGAAGACTTCATATCTAAGAATAGATAAAATCATTCATTCTCTAATTAGCAGGTTCTTAAATGAGGCAGTGTATGGCAATTTTTTTTTCTTTTCTTTTTTTTTTTTTTTGTGCTATCTCAAATTAACCTCGAAATAATTATGTTGTCAAGTAAAAGGGGGGGGGGGTATTAACAAACATTAAAAAAAAATTGAAATATATGTGCATGAATAATGATTGCTACTTACGAAAATGCAATTCGTTTGGAAGCATATTTCAGGCACATAGAGTTAAAGTTCTCCAGTTTACTTGTGTGCCTAGAGGAGTGAAAACAAGCAAAACAACCATTTATCAACCTTTCCAATACCAGGAGTGCCCCAAATCAAAAGTTATAATTTCCAAAATTTTAAAATTTAGAAGGGAAAGATTATAAAACGTGAAGGATTAAATTAACAAATGTTGTAATGTTTGGATAATTTTGCAACAAACCCTGAGTGAGAATTTCTCATGGTAGGTTACATATGTCAAATATCTTGTTACTGTTTTCAACGAACAGCAATTGCTACTCTGCAAGTCTGAATGTAAAATAAAGTTTCTGGTATGGCATGGTAGGCTTTGATGATTCCAACTTCATTCTTGTAATCTGATAATTGAACATCTATTTTTTGATACAACTCATTCATAATGGTAACTAGGGACAAATGTATGTTGTGTGTTCTGCATCCAGACAGGAAGAACATACCTAAATCTCACATAGTGTTGTAGAGACTTCAACCATTCAGCGTCAAATACTATTTTCCGCAACTCCTCTGCTGCTTTTGAGTCTTTAGCTAAAATCTCCTTTCCCTCTTCTACATCAGTCAACTGTCCATGGGAGCACTCACCATTCTCCCACTCGTGCTCTCCACAGACATGGTGGATTACTCCGATCCACATTTCCTGCAACAATATTACCAATTTAATTCACTACTTGCCTGTAAATAACTGTCATCTGAAGCACAGTTGGATGACACTGCAACTGTTGCTTGCCAGTCGTTTACTGTTAGAACACACTTCTCAGAAAAACCCATTTTTACGTAAAATTGTGTTACATTTATGACTACCTAACAATGTGTACATGCATAGCAGCCTACTGATTATGATAGACCTACCTTTAGTTTACTCAAATCCCCATCACAGGTTTCAGTGCAGTGCCAAAAGTGGTTTCTTATTGGCTCGATCCACTGTGCCAAAGCTTCACACCCCTTTATTTTTGAGGCCTATGGAAGAAATGATTTTACTTCAGGTGGCCTGTAAATCAGAAACCTACTTTGGTATCTGAATTAGGATCCAGATTGAGATTAAGTTATACAGTAGGATTCATAGTCCAAGAAAGATACCTACACATTTGTGTTGTCTCAATATCATTTTGAGGGCCTTCTCCTTGCTTGAAATGCAGTAGAATTAATGCCTTACCAATAGGAGGCGCAGCACCCACCCTGAAGTCACACCTTTGCAAATCTATATCCAATACCTAAAAAATTATACTTACAGCAGACACCTTTGCTGTCAGCTTGACAGATTTGTGCCACACATCTAGCGAATGAAAAAAGTGCTCCAGCACTTCACAATTCTGACCTGTCAGAAAGCACATACATTAAGATTACAGTGAATAATAATAGAAGAGAATGAAATTTGAATCACTATATATAACATAATTGAAATTCAACTGTGAATGCAAACCCGATATTTTTCAACTCTATGGAAAGAATTGGATGAAAAAAATTGAAAAAAGCTGAGAGATGAACAACAAATAGAAAGCAACAACAACAAATAAAACATCAATGAAAAGAAACCATCACATGTTCAACTGGCATAAACAGAAAAAAAAAAATTCTTCATGAATTTTAGCCTATGTTTTGAAGGAGGTAACAAAGCACGTGGGGCCAAGTATAGAAAATCAAATTGAAAAAATTTACTAAAACATTACTTTTTAGTTCTCTGACCATCTTCATTATAACACTAGATGCATCAGTCACCAACTCCTGAAGATTTAATATTCCCACCATTCTCTCAAGGATCCTCTTGCAGCCCATCTTTTCCATGAGTGAAGAGGTGCCACTTGCCTCTCTCTTGTCCACTACCTCAACATCAACAATTAAATCCAGGAAGTGGTCCATCATGGTGTACAAACAATACTTTGCACTAAAACCAGGGGAGTCCATTCGCCCATCACCACAAAGAACCAAATGGTCCTTTTCAAATAGATTCCAAATTTTTCCTTTCATTTCAACCCATAGTTCCTTGATGCTTGGAACAACATAAAATGTCTGAATACGATGGAAAGTCGTTGATGAGATGAAATTCATGTTCAAAGAAGATGCAAAGAGGCTGATTTTTTCAAAGTTATTTCCAGTAATCAATGTTGCTGCTGCCAAGAGAGTTGATGAAACAAACACTTTCTGCCCACCTTTGATTGAAAGAACTTTGGATGAGTGCCAGACACAACGATGGCCATTTTTGCACTGGTATATAACTGTCAACACACCAGCTTCAAGCTTTTGCTCCACAACTTCATTTTTTTCTCCACAACTTTTCTTCCCACATGGAACCTCAAACAATGGCAAAATTTTCTCCACATCCACCATCACTCGTGCACCTTCATACAGGGCTTGATATTTTAATGATGAACTTTTGCCCTTCATAAGTTCCTTAAAATCCTTCTGAATAGTTTCCTGTAACATTTTCTTGTGTTCTTGACAAGTACGAGATACCATTTCTGGTAGAACATCAGAACAGGTATTTACAGGTTCTTCTTGATGCCCTCGAACCACTGACTTTCCTTCAGCAATAGGGCATGATTCAATAGCTGTCAGAGTTGCACTTTCATCTACTGAATGCTCATAGGAGCTACAATGCAATAAATTAGTTGAAATCATCAAAATTAATATTATTTCAAATTCTTGCGGCATATGGGCAGTTTTACATTTGACTGCCAAAATAATCTTCCTTAATCTTATACCTCAGGATTTCACCTTACAATCCCTAGAATAAGTACAAGATGTTTCTTTTTCATCAATTTGATATTTACTGACCTGAAAGACAGAGGCTGATACAGGTCATCTTCTTCACGTTCACCTTCACTGGACAGGGCATCAGAAGATTCATAATCAGACAAAGAACTGTCAATGGACTCATCACTTGAAACAGGACCAGAACTAGGAACAAAGGACAAAACAATGAAAGCTTAAATATTGTTTGTTATTGACATTAGAAATAATCATGAGGGACATCTTGAACATGAAAAGATGTTGTGTTCAATGCACTCAACAGTGGAGGATCAAGATATATAACCAAAACATGATCCTAAATTTGCAGTAAAGTTAAATCAATTAATACACATGTACATACCCCATACTATCATCCACAAAAGGATCTCCTCTGAGACTCCCAAATTCAGGATTGAGGGTAGCCATAGCCTGCGCAAGTGACACTGCAGACACTGAGATTTCTTAAGCCCGAAAATCATCTTTTTTTGGTTCTTGCCCAACGGATACCCCAGTTATATCGACACTGAGAGGAAAATAAAGATAACAATGTCCAAAATTACAATGCAGTGGTAATTCAAAACACGATTTGTGTGAATGTTCAGGGCTAGAAAACTGAGGAAAAGTAATAAAGTATAATAATTAAAAATTAAAGAATTACGATATCATCATCCTCATCATCATCATCATCATCATAGCAATAAAAAGACAACTGAAACATTACCACAAGAAGTTGGCCAAGGTTTGTTTGTGTAAAACAAATCATATTAGAAATTCCCTGGAAGCACTGGTGTCGTATGCAATAAGAATGATATTTATGTTTATTCGCATGTCAATTTGATGGAAAGCAGGTCAGAATAATACTTTCAGCTACACATTCATCCAGCCTACCATTAGTTTGAGGCTAAAAGTTCAGTAAAACTGATGTAAAACGCTTGTACTCACAGTGTATTTGTGTCCTCTTCGTTTCTGCCCGGAACTACAGGAGATACATCAATTTCGATCCTTGCTCTTTTGCTCAAAGGGGTAGATTGGAAGAGCTCACGTCTACCTATACAGAACATCATTTATAAATGAGTCGACCAAAATCAAACTCAATGCTAAAAAGTGGAAAACAGTTTTTGTTTACTGGATTTAGATAACACAGTTTGAAAAAATCAAAATGAAAGTGCACCAGCCTTGAAGAGAAATAGACTGATGAACGGAACTCAAATCTTACTTGAGTTGGGTCCGTTGTCGATAGAGGTTTCAGCTGGCAGTTCTTGACAGGAACTGCTCCTCAGCGTCCTCGCACGAAGCTCCTCAATGTTTTGATGGAGCAAAATCTCGGCAAATTGGCTGTTACTTAGCCCCTTGATATTCAACATTTCTTTCCTTTCATTCCACAGGCGAAAAGTTGACTCTCGAAGGATAATTCTTTTTGTTCCCTCGGTTGCCTGTGGTCGTCCGCGGTGAGGAACATGAAAGGCCATCGAAGACCTGCGGTTTACCCGATAAATTTTCTCCCAAACAGAAAAAATAATTAAGAAATAACTAGTCAAATAGAAAGAACAATAAATTTGGAACGCGATTGAGGAAATTTAAGGCCTCAGTCAGGCAAATGTACTCGGATGAACGAGGATTTCTTTCCGCTTCACCACTTGTCCAATACCAGATGGCAGAGAAAATGGCGGATTTCACATATCGCGCGCGCAATGTATTGTGGTTGGAAGGGATCCTTTAAAGGAGTGTTCTCTCAAGGGATAACTTGGATATATCAACAAAGTTGAAGTAGTAAAGTGGCCACCGTAACGATTACAAAAGCTGACGTTTCGAGCGTTTGCCCTTCGTCGGAGCGAATAGAGGAATTGTGGGTTGTGTGTGCTTTTAAAGGCAGAGAATGGAGCTACGTTATTGGTGGGAACATGGCAACGAGAAAAACAGGAATAAATTAGTGGAATGAAAAGCGTTCGTTGATTCCTGTGGGATTTAGACTGCCGGTTTGAAAGATGAGCTTTTGTTCAAGATTTTTACGGCTTTCCGTGCTATCTAAGTTTAAGGAAAGACCGCAGATTGCCATATGTTGCTTAGAATGATTGGGTAAATTAAAATGTCTAGCGACTGGTTTCGATGTGTCCTTGTCATTCCTTTCCACGTCTCGAAGGTGTTCTCGGAATTGGTCACCTAGTCCTCTGCCTGTTTCGCCGATGTATATCTTTTTGCAATAAGTGCAAGTTACGCAATAGATTACATTGGCGGAGGTGCACGTGAAGTGATCGGTTTTCTTAATGGATCGTTTAGGTCCCGATATTTTATCAGTGTTGTGAATGAAAGGGGACGTCTTGCATCGTGCACGAGCGCATTTAAAAGTGCCTGGTTGGTCATTAGTCTGAAACGAACTTCTGACCAAAAAATTGCCTATGTTTTTGTCGCGTTTGAATGAAAGGAGCGGAGGCTGCGAAAAGATAGTGCTTGTCTCTGGATCGTTTTGAAGTAATTTAAAGTTTTTAAGAATGATGGATTTAACTGAGTGGTTGTGAGGGTGAAACGTGAGAGTGAATGGAATGCGGTCGGAATCTTCCTTATGCGACGTTTGTAGTGCTGAATGTCGATCAATAAGTTGTGCGCGGTGGTAGCCCGCTTGAACGACAGAAACAGGGTAACCACATCTATCGAAAAACTGGCACATTGACTCTGATTTGTGGTGGAAATCAGAGTAATCACTGCATAAACGACGAAGTCTTAGAAACTGAGAAAAAGGAATGGAATTCTTAACGTGAGATGGATGCGAAGACGAATATAACAAGTAATTATGCGAGTCTGTAGGTTTGTAATACACACTAGTGCGTAGACCGTTACCTTCAATTGAAACTTTGATGTCTAAAAAGGATAAAGAATTGTCAGAAATTTCCCAGGTATATTTCAGAGCCGGGTGAAAAGAGTTGACTGCGGTTATGAATTGAGTCAGCTCCTCTCTGGCAGAGGAGGAAGCACCGATACAGTCGTCGATGTAGCAACCGTAGAGTTCAGGTTTGGACCCGTTGTATTGGCTGAAAATTGATGTTCGACAAAATCTACAAAAAGATTGGCATAGCTAGGTCCCATTTTGGTGCCCATGGCTACACCACTGGTTTGTTTGAAGAAGTTGTTTCCGAACGAAAAACAATTGAGCGTGAGCAGTAGTTCGGCTAAGCGTAGTAGAGTTTCACATTTAGGTTCCTTATCAGTAGGTTGATCAAAAAAATGTTCTCTCATGGGAGTTTTACCAGCCACTTCTGGAAATGATCTGTGTTTGATAGCGGAAACTTCAACTCGCACAACCAAAGGCTACACAGTGTCTAATCATGACGTTTTACCCAAATTTTCACAGCGTCTTAGCTTTTTATATACTTCTCCTAGCAGTCTTCAGAGGTGCTTGACCCAAGAGCCTCTCTTTCGCGTATGCTAATATAGGAAACCGCTGTCCAACTAAACCGCGCACGGGGATCTGGAATAAGAGCCATTAAGTTTCAAGGCAACATGTGCCGCAGGTGTTACTGTTTAAGACGGCGCTTTAGTCTGCCTTTAAATTCGTTGGTCGTCTCTACTTGTCTGGTATTTCTCGGAGGGGTGTTATCGATACTTTGCAATTTTTCTAAGGGAGATCGTAGCAAATCACGGCTTCTGGCGTTAGAGCCATGGACAAAGTGCGCTTACCCAAACTCTGAAAGTAAGTGTGAGAGCGAGAACTAAACCATACCAATAACAGCGAACCACCTGCGACATTCAACATTCGTGTCATTATTTATTTGAAGTTTCCCCTTTGTAGAAAATTTTATTGTTTCTGTTATATGAATACATTTGTTCGTTCGTACCTTGAACTATACTCGTCCCTTGACATAAGTTGTTTAAGTCGCACGCCGTTAGAAAGCACCTCGGCATCTAGAAGGTAAGAAAACTTTCAAAAATTTTGCAGTTACTATCGAATAGCCATAGCATGTCTTGTGTGCAAAGAAGCATGAAATAAAGGTAGTGAGCATGTTTTGAAATAAGATCCAGACAACTTTTAAAATATGCTAAAATCTCACGCGGCTCCCTGAATGACGTGTAGCAGTTGTAGCATCGGAAACAGCTCATTAACAAACTATTCCTTGAGCACGTGCTGGAAATAAACTTCTTAATAACTGAAAGTGAGTGGTTACAGGAACATCCCAAACTGGCGCGTAGCCGTATTGACCGAGCAATAGTTACATGGTGAGTGAATCTATTGATGAGAACCACAAAGAAATAGACGTATAATCAAGAATATGAATGTTAATGAGGAACAAAAACTGATTCGATCAAGAAAGCGACATTTGGTCGCGAAACAAAACATTTACAAATCGTTTGGAAAAACATATGGTTCACATCTTCACTGTTCGTTGTGAATATCTCTACACGTGTGTATTAACAATTGAAATGAATGAAAAATGTTTTTACATCGATATCGGCCTAAAATGTTGAATTAAGTCATTTTGTCTTAACGAAGACCATCGCCTATACTGAACTGTTCAACGCTGTAGTTTTGAAGAGAATATGGTTACGGATCTTGATCGTGAATAAATATTCATGACAAAATTGGGACCAGAGAAAACGTCCGGATAATCGAGGTTCGACTGTATGCAACTGCGACAAAATTTAATTGTTGAGATTCCTATATTCTGTTGTGGTTTTCTGGAAAGAATACGCGGACTGAATTTTCCATTTAGTGATTAAAGATTTACAGACTTTGATTGCTCCTCAGTTTTTTCCCTCCAAGGTTTTCAGTTACAAAATGTTTTCAGAGAAAATTTCGTTGAAATGTTTACATGTCAATGACAGTTTTCCAATGCGAACTTTTAACGGTTTCTTATATTAGATGTGAGCTTGAATGCATTCTTGTTTGTTTACCTCGTCCCTTCCAGCACAATCTGGAATTAATTTTCGTTGATGATATTATTGAGAATAACTCTGCCTTCTGCTACGTGAAAATTTATTTCACCGAACAAGGATATTAGGAAATAACAAAAGATTGAAATTGATCTGCATCATTGCATGAATATTATGGCGCGTTTTTAGTGTCAAAATTCAAAACTTCGTGTCAGGCTTGCTATTTTTCTTTCATCGCGAACTGTTCCGGTCACGAGCCTGCGGTAGACAGGCGGTTTCAAAACAAAATGTCTGTAAACATCGCTGCCGATTTTATAGAGAAATGTATGGAAGGCACATAAAAATTGTAAATATTCGCAATCATGAATTATTTGTTCAATTTGCCGGACCGGGATATTGATACTACAAGTAAAAGCAATCTGTTAAAAAATAAACAACAATAAAACGAGTGTGGTAAACCCTTCCTTTTACTGTCTCTCAAAAACGAAGGTATATTCCATACAAACCTTATAATTTTGGTGGCGAAGACGCGTGAATCCGCAGCATCAAGAGGGCGTAAATCATTTCTAGAGCTAGGAGCTCCATTTACCGGACTCGACCTCTGTAGTAGACCCTCTCTAGGTTCAAAATTTAAATTTTGAAGCTCAGAGCGATTTTTCAGGCCGCAAAACAGTAGAAAATTAACAAACCGAAGTCCACGATAAAACTGCAAAATCCCCTGTTTTCGAAAGACGATATCTTGACTGTCTTTTCTCTAAATTTCTTGAAAAAAGTCTCGTTTGAAAGCTAATTTTGTGGACTACGTTTTTCAAAGCAAGTTATTTTCCTCAGCGGCTTTCGTATGTGTTAAAATCTTGGTTATATAAACAATATATTCTGTACCTCACTTCGCGGCGATATGATACAAGATACAAGAAGAAGAACAGCGGTAAGAGGGAGTCACGTAAGGCACGCTGAATTGTCGTGACCGAAATAGTTGGCGATGTCAAACTTCTTGTTTGACAATTCAGATTTACTGAAACATCCATTGTTTCAATTCAAAGCAATATTTCTTCGACTGAGTCATGCTGTTTTTCTATTCAAACGTGCAATCCTTCGTTTTAAAATTGTTTTTCTACAGCCAAAACATTCAGTCGTCTAATTCAAACATACTATTGTGCATTTCAAATTTTCAATCTCGCAATTCAAAATAGTCCGTTCCGCAAGTAAAAATGCTATCTTTCTATTCCAATATGCAATTCTTTACCGCAAACCTGCTACTCGTCAATTCAAATACACTATTCGCCCCAGCTCCAAACTTTGACTAGCGTGAGAGCAAGCCCAAAACACCACCATCCTACTATTAAATTTACGGCTTACATATCAGCGGAAGAAATATACTTTGTGGACAAAAAAGAGGCTATTTCACTAATTCGTCTAGTTTGCTGTCTTTTAAAGTGCAACAATGCTGGTTGGAGACCAGCATACTGGCAGGCTCTATATCGCGGTGGACGATCCCAAGGTCATGGAAATGTGCAAGTCGCCGTTTCGAGGGCGATCTTTTCTTGAAGGGGAAGTGGTGGTGTTTTGGACACCTGGTCGCGAAGAAATTCTTCAAATTCTTCATGACGGCTTTCTTTTGCTAAATTTCTTTTGTCTTTTCACGCCATGTGAAATTCCCACGGGCGTGACTCCCTGCAAACCTCTCTTCACCTGGTGTTACTCAAGGCCCAAAACTTATTCGTGGGTGAAGAAACGCTCGTATTGAAGGGCTCGTAACGAGGGCTTGCTCTCACGCTCGTCAAAGTTTGGAGCTGGGGCTGAACGTTGTTATATTTATTGTAATGTGGTATGTCAAGTTAGTCTTCACATGCTGTGCGACTTTTTATGCCGCGACTAAAACTCTTGGCAAATTTAGCATAACAAAAGGTAACTAAACAGGTTTACAAGGCGAAAACGCAGCTATCTTTCATGTATAATAGTTCATTATTATTCATATCACTCAGCAAAAGAAAAAAAAATTGATAACACTTAGTTTTGGTGACGCGCGTTATCGTCGTGGGGTTGAATGAGCCAAGCGCTTGAGTGTCTTTGTACAAAATTCGCACAACATGCCCTGACATCCGTTCCGTGTTTTAGGATTTTGGGCCATTTTCCGCCGCTCCATGTTTTAAGAGTTGGGATCATTTTCCGCCAATCTACCTTTCCACAGTTCCTGCTATAGGTCGTATTCTTTTTCCTCGCCTTTCTTCCCAATACGTATGCGTGGCAGGGCTAGTTTCTAGGTGACGACGAAGGACAGCGTGTTTGCGTTGAAGGTTTGAATGTTTGAATTGAAGGATTGCGTATTGGAAATGACGAGTATCATGTTCGCATTGAATAATTGAATGTTTGGAAAAGGAGTTCGAATATTTGAAGTGATGAATAGGGTTACCAAATTAAACAACTGGATGTCTCCATAGTCGAACAGCAAATCTGACCTAAAAGATTAAGCGTTGGAATGGAAGAATTTCCGGTTTGAATTGAAGGGTAGAGTGCTTGAATTGCAGAACGATTGTTTCAAAATGAAGGATTGCGTGTTTCTGTCGACAAAAAGCCTGTTTGAACTGGCGAATAGTGTATTTGAATTGACGAGTAGCAGGTTTGCGGTAAAGAATTGCATATTGGAATAGAAAGATAGCATTTTTACTTGGGGAACTGACTATTTTGAACTGCGAGATGGAAAATCTGAAATGCACAGTAGCATGTTTGAATTAGACGACTGAATGTTTGGATAGTAGAAAACCATTTTTAAAACGAAGGATTGCACGTTTGAATAGAAAAACAGTATGACTGAATCGAAGAGATATTGCTTTGAATTGAAACAATGGATGTTTCAGTAAAAAAATAGCGTATCTGAATTGTCAAACAAGAAGTTCGAATAGAAAAATAGCAAGTCTGACTCGAGGATTTGAATTTTGACACAAAAAGCGCGCCATAGAATATTGATGTACATATTTGTCTTTGAAATTAATTAATTAAGATGCTTATATAAACAACTCACAGACACTTAGGGTAAACAATTTTGTGTTTGTTTGAAAATATATATTAGATATACAGTTTTATTGATATCGTATATAATCTTCCAAATATTTGATCAACTCGAGGATAGTCAAAAATAGTATCCCTGTTTTTTTGTTTTGCTCATAAATTGAGTCAATTCGTTACTTTAAGGGAAAGACTCCATTTTAGTTGTCCGCCGAGTGAAACCTAACAACCGCAGTACAGGAGAAGTATAAAAAAACAGATATCTCCCGGTGGAAGCATGATTTTGTTTAATATATTACCTTAAGCAGTATTCATATCGCCTTGGGTCCCATTAACAACACCAGAAACCATACATATGATACACGATCCTCGCAGTAGATAGCGCTATTTAAGCAATAGCGAAAATCAGACCTGAAAAAAATCAGGCCTGTACGGGATTCGAACCACTTATTACGAATGAACTAAACGGCCTGCTCCCAGTTGGCTTGTTAGCTCAATTGGTAGAGCGCTGTACTAGTATTGCAGAGGCCAGTGGTTCGAATCCCGTACAGGCCTGATTTTTTTCAGGTCTGATTTTCGCTATTGCTCAAATAGCGCTATCTACTGCGAGGATCGTGTATCATATGTATCTAATACCGCAGTTCAAAATATATGAACTTCATATATTTCATTGTACCAGAAACCATGATTTACATGTTCTTTCCACTATAAAAATTGTTGGATACTAAATTCGAGAAGTTTTGTTGGAGTGATTTTCTAAACAAAAGTTATTATCTTTGGAGTAGGGATCCGAGCCAATTCTTGGTTTTCAGCTAACGTCATTTGCTTATGGAAATTAGATTTCCGCCATGTTGGTGCCCATGCGTGGTGTGAAATTGTAGGGAAATCTATGCCATTTCTAAGCGCTCGCGTTCAAAGTCTTCAAATAATTCATCTTACAAATAGATATTTCCGAAGAAAGCGACCCAAAATCACACGATGAGGTACCAGTACTTTCATCCTACGTAGATAACCTCGAAAGTCACGTCCGAGAGCGCCATTTGAAGAAAATTTCTGTGGTTGGCGTAGATCCAGCGACCATACCGAGCGAGCAGTTCAGCTCGGAATGTTTGCCTCCCATAGAAGTCTTGGACTTGCCTTCCTATCTAGTTTTAGAGACAAGCTACTACACAAACAAGCAGTTTAAGGCCTTCAAAAGTTTGGAAGCGTACAACCAGGTGGTTTCTGGTTTCGTTGTGTCCGTTCAAGGGAAGGAAATCGCGGGCAGGATTATTGTTGTGGCCAAGGTGAGACATTCACAGCGAATGAACGATCCTCTTGTGAACATTCGGATCATTGCAGAAAAGGATGGTATCATTATCTCTGCGAAGTCTCTGCAAATCTTGTTTTCACAGTTTTCTAAAGAATTAGAAAAAATTAGTAATTAAATTTATGCTATTTAATTCAATAAGGTAATGCTATTTGTTTACCTTGTATGTGAAATATTCTGACTTTTTCTGGCACTTGACAGTCTAGCTTTTTATTACTTATTATGCTTGACAGTGAGTAACAGAGTACCTCACCCTGCAGAAAGTATCTCAGCGTATCAATCAATACTTTAAGGGGTGTAAACAGCCTATAAGCTTTAAAGTAAATTTTGTGTCTACAAAAAAAATAATGCTACAATAAAACTGTTAAAAACTACTACAATGTGGCGGCCTGCAAATCTTAAACTACCACCCTGTGCCCCAAATTTTTAAATTCGAGGTATGCCACTGGCTATGACTCTGTAAACTACCCTTCACAGTTGAATAAATTTTGCAATTTAGTCCTACCCCACTAAGGATGAACAATGACATATGTGAATACCTATCATGAATGGAAATGTGCATATCTTTTAATTTTTGTTCCCTGGGTGCCTCATTGGCTAATAAAAGTAGTTAGTTTCCAAATGGCAACTTAACTAATATGTTCTCTTAATAACTTATTACAACCAAATGTACTAATCAAGACCTGGCATCAGTTAAAAAAAAAAACCTTCACAGTTGTAATTCATAAGTGTTTCTATTGTTTCAGAGGTTGAAAACAATAGCTATGCACAGCTGTAAATTACACTTATAAGAATTTTATTGAATTGACCCCTGAATAACATTCAAACAAAACTTTCCCTTTATTTTGTTTTTGTTGTTGGTTTTTTGTTTGCAAAAGCAAAATTCAAAGAAAATGTTATACCCACACACCTCAAAGGGGAAAGGAGATTTCCAAGAGTCCATGACCTTATTTTACATATAGCTCCAGGTCAACATACACATCTTCAAAGTTAACTCCATATTTACTTTCTTTTGCACTTGCAAACTGTTTTCACACTCAGTGGTAATCACCTTACATGTATCATTTCTTGATTTTTACATGTGTCACTTTACTTTCGCTTCATGTCATGTTGATGACAATTATTTTTTGTAACACTTAAATTTTGCAAATTTAAAAATTAAGGTGTCGTGAAAATTTCATGTAGTTTAGGTATCTTGGAGCTTGTTGATTAAGCAAATTTGGAAGCAAAACTTTGCAGCTTTAACTCATATCAGGAAGTTAAGTCATAATATCATATCATATTGTATCCTGATAGTTTTCTTTGAGCTGCACTTTGCTAGAGTTTTATTACACCCCCTGAAATAAATTTGAAAACACCCAGGTGGCTTAATAGAAGACTTGAGGTATCTAATGTGAAGTTGATCTAATCAAATGGCACAATTGGAGAACAGAAATTAACAAGCGCTGCACAAACTCTTATCATATGATCCACCAATGCAGTACGCTTGTCACATGGAGTTTTCATGATTACATATCAGAAAGTCAGTTGGCAAGGTACCTTCCAAGATTGTAAATTTCCGTCTAAGCAGTCCAAATAACACGTTCAACATGAATTCTAACATTCGCAATGCCTCTTTTCTGCTCAACGTCCACTGGGTCGAGCTGAGATTTACCCTTTAGCTAACTGCTATGGCCGCCAGATGAGAAGAAAAGGCCTCCTCGTTCCCCTCGTTTCGATTTTCCTCTTCTTCTTCTGTCGAAGTATTTGGCTGACTAAAGTCGATTTGAGCTACAGGAAGGCTGCTTTCCACAAGCTTTGGACGTTTCTCTGCCGCTTCGCGTTCTTGTCGTTCGACAGAAAGTTGCTCTCGCTTCTTTGCCCTAACAGCTCTCTTTGCA
Organism: Stylophora pistillata; assembly: GCF_964205215.1. Classification (NCBI taxonomy): domain Eukaryota; kingdom Metazoa; phylum Cnidaria; class Anthozoa; order Scleractinia; family Pocilloporidae; genus Stylophora; species Stylophora pistillata. Next base: position 11,837,294 of record NC_142525.1, read on the forward strand.
TTCGCATCATAGTCTAAATTAGGGCGAACATTTTCTTGCCAAGTTGCAATGTGGGAACCCAATCCACGTCGTGCTTATGCCAGTAAGGAGCTGGCTTTCGAGAAACAAAATGCTTTCCACATACCCTATCGCTGTTAAGCACGTCTCTCGATTCCGTGTCTCCACGACTAATCGCTTTTATCCATTTTTCTCTCCGCTCTGTAGTCAGTTCTTCTTCGAATTCTCCTTTGTTGGTTGTCAGTGAGGGTATTCGATAAAATCTAATCCCTTTATCCCGGTCACTTCTACTTCCACATTGAAAAACAATACAAAGAACCACTTTCAAGCTTACTTTCGCACTGTGACCTCTCCACCGAGCGCGTTTGTTTGGGCACCAACATGGCGGATAGCAACCTTCGTCAAGACGGTGGTCACGCGGGTGAAAACCAAGAATTGTGTAAATGATAGCTGTATAATGCCATTTTGTCTCGATTTGGAGTAGTGTTTGAGTCATAGAACGATAGGGTGTACTCATCGATGGTTGAAGGGTTGCTGACCTGTGAAATGGAAAAAGTGGTTGATTCTTTTAAGCAGCAACTCGAGGGATGTATGCATAAAATAAAAAAGCACCGATCTGAGGGAGATTAACTATGATGATTGAAATGGATAAGGCAGCGTTTTAAAACTCACCAATGACAGCAAACGAACCAACTGCATATCATTTGATATGACTGTTAATATCTTCCTCCGAGTTTAGAATATATTGGCTCTGTATTTCTTCCTCTGTCTTTCACATTGATGGTAATTGTCGTTTCTGATCTTAAGAGGTATATACCTACTTTCGATTAGACTTGTCCCCAAACATACGAGTCGCTAAATTCGTACTTACGTAAATACACATTGGCATCGAAAAGTAAGGGAATAAGTTCAAATTTGAAATGAATAATTATTGTTTGCATTCCAATTTTTAAAAAAAAGTCAGAACTGGCTTTGTTTAGAAAGAAACTCAAGGTAAATTGTATGACAGGAAGTAGGACAGACAGCTGCTTACGTTAATTTTCTTTTGCGGTATCGTCAAGAAGATGAAGAGATAGTAGATATGGGAGACAGCTGATAATTTATTGCTCGCTTTAATACGCACTCTGAAATAAATAGAGTGACAAGGTTTTTTTTCGACAAAATTAGCGAATGTTTTTCATTTTCTACATCTTTGAATGACATTTAATGAGTTTTTTTAAAGGTGACCTGTCAATGTTACAAACAACTTTATTTTGCTCTGAGGATATTTATTTTAGCGCTCGGAGCAGAAAAAAAAAATAGCAAACCAAAAATAATCAAGAAACAGGCGTGCAAGTCGATAACAAAACAAAAGCGGAAAAAAACCTAGCCTTAATACGCTCAGGCACTTTCATCAAAAACACCATTTTAAAATATTTGGTTTTTTTATAGTGATCAATTGATAAATTGATTTAAATAATTATTATTATTATCTCAGCTAACCACGCATGTATTAAGTTTGAAGAAAAGGTTTTCAAGTCTCAGCAATACTATCTATATCAGTCAAATGATCGTGTCAAAGACTCCGAGGGCCGAAACAAGTGATTTTTTCCCCTTTTTTCTTGCGCTGATGTAGTTTGTCTGCAAGGGGAAAAACTGTGTTCGTCTTCATTGTTGAAAAACCTCTAACATAAGCAGGTAGGATTATTGAGCATATTTTAGACAGCTTTTATTATACTACCGGCGATAGAATAGAGTTGAATCCAGAAGTGAATTTTAAATATTCTGGTTCATGCATGCATGTATGTTTCAACTTAAAGCAGTTTTCAACCCATTTAAGGACCATCGAAGTTAGAGATCACCTGCATGTTTCAAACTGAGCTGACAGAAAAGCCACTTTAACGTCCCAAATAAAAATTAAGCAAGCTCTCCCCCGGCAAAAAATGTTTTCCTCTCTTTCCCTATATGAGGAAATTGAGTTCAAACGTACAGAAAACTTGTGGATCTTTTATTGTGTTAGAAAAAGATGGAATGTTTTCGAAACAGGCAAAGTTCTGGTCTTTCATCAATGTGTACAGAAAAGCCTTAACCATTTATCATTCGACCTTACTCCTTAGCCTAATTACTGTTACAATTTTTAAGTTAGACAAAACAAAATTTAATTTTTTTTTATCTGTAGCATCATAAGACGTACTTTCCTTTATCAAAAGTGGTGACTTATTGGGATGAATGTGATATCTGCATTTGAAAGGAGTTGGCGTCTTCATCCTAGTTCCTGTTACAATTAATGTCTAAGATAACAAAACAATTTTTTTATCCTTAAGATCTTGAGAAATACTCTCATTAATCAAAAGTGGTGAATAATTGGGACGAATGTGATACCTGCCTTTGAAAGCAGCTGGCATTTTTGTGTAGTAAATTGAAGAAAAATGGCAAATTTCAGTAAATATACGCTTTTATGAAATACGTTCAGCCGTATCTTTTCCCGCTAAGTTTCCCAGATAACTCTTATATTGATCAAAATGTGAAAATGAGGTTGTCAAGTTTCTGATGATTACGCACTGAAAATACTCATATCGCGAAGAGGCAGGACAAAGGCCGAGATAATGCAAACTGAGCGCAAATATATTGTGGCGCCATAGATGGATGTATTGTTTTAATAATAATAAAGATAGCTGAATACGAGATCACGCAAGGGCTTGTACGACCTGTTCTAAAAACATCTTCCTCGAATGTTTCATTTTCCATACGCAATTCAGTACCGAAGGTGTTTCTACAACGTTTTCATATAGCAGCAATTAAGAGCATGAAATTCTTTTCAAAGTGAAAGCTTACCTTCTCCTACTCAAATGGAAGCCCTTTTACCGTCTTTTTACAATAAAAATCAATAGCAAAATACTATGTTTTCATCAACCTCGGTCAGTTTCAAGTGAATGGTAAGAATGTCACAATGAATTTATATATCTAGTATATAGGAAGTCTGTGTTTCAATTTCTCCGTATTTCAGTGCTCGATACATAAAAGTAGGGAAAAAAAATCCCCTGATGAGTGAGCAATCAGAAAACAGGCTTGTAGGATGAAAGCGTAGTCGTTGTATTTTCGAACTCAATATATATATCGATATATATATATATATATATATATATATATATAAGAGAAGTAGTGTGGCACACGAGGACGGACAACTTCGAGCGAAGGAAGACATATACTCAATAAAAAGTCTAAAACCTTTAATAAAAAACGTGTCGGTCCGAGACCTTCATCAGTTGTAATACAATGACTTAAAAATTCCTTAAATAGATTTATATAGGGCGTGCTGACACATATAAACAAACACAGTAATTACTACGCGAAAAATTATCACAATAAAAAGAAATGGAAAAATAGTCGAATCCACTGAAAATGTAAAGGAACCAGCGTTGACTTGAAAGGCGAGAATTGTACTAAAATTCCCAATTAACGCTAAGACTGGAACCTTTGATGCCCGCCCAATTTGAAAAAATTCTCCGCATTAATTAAAGTTTATTCTTTTTTGGGGTAAAATTCCTGGCGCTTATTCAAGCCGAAGGGTGCCAGAGAGAACAGCTGTGCGCTCCAATATCCTTGTTTGGTAATTAGAAGTTTCTCGATGTTACCTGAATTGTTTACTGTTGCCTGCACTTGATCAATGCATTGGAATGAGAAATCGCTTAAATCATATGGTGTTTTGTTAAAATGTACCGCTACTTCATAGGTCTTTTTCTTAGTGACCATAGCAGACTTGTGGTTGCGAAATCTAACCCTAAAGTCATTTGTTGTGGAACCAATGTATTCTAGGCGACATTTCTTGCACGAAACCAAATAAATTATGTTCTTAGAATCACAGGAAAGTTTCGATCGTATCTTCTAACTTTTGCCTGTTTGAAAACTTAGAAAGGAATTAGATTCAACCAAGAAGTTGCGAGAAAGATCGCATCTTGTTCTAGTACATTTAAAACATCCCTTGACCTCGGCAACCCCTTCGCTTTCAGTGTTCGCTTTCAGTGAAACTTCTAATTACCATGAATTATATATATATATATTGAACAGTTATTCGACAATATTCACCGAGCCTGAGGCGAATAATTGTTTTAGTATAATGTCAGAGCTGAACAACAGAGAAATTCGGAAATCATAACATTTTATTTCCGGTGTAAAGGTCACATGCACCAGCGGGGACCCCGCGTGCGAATGATGAATCACATGACTCAAACTTCAAACAAACTTTGCATTGCGTTAAATTTTCAGCTTCTATTCAAACTTAAAGCACGTCTCTAAGCAATAGCTGCACTCAAATTTGCGGCGAAGCATTACTTTGGAAGACGTAATTGAAAAGAAAGCAGGTTAAAGTTTGTAGGATGAAAGAAATTTCATCGCATTACTTGTTGATGTTGAAGGTAATGTTGAATGAACATTCGTGGAAGTTCCCCGATGGCAGAATCGAACTCGGATTAATTCCGTTGGAAATTAGGACGCTTTCGTCGCTTTGAATGGTGGAGACACTGGTTTCTCCTGGTGGAACCGGACTGCTTCGGGCCATCACATCTCTCTTTGATTTCGAAGCTGAGGAGCTGGACGCGGCTCTTGGTGGTGTATTTACTTTCCTGTTGATGAAAGAGGTTAGCGCGGACGACATGTGCTGGAATTGTTGCAAGGTGGGCCTTTCGCAGTAGCTTTGGTTGCTTGCTTCACTTTTGTGGCCTGTGACTGCTTTTATTTGTCGAGTTTCCACGTTCTCCGAGAACAAAATGGTGACCGTGGTCGCCCTAAGGGAGGGTTGGTGAAATACGGCTGGATCCCTGCTCTTTGCGACATGGTTTTAAGCATGTTTTCAAGCGTGTTATGGCCTAACACCTTCCTCTCGAACCAGACACTTTCTCTGGATTAAACCTTGTAGATTCTGCCTTGGGCCGTTGGAATAAAAACTCTACTTCCGGAATGAGATGCGAAAGATACGACTTGATGGTCTGAACTGGGCATCTCTTGGAACTGTGGCTTGAAGATATTTTTCCATCTGCGTGATCTTCAGTGCCCTCAACGCCGCCCGTGTGATTTTTGGTGGAAAGTACTGCGCCTGGTTCTTCTTTATTGAGCTCAAAGTACTCTTCACCTGCGGCTGTAACTGCCAAGCGAAGCATGGATTTCTTCATAAGACTTTGATTTGCGCTACCTCTTTTACCGAAATATAGCGAAACATAAAGCCATGTCTGCAGCAAAGCGCGAGGTATTTTCGTATCTGCACTCGCCAATTCTTCGCTCTCAAACAACTTTTGGACAATTTGAGCCGTCAAAGGATTCTTGTGGATTGTTCCGGCAATTTTACCGGTGCTGGCAAGGTGCTTAAGGTAAGAATTCAAAGCTTTATTTACTTCGTTAAACTGAATTCCGTCGCAAATTGAGAATGTCTTGCTGAGTGGAGATGAGCGTAGATAACGATCTAAGGCCGCCCTGATTGACAACAAACTTGTTTGCTTGTAATGGCCTCCGTCTCGTTTTCTTGCCGACAAATAAAACTTCGAAAGACATTTGTTCATTCCGTGGATATCCATGCACTCAAGTTCTGTTTTGAACTTGGTTTGTTGCGCAAACCATTCTGTGAAAGGCAAATTAAAAGTTTGCGATTGTGATGTACCTGTTGACTATTTTAGCTCCAGCTGTCGATACTTTTGCTTTTTGTACCGTTTCAAAAAACTAATAAGTTCAAAGAGGCTGACTTACCTTTAAAAATTTTAACACAATACTTTGTTGCATACTGCGTTGACTTAGGAACTGCACCAATGTCAAGTTCCGTAATTTCCTCATTTGAAACATTTGCAAACCGTCTGTTGGAAGCCATTTTGTTTTTGCTTTATATAAACCGCCTGGAGCGGCTTATATAGCGTCATATAAGCAACCGGTCGACCAATCAAATTGCGGGAAACTCTTTGTTTAGCTCTGACATTATATTAACTATATATATATATATATATGCGAGTAGGAAGAATTAAAATTTCTGCAGGTGTAAGACAGTAATAACATACAAAGAGACATACCAAAGCTAATTAAAAGCCTTTCTACTCATTGATTCAATTGGACTCAATTCGTGCAAAGGTTTTTAATTACTGTTTTTTATATCGTCAAACGTTTTACGAAAACTTTTTTAGAATAATGAAATATTTCGGTTAAGCTATTCTTGCATCTCCTGGTGACAAAACCCGCGCAAAAAGATCAAATCCCTTGAGATTGTTTTAAACGATGCACAAAACCTGGCGAGAGCAAGCAGTATCACAGGAAACCTCTGCAAACCACCAACGGAGAAATCAAGGCGTAAGGCATTTCCCTTTAAGTTGCACGTTGGCATAGCCTGACCAAGGACCTTTATGGGTGGGTCATAATAATAAGTCTGTACATGCGTTTCTCATCTTAAAATTCTGGATTACTTCCTAAAATAAATTAAAAATTTAAAAGCCTACAAGTTATTCTCTTTGAAGATATGGGTGATTATAGCCCAATTATGTAGACTATGCCTGCATTAATGCAGTTTTTTTCCCAATGTAGAGCAGTATCTGATTTCATCACCAGAAATCGGGGACATTACGAGCCCGTTACAAAATGTCAGCGGTATATCGTTTTACAGACAATTCAACATGGCGGCGGGGGAAGTGTAGTGGACACGTAACTTTCTATTTTCTTAAAACCCTACGAGAGAAAGGCCTGGTACCTTTCTGTCCCAGAACGCCAAAGGAGACGTGAAAACAAGGAAAATGGCGGCCCAATTGTGCAGTTACTGGGACTTGTATCTTTCGTGTTCTTCCTTCCTAAAACTGGGGTATTTAAAAATGGCGTATTTGGCTTTTGAGCTCTGTGAAAATACGAAGAGTTTCCTGGCTCGAGGAAAATTTGTGGGCCAACATATTGGACCGTTTACGAGCGATTTAGTTAAGCAAACTTCTGCAGAATGCGAATCTTAACAAGGTTGTTCCCACGAAGAAAAAAAAAAATTGTAACACCTAGTCGAAGCAGATTTTAAGAGTTTGTATGGGGAAATGGAGTCAGAATTATGAGTTTACTCGTATACTTTGAGAGTAGGCAGGCTTGAAGTTGAGTATTTGATGGACGCTCTAACGTAGTGATGGACGCTTTAACCGATGCAGGCTGCATTTCCAAGTACGCAGCGAAGGAATATCTTATTCTTAGACAGCTATTTTGAAAAAACAATCTTTTCCCATACATTTTCTTATACTGTTTCGGCGCCATTTTGTTTGTAACACAAGAACCACCTTTGCCATATTGTCCCAAATTTCTGGCAATGTAGAAAACCTTTAAAGCAGTTTTTGAGCATTTGATTCAAGACATTTTGTAACATCATAGCAGAATCAATGCCAATTTTAGTTAATCTTGTATGCCTAAGGTAGCTTTAACCTTCAGCGTGGGCGCGGAGACTACCCCCTCCCCCCTCTCCTGGGGTGCTCTGTCCAATCGTTCTTTAATCGTCCTATTGTCCAAGAAAAAAGTCTATTTTTGGATCAAATTCAGCATATCGAAAGTAGGAAGCACGAGAAAAAGTAGTTCACTTCATTTTGCTGATCCTTGATCCACGCAGAGCGCTTGATTGATTCCTTGTGGGATACCCAGATCTCTCTTTTGTCCTTCTATCTTTACTTGACGATAAATGTCAAAGCTTTAGCAACTTTTTCAGTGCTTTTGAATAAATTTTTGAGTCCAGATCAGTTTTATCTTTTATTCATACTTATATTTAAGCAGAGGCATCCAATTTCATAGGGCTACAAATAAAGACATTAAAGCATTAAAACCGTTTATTGTTTAAGACGGCGCTTTAATCTACCTTTAAATTCGCTGGGTGTCTCTACTTTTCTAATGTTTCTCGGAGGGGTGTTATAGGTACGAGCACCGTTTATTCTGAAGCCCCCTCGATACTTCGCAATTTTTGCTAAGGGAGATCGTAGCAAATCACGGCTTCTGGTGTTAGAGCCAAGGGCAAAGTACACCGGCGCGTGTGTAAACTCTGAAAGTAAGTACGAAGGTGAGAGCTAAACCACACCAATAACAGCGAACCACCTGCTACATTCGATATTCGTGTTGTTATTTATTTGAAATTTTCCTTTGTAGAAAACTTTATTGTTTCTGATATATGAATACATTTGCTCGTTCGTGCTTTGAACTACACTCGTCCCCTGACGTAAGTCGTGTAAGTCACACCAATGACAGTAAACGAACCAGCTGCATGTCATTTTATATGACTGTTTATATCTTCCTCCGAATGTAGAATATGTCGGCTTTGTATTTCTTCCTCTGTCCTTCGCATAGATGATCTTTGTCGTTTCTGGTCTTTAGAGGTATATACCTACTTTCGATTAGACTTGTCCCTTAACAGAGAAGTAGCTTAATACGTACTTACATAACAACACATTGCCATCGAAAAGGTAAGGAGATGAGTTCAAATTTGAAATGAATAATAATAATAATGATAATAATAATAATAATAATAATAATAATAATAATAATAATGATAATAATAATAATTGTTTATACTGACATCTAAGAAATCAGAACTGGCTTCGTTTAGAAAGAAACTCTATGTGAACTTTCTGAATTGAAATAGGAAACTGACAGCTCAGTGCCTTAAAATTTTTTGCGGTTTCATGAAGATGAAGAGATAGTAGATATGGGAAACAGCTGATAATTTATTGTTCGCTTTAATAAGCACTCAGAAATAAATAGAGTGACAAGGTTTTTTTTAGACAAAATTAGCGAATGTTCTTAATTTTTAGTAGCCGACAGGTTTTACGCCTTTGAATGACATTTAATGAATCGTTTTAAAGGTGATCTATAATTACAAAGAACTTCATTTTGCTATGGGGATATCAATTTCACCGCTCGGAACAGAAACAAAAATTAGCAAAAAAAAAGAAAAAAAAAAAAAAAAACAAATCAAGAAAAGAGCGTACAAGTCGATAACAAAACAAAAGCGGACAAAAACCTAGTGTTATTACACTGAGCCGCTTTCATCAAAAACCCCTTTTAAAATATTTGTTTTTATTTATAGTGATCAATTGAAACGCTGATTTGAATATTTATTATTATCTCAGGTAACTACACATGTATTCAATGTGAAGAAAAGGTTTTCAAGTTTCATCAATACTTTCTATATCAGTCGAATGATCGCGTGAAAGACTCCGAGAGTCGAAATAAAAGATTTTCCCCCTTTGTTCATGCGCTAATGTAGTTTGCTTGCAAGGGGAAAACTGTGTTTGTCTTCATTATTGAAAAACCTCCAATATAGGCAGGTAGGATTGTTAAGTATATTTTAGACAACTTTTATTTTTGATATTATTTGGCGCAGTCGGCAATTTGTGAAACATTTCATTTTAAACAGCATAGACTGACCATGCATCCCACAAGCGACATCCAAAGACAATTTAATTTATTCGATTCTAGAACATTCTTAGATTGATTTGATAAATTCGCTGGGAGACTCAACAAGCCAACAACACAATAACTGTACAAGCCTTGAGTTAACTAATTGAGGTTATGGATCCGAGCTGATAAACAAGGCCCGCATATGGACGACGCCCCGCGAGGACAGTTTCAACCTCAAACTGAAACTAACATGAAAATACCGGAAAAGGCATTGAAATGACCACGCTTCCAATCGATACTTCATCTCCGCGTGCGATTTTGGTTTTTAGATCTCCTGTAATTCCAAAGAAGATCGCTTTTAACATCATGCATATGACAATATTGTAATCGGTGTATGACATACTAACCATAGGAATTAGAAGTATGCGGGTAGTTTCAAACTGAGTCATCAAAGTCTGAATCTTTTCTGACTGCCATTTCCGCAAATGTTAATTAGAGGGGCTGATATGCTTGAAACCGCCAAATTCAGCAAGGACTCACATGTATATGTTAAGTTTCATCGCTCGTTCAAGTTATCTTATTTTCCTCTTACTTTGTTTTCTTTCGTTTCATGGCACTCAGTTACTGTTCTAATTGCAGGTTTTTACTCTCTTTAACTTAGTTTTCGTTACCTCACCGTATCTCACCTCCATTTGGACATAGCAAACGTGCCTCGTTTTCGAGGCTATCAAGGTTCAGCCCTTCTTACAAAATATATAGCTCGCTTTAATTAAAAAATGCAGCAATAATCAGGACGAATATGCAGAGGCACGAAATACCTAAAAAATGGGTAGATTTTGTACGAAAAGCTTTTTTACCAAATAACTACACTGAGAGATATATGAGTCAGTCATTTAACATTTTATTCGAATTATATTGACAATGAAAGTGAAATTGAAATTCCCAAGGCAAGAATACACAGAATCAAGAGGCACAGCTTGTGGTTCTTGACGGTTTCAGCCTTCTGAAAAAAGCGGTAGTGTATCTGAGTTAGGTAATTATAGACCAATAGCAGTTATTTCTCCCTTCAGTAAAGTACTGGAAAGACTAGTATATGACCAGCTTGTGTCCTATTTAGTAAAAGAATGTCTACTTTTTAACTATCAATTTGGCTTTCGAAAGGGATATTCCACGGAAGATGTAATTCTCGAAACTGTAGAGAACTCGAAGTCAGCAATTGACAGTCAACAAATTACATGTGGTATATTCTGAGACTTTTCTAAGGCCTTTGACACAATTAAACATCATATTCTCTCAGAAAAATTATACAAATATGGGATCCGAGGAGTCCCCTACGCATGGTTTTCGAGCTATATAACTAATCGTAAGCAATATGTCAAAGTTGGTAATACAGAATCTAGCCTGCAAACTATTACATGCGGTATACCCCAAGGCTCCACACTAAGTTCGTTGCTGTTTCTGTTGTATATTAATGATTTTCCTAGGTCTTCAGAGAAATTAACTTTTAGGACTTTTGCAGATGATACAAATATGTTTTATTCTTCAAAAGACCCTTAGCAGCTCCAATCAGTTATTGATGAAGAGCTTAGAAAAGTCTTAAAATACTGTGCAGCAAATATGCTGTCAATCAATTTCAAGAAGACTAATTATATGATTATTACTTCACTTAAAAAGAGAACAAATATCAGAATAACAGCTTGCGAAAAAAAAAAAAAAACTCAGATAAAATATTTGGGGCTTTTTATTGATGAACATTTAAAATGGGATGCTCAGCTCCAGCACATAAACAATAAAATAACAAAAAACGTCGGGATTCTATCTAAGCTTAGACACTATTTACCTGTTAGCACACTCAAACAACTGTACTATACTCTCATATATCCATATCTAACATGTGGATTGATGTGCTGGGAAACTGCATACCAAACCAGGTTAAATAAAATTAAAATAGGTCAAAACAACGGTATCCGCAGCATCTTCTTTGCTAGCAAAAGAGAAAGTTCTACACCATATTTTACACTATTAGAAATCTTAAGATTAGAGAATATTTTTAAATTAAAAATTGGCTCCCTTGTGCATAAAATTCAATATCAAAAAAAGAATATTCCTCCAGTCCTCTACGATCTAGCCCAACCAGCTTCAGCTGTCCATAATTACTCTACTAGGTATGCCACTAATCAAAACTTGTACAGACGATACCTATTAAAATAAAGTGTCTCCCTGCCAAAAGCTTTAAAAAAGAATATAAACTCTTCCTACTTAGCAGGCAGACATCTTGAACAACTTTAACCTATCATAGAGCTCTATTTTACTATTTTAACTACTTATTATATGTGCTATCTCCTTAAGTGTATTTAACTTTCACCCATCTGTAACTGCTCTGTGGTAGTGGCCAACTCGACAGCTTGGCTCCTTTGGCTACTACACACTCTTTCCACTGCTTTGTGTAAATTCATGTATAATTAGAACTCTCTTCTTTTTTTTTTTCTACTTTTTCACTTTCTCGTTGTTGTATTTTCAGTAGAATAAGTGTGAATAAAGAATGAATGAATGAACGAATGAATGAACTGAATAATACTCACATGACAGGGAGCCTAAAACGCACCAGTTATAGCGAACCGACCCACTACCTACACATTCATTTGATCCTGGGTTTATCATTTTAAGGCATTGACATGTGTATCCGAATACAGAATTGATTCTCCGTTTCTGGATGCTTTCCATTCAAACGTTATTGTTGCTGGTTTTTAATTGTATATATGGAAACGTATTTTCAACTGCACTTGTCCCTTGACATACCCTGCTCGAAGGGTACATTATAAGACCACAAATCCGCAAATTTCAAGTTTATCTTCACATTTAAAATATTTTAGAAGTATTTTTCTACTGAACTCAAAATTTGCCATTTTTTCTATTCTATGGAACTACATGAAGCTTTCAAGGACAGTGATGCTTGTAGCATGAGCTGGGACGCATGTCACCAATCTGTATGAAAAAAATAATAATTTCACGTACCAAAGAGTATTTCGAAGCTCATCGTGGTCGGAACGCGGAATCCGACAGTCTGAAGTTCGCTTTATCGTGGGAACTCAGAATTGTTTCCCTGTTCTGAGCTCATGACAGACTGTAAATATATTTTTCTTTATTCAAATTTTGTTTGCCATTCATAGTTGAATGCCAATTAATTTTATGCTTTGTTCTTAAAGAATAATAAGATCAAGATGAAAAGTACAATTTGAAAGAAGACAACGAGAAATCGATAACTAATAACGCAGCGCCACGAACGAGATGTAACGATAGTAACGAAGGAAACAGATGACAGGTTGTTATTTGGCAGAGTTTGTTCTTTGAAGAAAATACAGTGATAGGGATGTGTTTGCGCTGATTGGATGTTATAGGTATGCTGTAAAAGAAATTCTGCCATTTGCACAGCGAAATGTTTATTTTACCGCTGGAATAAAACCAAACCAAACGAAACAAACAACTAAAGCAACAGAAAATAACAAGTACAAAAAAAGAAAAAAAAGAAAAAGAAAGTTAACTTCTGGAATATGCACGTGCACGTTTGTTTTTCATAATCAACAATTTAAGACAAGATTAAAATAATTCTCTGAGTTAAATGACTGCTGTTTTAGTTAGTAAGAAAATGGTTTATTCAGCTTTAGTAATTCCATCTATATTCTCGGAATATTGAACATGGAATGTATACGAGTTTAATCTGTTACCAACGTATGAGCAACATACCGAGGAAAGCTAGGGCTTGTAGGTGTTCCAAGAGAATATTAATCAGCTTTCATGGACAGGGGGCACTAAACAAGTCTTTCGTCGGCCTCTCTAGGGAATTCCCAAGTGACCGTAATGGTACAAAAGCGTTCCCTGGTATGAAAACATACTTTAACTAAGTAGTTTCGAAAACCAAAACCGTCGTCTCTGTTCATTTCCGGGTTACCTGGTAAGCCCAAGAACACAGAATTCCACTTGACATTGGAGGTTCCAACCATTGCAAATTGCATTAGGTTTCACGACGACCTGAAAATTATAAAAGCATGACTTTTCATTTTTGCATCAATATTAGTATTTCGATTTAGATCGCGAATTACACTGATCTCACCTACTGTAGTCAATTAATGAAATACGCTCATTTTTACTGCAAAAAAACTAATTTACTATTTGTACTCACAGAACATAATCACATATCTTTCGTTAACGTTGTTTTATTTTTGTCTTTCAGTGATTTAATCTTCATTAGTCGTTCAACAGAAGTAAAATGAATAACAGCAATGTAACCTCAAAGTTACCTCAGCAACAGTCCGACGATGGAGTCAAGGCCTTGAGCAAATTTCTTCCAATTGCCATAGCAATAGTTCTGGCTAATGGACTCGTGTTTGTCTTGTTTTACCGATGTCCCCGTCTCCGCACTTCCTCAAACTATGTGCTTCTTAGCCTGGCAATTTGTGACTTCAGTACTGGCGCTTTCGCCATTCCATACTTCATTGCTTATAACTTTGAGATTCTCCCAAAAGAATTGCACTATGGGACATACGTTTCGCACACATTACTGGCGGTTTCAGGTTCTTATCACATACTGGTTGTTACTGCGCTCAAGTACTTGGCAACTGTTAGCCCCCTGAAACACTACGTGGTGACGAAGAGATTAGTTTTAAAAATAGTGCTCGGAGTGTGGATCATTTCTACGGTTATTGCTGTCATTCCTCTTGCTTGGCATGGTAATGAAACATCTGCAAGTTGTCACATCATTCACACTGCGGTTTGTCTTGTTGCAGTGTTCCTTTTTCCGTACGTATTTATGATTTATGCATTCATAGCCATGTTCAGAGCGATTACTAAAAGACAGCGACCATCTTCGGTAGAGAGCAATAAGCTGCGGAAGCAGAAGAAAAACCAAAGTGACCGGAGGTGCATCTTGGTTTTCGCAACCATGGCCATCATATTTGTATCTTGTTGGTTGCCTTATTTTACCGCCATGCTTTTAGTCGCCATAGGAATAGGAGATTTAGATTTTTTCTTAGAAGCATGCATGGTCATTCGCTACATCACATCTTTCGCCAACCCTCTACTCTACACATTTTTCAAACGCGACTTCTGGTCCGCCCTACGAAATCTGTTGCAAAACAGGAGAAAATTCAGTTTTTCCTATCAAAAAAGTGAATCCGAGTCTCTCAATCTCACTAGCCGATTAAGGGCAAGGTCACGCGTCAGCAATAGAGGGTTGGTGTCACTCGAAGGAGAAAGACAAGAATCAAGCTTGATTCGCGATGGAAACGTGACCTTCGGTGAGGAGATATTTCGTACAACCAGTGTTTGACTGCTGCTTGCAGTGCATGAATAGGGAACACAGACTTGGTTCTTCATGTACATAGAGCCTAGAAAATACAATAAAAAATAAAAAATCACTTTTAAAGCCTAAAATATAGTAAAACACCAAATTCAGAAATGCTTTGCTCGGGCCCTGTCTTAAAGAATTGATTTACATTAAGAATTGGCATAAACTATCACACGCAAAGAGCCTAATAAAAATACAACAATAGAGTTAAAGAGGTGCATTTCGAGCCTAGAAAATACATTAAAAAAAATCACTTTTAAAGCCTAAAATATAGTAAAACATCAAATTCAGAAATGTCTTGCTCGGCGGCAGAACGTCTAAATGTTTTCACTCTTCGCAATGTTTACTGGGAGTTTGTTAAGAAACAAATTGCGCCAGTAAAAAGAAAGGCCCCTTTCCCAAAATTCTGTTTAACGTTTGATAAGGATAGCCTCATACTTTGCCTTGTGAAATAGTTGTGAATGTTCGAACATCTAGTAAAATATAATAAAAAATAACAAGGGACTAATGAGTACAGACATAGAAAAACGAGTTTTGCCTTGTGGTAAGAGCGTCTGCTGGAAAGAATCGGCCAGTGCAGCTGCTCTATTGCCTCATATGAGCGAGAGCAACGTGTGATGATCCATGCAGATCTAGTCCGTAGTCCATGTAGTCGATCTATATCTCACTGTGGAAGGTTACTCCAGGCAGTGTCACAGCGATCGAATAATGGAAGAATTAAAGCGTTGTGAACAAGTGTTGCTGCCTTTTTTGTTACGAAACTTCTGACACTGCCAAGGATACTAACTCTTGACGCCACCTTTTTATACAAATAGGTCCTATTAAGTCTATTGTTATAATTACCTTTGATAATTACCAAGTGTAGATTACCTTTGATACCCAATTAAAACTTTCTCTAAGCAATTAAAACTTTCTCTAACGCAAGTAGGTAATAATAAGTACATTTCCGTAATTTTTGTCTTGTATTATCAAAATTTTTTGTAATGGCTGTTAATCAAGAGTCAGTAATTTTTAGCCTATAGATTATGAAGGGAATCGTTAGAAATCAAGAGATTATGTTAGATATCATTCACGCGAGTCGGAATGAAGTTGTAGCTTTCAAGTCAAAGTAGATGTAAGCTCCAGATACCTTTTAATTTCTATCTCCACAAATTGGGAACCACTTCTGTCATTTGTACACTGACAGTGGTTTAAGATTCCAAAGAGTAGCCTGGCCTTTGAATTACTGTCTTCACATGTGGTTAAATTTTGACGATGAATGCCTCCATTTTGGATCTTGCCTAGCAGACTAGCCTGTCTAACGTGCACTCCACATTTTCCCATCTCTCAGCGTTTTGTTTGATTAATTATGAAATTGAAACTCGACTGTAATAATTGTTTTTGAGGATGACTAATGCAGCTTCTCCTCGTTATGAGCTAGCGTTGTGATTTTGAAAAGGGAACTGTTAAAAAATGGCGGCGTCGTGTTTTAAGCATGCTTGAGCACAGTTTTTTAAAGGTTTTTTTCTATTTAGAAACTTAATTCGTGGTGCGTGGTAAATCTCTACAAAACATTTATTAAAAGAGAACAGAAAAACTATCGTATTTCTAATTCGCCTTTTTTTAAAAGTTGTTAACGATTAGTAGTGTAAAATATCTTTTTTTCTGAAAGGAACTTATCAAAACAGAAGCAGAGGCAAACAAAATGAGTGATAGGACAAAAATAATAAAAAAAAACAGATATAATTAAATGAAAACCGGCGAGAGGCTACGGAAGGACTCAGGTGTTAGTGAATTTTACAACCTTGAGTTTTTTTGCAGTTTTTTAATTAAGGTAGATTCAGAAGGATGAAAAGCTGTCAAAGAAAAAAAAAACTTTATTGGAAACAAGACAACTATTTTTTACATAGTCTATGTATTCGTTCACTCTTCAGGTGACACAATAAGCAGAAATTTTAATTTTCAGACGTGTTATTTGTCTTTTCAAGTTTTGTTTTGAGATAAGAAGTGATCAATGCAGACAGTTAAAAATGTGTCAACTTAACTATCGACAAAACTACCCAACGGATTTGATTAACAGAACTCTAGAGGAAAGAAGTTGTGAGCCATGTCTTTTTAAAGTAAAACGACAAACGTTATTTCTCCCTAATCTAAGATGGGAGATGCCCTTGGTTTGAATTCTGAGAATATAGGTAAGTAATTTTTCCAACTCCAAGATGGAATCAGGTAGAAAGATAACTTCAGACATGTAAATCATTTATTATATCTCGTTGGTCGATGCAGTTTTACATGGAATAAATTAGAAAATTTGAGCGTACAGAAGTAAATTTCCCTCTTCATATATGGTTCCAGAGTTGGGATGTGAAAATGATGTAATTCACATAGTTGAGATCGACGCTGAAATCCTCTGAGAAACAAATTGGTATATGCATTACAGCTTTAGACTGGGGGAGTTAATTTTTCCATTTTTTTTTCGTTTTGCTTTCTTTCTTAAATCATCGAAGCTAAGAAAGTGTTGTTGTATAATTCCTTTTCCCATCTATGAACGGGGAACAAGTTCTTTTAAAAAGTCCGTCGACAGTTTTGTAACCTTGATATGAAATGGACTAATTTTTTAATTTTCTTCATTTAGCTCTTATACTAAATCAAACAGCAGGATGCTGTTTTAGTTTCTGTTAAATAAAAAGATTTGGAAACGTGCGAACTGTTTCAAGGAGGCCTTAAACTGCTGTCCAAAGAGTAGAATTTAGGATTTTATGTTTTTAATCATGCTGCTGAAGGACAACATGAACAGATTATAAGAAGATTTGGGTTACAGTTCCTCCTCGTCTTATGTATACGTACATCACAAGTCCTTGGAAAAAAGAAAAAAAAAGGATTTTTTTTTTCGGTGAGCTATTACAAGCATAAATACTGAAGCATCTGTTTTATGAGATTTCTTAGGCAAGACGCTTATCATTTGCATTCTGGTAGAAACTTTTTCAGCCAGCGTCAAAACAATATTTACATACACAAAAGGAACTTTCTCATCATAGTGGGAAACGGGACGAACTGTCTTTATCTAGGAGTATTTTAATGATATTAAAATAGCCAATGTTTCTTAATGGCACGAAAATTTATGGATTAGGAAAAACTCAGTTTCAGTCTTTGGGAGTTTGCGTCTGCATTGTTTCGCACAACACATTGAGTATATGCATGACAATTTCAAACTTTAAGACTTTTCAAATAACTTCTCTGTTCTCGATGGTGGCTCTGGTGTCTTCTTAACCAACAATCTCAATTTGAAGGAGTGAAATAAGCAGTGGTTTTAAAAGGTCAGGTTTACATACGAGTCGCTTCACTTGTTTTTGAGAAAGCTGTCCTTTCCATATCAATAATTTTGTAACGAGATAAAGGTAAACTTACGACCTAAAGGACAGAGTCTGCGAGATATTACTTGGGAACCTGAATGTCTCACTTTTAGGCGAATATTTTACTAAAAGCTTTGATGGCATCAGTAGTTATGCCGATGTGAATAGTAAAATAGTAAAATCATGTATGCTTTAAAATCTTTTTTGATTAATACGATATCGATCCTAACAAACTGTTGTTACTGATAATTGGAAAATAAATGTACTTCTAGAAAAAATTTAACACCATGCATGATTAAGGGGAAATGGTATTGAGTTACCGTCGTCATATGATAATTTAATAATTAGTTTTGCCAGCAATGTTTACAGACTTCGTCAGTTTCAGTCTACTGTTCAAACAAAGACGACTCGGGAAAAAAAAAGCGCCCCATTTTATCTTCCCCTACTTAGTAAGATAGAAGAAGCATTATTTAAAATTTTCCCCAAAAGTTCTCATAACATCAATCATATAAATCATTCTCAATAATAAAATCACACATTTGTACCTATTTTTTTTTTTACTGAACAAGAAAGTTTTCAGTTCTGGCGAGCTCTTATTTAAGATCAAAACATGAAAATGCACTTTAAGTGGAAATTTTTCGCCAGTGATTGAAGGAAATTAGTAAATTTCCATAACTGTCAGCTGCTTTAAGACCATTCCACCATTTGTTTTCCGTGCAATTTAAACTTTTCTCGTCGAAGTCAACCAATTTTTCAAACACAAATGACGCGATGAGAAAAAAAAAAAACCTTGAAAAAAACTATCTTACCATACACAACAGAAAAGTTCTGGGCTCCATCCAACAACTTTCCCGAGGATTGACAGACCTTCGATTTTAATTGTTTTATGAGTCTAGAGATGACACTCGTTGCATTTCCTTGTCTATCTTCTTAAATGGCTAAGTAATGATCTGTTCAATTTTGAGACGGTTGGTAAATTAAGTATCTTCTTTACGATTGGTCGTCTGTCAGATAATTCATCTTACCATATTTCACACTTAGCTCGAATATTGGCATTTCATTCTTTAAAATTGAGGAAGTCGAAGCTATTTATTTCTATGAATCACCGCGTATCTAAGTACTTTCTTACATTGTAAGTTGCAAGGTAAGTTGATCCTATAAATTGTCTTTTTTTAGCACAAAACTTGACATGATTATGTAGCAATTAGGAGTGAGTTGCCCGGTTTAATTTCGATCAAGACCTCCGTTGGTGCTTTGGTGAAAAACAATGTCAAAAAATGAAGGAAATAATTTAGAGATATTTGCTACGAGAAACTTCATATGCAACTTGTTCCAATGGCTACATTATTTCTTAGCTATGGTAGGAAATGGTTTTCCATCTAAAACGGATTCAAAGGAGTTTGTATGACACATAATATTTTACGTTTCACGAACTCTCATAAAAATGAAACTATCTGTCATGGTGAACCCAAGGCAAATTTTCATTTCCAATGCGACACGTCAGTTTCATCTTTTTTCTTCGGACATTTTGAATTTCAGAAAAAACTCATTTACGCCCTCACAACTGAAAGTTATACGAAATTCCAGAGGACAGAAAGGTCTTGATCAGTTCTTAAGGCAAGGTAACGAACCCTATTTTTATTTATTTTTTATATAACTAGATATGCTTATGTCCAAATTTGCTATCTGCCTGTTCAGAGATTTTCTCCATTTTTAAGTTTGATCACCATCTGGCTGTTGTTACTGTTACAATACAACAATGTTTAAAACCATAGCGAATATTGGGGAAGACAAAAAGGATGTCAATTTCTTCCATGGCAGAATGATACCCCGGAAACCATAAATTATATTTCCGCGGTAGAAAAGTAAGTCTTGAATTATGACAGTAAGATTTGAAAGAGTAACCGAATCTTTCCAAAAGTGTGTTTAAATTTGATCAAATTTTGCAGTTTGCTAGTAACAAAGGTAAGCTTTGCTCTTCCTTTTTTCATTTGTTGTCGAAATCGTAAATCTTTGAAAAATTAGGAGAAAGTTTTCGTACCACAATCCCAAATTGCACCTCGCAGCAAATTTTCATAAATATTATTTTAATAGTATGTACTTCAAATTTTAATAGTGCTTTCCAAGGGCGGTGATTGGCTTGCTCAGAAGTGATTAGCAAGTTCTAAGTACTTCACAGTAGTCGAAGAGATAAAAGTGCGCGTCAAGAGTTTGATTCCTCACCATTTTTCGGTATATTGACAGAAACTGAAGTAATTTTTTGGTACTCCATGGAGAGATTATCATTATATGGTTTTAAGAGCATACTTCTTCTTTAACTTCTTTAGCAGTTAGGATTTAAATTTTTTGACCATCTATCTTAATTATCAATATTATCTAATTTATAAACTTTTAGAAATTCCACGTCACTTCAGAAATTGTTCCATGGGCGAGAGTGAGCTTTATCTTGAATTAGTTTTGGTTAGTGTGGTCAGAAACAAGTCGTGAATGAGGTGAGCCATATTTTTAAACTACCAGCTACATGCAGCAACAATTAATAGAATTGATTGCAAAGAGTTTAAATATTAGAAATCTTTTCTGCAATTGTAAAGATACTTCAAGATCAAGAAGATCCCGTGAGGTGCAACTAGATCGAGAAGTTCTAAAGGACCTTAAAAACGCTCACTATTGATGTTGAGCAGGTTTTTTAGGCGTTTTTTTTTGGTGGGTTTTTTGACGTTAGATCTAAACTTGTTTGTTGACTGACGGTTAACCCCAAAGAGTCCCTGTTTGAACGCTGTTGAAATAGTAATTACTCTGTTACACTTTAAATCTTGAGCATATCATGTGTCTAAAGAGTTTAGAGGTTTCATTCGATATTCCATGAATGCGTTTCTTGGGCTACACCCGTAATTTCAAATGGACCTCGATCGCGCTGTACGCTTTTCTGATTTAAAATTTCTTGCCTTATTCTAGTTTTAAGGGCAAATGTGGGAGTGTTTAAGTCTGATAAAGATGTACCATTATTTTCAGTAGAACTACAGAATTTGTATTACATTATTTTCCATTATTTTCAGTAGAACTACACAGGTTCTCATTTAGGAGGGCCCTAAGGCATTAGAGGTTTTGAAGAATACGCATATAATTTCCTTAAATTGGTAGAAAAATTGGATCTCAGGTCATTTGAGCTCAAACCTATGAGTAAACTGCTCGGAAAGGCATAATTGCCAGGCGACTTGGAGGAAAGGAGATTGGCATGTTGTAACAGTGCACGTGATATCTGCAAGGACTTTACGATCTTAAATATTGGGAGGCAAGATAGATTTTGAGTTAGAATTTAATAGTATATTGACAGAAAATTTTATTTCATTTCATCAACAAAAGAGAAAAATGACCTGAATACAATAATTAACGAAAAATTTCCTTGTAATGACCATTTATCGACAAAAGCCGTAAAATTGAATTATCAATCGTGGAAAGATTAACTTACCGTCATTCTCCAGGGACATTCCCCATCGACACCCAGAGAGCCATATGGTAACGAGACACTGACACTGACATAACTGTGTCAAAGACTCCAAGATGTAGAAGCCCTTTTTTTCTGAACGACAGTCGTGATGAAATTGCCAAAACAGCTCAAGGAACGTGACTTTCTTGAGACAAAAGATCTATTGAACAGAGGGAATACCTTAATGGAGTTGGTTAAAGAACTAGTAAGGCTTCAAAGGTTGAAAATCAATATCCGATTAGTTAAAGAGGATGTAACATGACCACGAGAAAATGTGTTTGTCACCAGAAGGGGGATGTTCTTTTTGTCATGTGCATATTTGAACTTAGGTGAGACAGTTTAAAACCTGCATGTGAACTGTGCTTGTTGAACATATCACTTTTATGAAAGAGCTGAAATTCTGGTGTTTCATCAACATTTGGAACTTATTTTTCAACCTTAACTACGTTGCAATATTCAATAGGGCAAAACAAATGTGTTATCTGTAGAATCATAAGATAACTTTTTGAATAGTGGTGAATGATCGGGCTAAATTTGTTGTCTACCTTTGAAGGCAGCTGGCTTCTGGTGAGATAAAATTTGAAATTTAATGGTAAAGTTGAGTCGAAATACACTATTCTAAATATGCGTAGCCGTATGTTCTGTCACCTAATTTGGGGGAATAGCTCCTGGATTTTATGTAAAATGAGAAAAGTCAGATCGAATGGGAGACGCATTTCCGTGAAAACTGTTTTTCTCTTGAATTGGTTGAATATAGACGTTCATTTCTATTGATTTCACACACGCAAAAAATACTCATATCGTGTAGCGACAGAATGACGAGGTAAGATAATGCAAACAGAGAGCAAACGAGTTTTTGCACCATCAGGGATAATATATTGTTTAGATGATTAAGATAGCTGAGAAGGAGCTTTGATAGCTATTAAATATCTTCTTCAAAAGTTTCATTTCCATTCAGCATTTCATTTACAGGGGTGTTGCTAATGCATATTCATATCGTGGAGACAAAAGACAGATAGTATGACCTTAAATTAAAGACTACGACTGTGAATTTTTTTAAAGTAAAAAAGCTTCTCACTTTTGTTTCGATTTCGTCGATTATGCTGTTCTCGCATCTCCCGGTGACAAAACATGTATAAAACATCTGACTCCTTCAAGTTGTTTCAAACGTTACACGAAAGCTGGCGCAGTCGAATTAACAAATTGCAGATGGAGAGTATGGATAGGAAGGAAACTTGTGCAAAACACTAGCACAGAGGGCTAAGCGTAAGAGACTTTTTTTTTAACGAGCGAGCGCAGCCTGGCCAAATACTCCCACATTAAAAGCATATTTGTCTCACTTTGAAACTTCCTGGATATTAAGAGAGACAAACTCTGTGGGAGGTCATTATCGTCAGATAAATTTAGGAGCTTTTAAAACAAAATCGTATATAAGTTTCGCTATATGAGCTCAAAGTATAAATAATATCTGCGTCGATGTAGTTTTGTCTCGATGCAGAGTTATCGTACACGGTTTAAGAGTATTATTTGATCTCTGAAAAGTAAAAAGATCAATGATTATTTTAAAAAAGCGATTGGAGCCCTGTCAATCCTTTAAGGCATTTCAATTTGAGGGCTTGGATTCGAGCCATTTTTTGACATTGCAGCAGAAACGGCGTAGTTTTTCTTATTTTTTAGATTTGAGAAGAGGTTTCATTTCGGATTGAAGCCTTGCCAATCTCACCCTTCCCTCCTACTCGTATATGCATAGGTTAGCTATAGACGCTGAGACTGGGCCTGCGTGGGTAGCTCCGTCCAGAGTTTTGAAAGAGCTTGCAATGTTTGTCGATGTTATCAATATAGGACAGTGGAAGTTGTACAAGTAAAGGCTGATAGTTTTAATGAAACAGTTAGGGGCTGCGTTGGTGGGGGTAACGAAATAATTTGGATATATCAACAAAGTTGAAATGGTAAATTGGCCACCGTAACGATTAGAAAAGCTGACGTTTCGAGCGTTAGCCCTTCGTCGGAGCGAAGGGCTAACGCTCGAAGCGTCAGCTATACGGCATCTAATCATGAAGTATACACCCAGGTAAGCTTGTATTCGATTCCGTAAGCGCTAATACTCTAACAAGAATCATTAAACAACTATCTGACTCCAAGGAAACATCAAATAACTTTATCTCAACATCACAAAAGGCTCAATACAAACATTATTTGTTCATCTCTCCCTAGCACATGTTTTTCAATCCCAAGAACCTCTTTGTTCTCAGTTATAGGCTATTACACCACTTAGAAACTATTTGAACATGTTTACTATGCTAATCAAAAACAACTGTCACTGAAAGGTATGCTAATCTAAAACATTCTTAAAACTCTCTACTTTCGACAGCTTCAAAGCACATGGTTATCATGGCGGCCAGAAAGATGCTCCGTAAAGTAGGGGTAAATATCTCTTCTCATGCACTTAAACTACATATAAAAGCACACACTGTTCGTGGTAGATCCACACTAAAAGATGTCGAGCGTTTTCAGATAACAGGCAGAAATTAAATTAAACAACACTCTTCGTCAGATTACATGCCTTTGTAAACACGCCTAAGCAAAGAAGTCCAAGTTCACGCAGTTATGAGTCCAGTTTCCACATAAGGTGGGGCGATAAGGGAGCTGATAATCGAGATTTGAGTGAACGAATCAAAACACTAGAAATGCAATATCCAAACTCGAGAGTTTAATAATAAGTTATTGTTAAGCTTAGTTTGCACTCAGAATGAAATACAGGGACATAACTGTCTTTTGTCAGAATTTGCGACACTTTTCATTCCCATTAGGCAAGTTTTCAGCCTCTGATTGATCCAAATTAACTTCTGTAGGTTATCTATCTTCTTTCACCAAACAAAAACTAAACAAAACAGAAGATCGGAAATTGAACCGAATCATTTTATAAATACGAATGTACATATTTGATTTTAAGATGGTCAATAAAGAAGGCTATTAATAACTAATATTATCATATAAGGGGCAAAATTACTGAATTTTGATTGGTGAAGACAGAGTGCATTTTTCTTAGCTTTTGTAATTGCCCTGGGAAAAATTACTTGAAAACGATTGGCTAAAAAATCGCTTAGCAACGGCTGCCAAGGTAAAGAAATTTCTGTTTGTTTTGTAGCAATGGCGTCCCGTTTTGCGCGAGATCAGTAAGAAAGCATTTTGCCCCTTATATTATAAACAAGTAATCACATGGTTCCTCGTAAAATTAAGGATTAATATCAGTTGTGTTTTCGGAAGTCGCAGAAATTGCCCTCGTCGCTGCACGTCTCGAGCAAGTTCAGCAGCTTCCGAAAATACGCGTGATATTAATCCTCAATTTAACTCGACCCTATGCCATCACCTATACATAGGCAGTAGGGTTAAACAGTTTGATGATGATATTTCTTCAAGTATCCGCTAAAGAAAAAGGCAGTGATCATGGGCAGATCTTTGTGGTTTCCGGTGTAAATATTATATATCTACTTTGCATTGACTTGTCGCTAAGCATGTACGTACCTTGAGACCTTCTCTAAAAGACAACGCATTGGCATCGGAGAGGTAAGGAAGCACGTTCAAATGCTGTCTGCGTTCGAATTTGAAAATCCATAAGCTGCTTTGTTTGTCAAGAAGCCTCCAAAAACTCTAGATGGACAGCATGAATTGAAATACGACACAGACAACTCAGCACCTTAAAATCTTTGAAGTTATCACTAAGGAGACGTAAAGGTGATAGTTTTGGGAAACAGCTGACAAATTCGGCTTAGTTTGCACTTGAAACTAAACAGGCCTTGTTTCGACAAAATTAGCGAATACTTTCAAGTTTTAGCAGACGTCAGTTAATGTCTTTGATTGGCATTTGGACGAGTCATTTTAAAGTTAAATTATCATTATAAACGATTTCCCTTTGCTCTGCGAATATTCATTTTACTGCTCGGAACAGAAAAAGAAATTTAAAAACTAATTTAAATAATTGTTAATATCTAAGGTCATTACATTTGTATTCAATTTGAAGAAAAGGCTTTTGAGTTTCAACAACACTTCCCACATTCTCTAATAATCGCAGCAGAAAATCTGACTGCCGAAAAAAAGATTCTTCCCCTTTCGCTCATACGCTGATGTACGTAGTTTGTCCGCAAGAAGAAAAACTGTTCTTGTGCTTTCAGTAGGGAAAATCCGCGCACAAGAATTTATGCATGATTGTAGAAGTAGATTTTGGACATCATATATCAGTATTATTTCTTGGCGCAGATGGCAATTAGTGAAACATCACACCTCAAACGGTTGGCGTAGCCTGGCCATGCAGGCGCGTAGCGTGGTCATTTTTTCAAGTACGCATAAGTACATATTATCTAGAAACCTAAGTGAACTGAGCGAAAAATACTGCGTTCTTTATTTCTTGTTTGAAATAGTTGTGTGAATAAAAGCAAAGAAGAAAGCGTCTTGTCCTTATTTTGAGCAAACCTGACGCAAACACAACATTTTTTTTAAATTTTTCTGGTCACTTCAAGCGCGCACGTACGTATATGCGTAGAGAACGCTACGCGCCTGCTATGGATTCCCGCAAGCCACGTCAAGACAATATTTACATAGTCAAGGGGAACTTTCTCAGTCGTGGGAAACGAGACGAAATGTCTTTATCTGGGAGTATTTTAATGCTCTTAAAATAGGCAATGTTTCTTATTGGCACTAAAATTTATGAAGTAGGAGAAACTCAGCTTCAGTCTTTGGGGATTTGCATCTTCATTGTTTCATACAACAGATTGAATACAAGAGTGATAACTTCAAACTTTAAGCCTGGTGTCTTTGTAATAAAAAAAAATGGTATTAGTAGTTATGCCGATCTGAACAGCAAAATCATATATACTTTTAATATCATATTGACGAATACGATAGAGATCCTAACAAACTGTTATTAATGACCAGGGAAAACAAATGGCGCAGTTCCAGAAGAAATTTAACACCATGTATAATTAAGGGGAAATGGTATTGACTTAACGTCGTGTTATGACAATTTTATAATTAGTTTTACCAGTAATATTTACAGCCTTCGTCAATTTAAGCTGACTATTCAAACAAAGACGACACAGGAAAAAAGACTGCCCCACTTTATGTTCCCCTACTTAGTCAGATAAAAGAAGCATTATTTGAAATTTTCCATAAAAGTTCTGATAACATCAACCATGTATATTACTCTGAATAGCAAAATCACACAAATGTATGCCTATATTTTTTAGTTAACAAGACAGTTATTAATTCTGGCCAACTGTTATTTAAGATCAAAATAAGAAAATGCACTTTAAGTGGAAATTTTTCCCCAATGTTTGAAGGATATTAATCAATTTCCTTAACTGTCTGTTGCTCCAAACCATTCCACCATTTGTTTTCCGTGAAATTTAAACTTTTCTCGTCGAAGTCAACAAATTCTTCAAACAGAAATGACGTGATGAGAAAAATATAACCTTGAAAAAACCTATCTTACCATAAACAACAGTAATGTGCTTGGCTGAATCAGATAACTTGTCTTAAGGATTGACAGACCTTCGATTTTCTTTGTTTTATGAGTCTAGAGATGACACTCGTTGCATTTCCTTATCAACCCTCTGAAATTGCTGAGTAATTTTCTGTTGACTTTTGAGACGGTTAGTAAATTAAGTATCTTCTTTACGATTGTTCGTCTGCTTGATAGGTTATCTGACCGTGTTTCACACCTAGATCGAATATTGACACTTCAGTTCTTTAAAATTGAGAAAGTCGAAGCTATTTATTTTTATGGATCCCCGCGCATCTAGTTACTTTCTTACATTGTAAGTTGCAAGGTAAGTTGATCCTATAGATTTTCGTTTTCAGCGTAAAATTTGACATGATTATGAAGCAATTAGGGTTGAGTTGCCTGGTTTAATTTTGGTCGAGAGCTCCGTTCGCGCTTTTGTGAAAAACAATGTCAAAAAATGAAGAAAAATATTTAGAGATGTTTGTGAAGAAAAGCTTCATATGCAACTTGCTTCAATAGCGAAATTTTTTTTCATAGTAGAAAATGATTTGCATCTAAAATTTATGCAAAGGAAAGGGTATTACTCACAATATGTTGCGTGTCACAAAATCTCATAAAAACGAAACTCAAAGCGAATTTTCATTTCGCATGCGACACTTCTTTCTTGGTTTTGCCTCAGACATTTTAAATTTCAGAAAAAAACTCATCTTCGACCTCAAGGGTAAGAAACGACAGTCAAACGAACTTCCCGAGGGCAAAAAAGTCTTGATCAGTTCTTCAGGCAAGGTAACAAAATCAATTTTTAATTATTTTTTATACAACTAGATATGCTTATCTCCAAATTTGCTTTCTGCCTGTTAAGAGATTTTCTTCATTTTTAAGTTTGGTTATGATTTGGCTGTTGTCACTGTTGAAAACCATAGATAGCGAATATTGGGGAAGACAAAGAGGAAACCGATTTCTTCCGAGGCAGAATAATACTCCGGAAACCATAAATTTCATATCCGTGGATAAAAAGTATATCTTGAAATATAACAGCAAGAATTCAAAGAGAAACCGAATCTTTGCAAAATTGTGTTTAAATTTGATCAAATTTTGCAGTTTGCTAGTAACAAAGGTAAACTTTGCTCCTCCTTTCTTCATTTGCTATCGAAATCGTAAATCTTTGACAAATTAGGATAAAGTTTTCCTAGCCAAAATTTTAAATTGCACCCCGCAGCAAATTTTCATGAAAACTTACTTAATAGTATGTACTTCAGATATTAATAGCGCTTTACAAGGGTGGTGATAGGCTTGCTTGAAAGTTATTGGGAAGTTCTACGCACCTCACGGTAGTCAAAGATACAAAGGTGCGTGTCAAGAGTTCTTAAACTCTTGACAAGCACTTTTGTGAAATTTAAATTTAAATCAGAAATCAAGTATTTAATTAGAAATTAATTATCTAATGAATTTCTGGTAAAAAGTCTCGTAGAAATTGGATATTATTTTTAGTAGAACTGCACACGTTGATCCCGTTTGTTTCTGGTCACACCACGCCGCGCCTTTCGGTCTATTCAAGCGGAGACGATTTGCAAGTTTTTGAAAAATTTCATCTGATTTTAACGTAAATAAATAGCGAAGACAAATCAATCAAGCGATATGGCATGCAAGCTTTCGTCAAAGGGGACGCTAAGACATTAGAGGTTTTGAAGAATATTCAATTAATTCCCTTAATTTGATAGACCAAATTGGATCTCCGGTCATTTGTGCTCAAACTGAACACAAATTTCAGAAAAAACTCATCTTCGACCTCAAGAGTAATAACCGACAGTCAAACGAAGTTCCCGAGGGCAGAAAAGTCTTGATCAGTTCTTCAGGCAAGGTGAAAAAATCAATTTTTAGTTATTTTTTATACAAGTAGATATGCTTATCTCCAGAATTGCTTTCTGCCGACTGTTCAGAGACTTTGTCCATTTTTAAGTTTTATCATGATTTGGCTGTTGTCACTGTTTAAAACCATAGATAGCGAATATTGGAGAAGATTATTTCTGATGACACCATGCCGCGCCTTTCGGTCTAATCAAGCGGAGACGATATCCAAATGTTTGAAAAATCTCGTCTGCTTTTAATGTAAATCAACAGAGAAGTCAAATCAATCAAGGGATATGGCATGCAAGCTCTCATCAATGAGGACGCTAAGGCATTGGAAGGTTTGAAGATTATTCAATTAATTCCCTTAATTTGGTAGAACAAATTGGATCTCCGGTCATTTGTGCTCAAACCTAGGAGTAAACTGCTCGGAAAATCAAAATCGACCACGATCGCACTGTGTGCTTGTCTTATTAGAAAATTTTTTTCCGATTTCTCATGCGATTTAAGGGACAAATGAGATAGTGAATGAAACTGATAGAAATTTTTAAAGACCTCACCGTGCCGCGCCACTCGGTTTACTAAAGCTGATATAATGTTTACTTTTTAAATGGTTTCGTCTGCTTTTAATGGAAATTAACAGAGAAGAGAAATCAATAGAGCTACATAAAACGCAAGTTTTCATTTAGGAGGGCCCTAAGACATAAAATGTTTTGAAGAATATTCAAGTAATTCCCCTAATTTTGTAGACAAATTGGATCTCCGGTAATCTGTGCTCAAACCTATGAGTAAACTGCTCAGAAAGGAATAATTGTCAGGCGACTGGAGATTGGCATGTTGCAACAGTGATGTCTGCAAGGACTTTTCGATCTACAATATCGAGAAAAAAGGTGGATTTCGAGTTAGAATTTAATAATATATTAACAGCAAATTTTATTTCATTTCATCAGCAAAAGACCAAAAGGACCCGAATACAATAACGAAAGAGTTCCTGGTAATAACCATTTATCTACAAAAGCCGTAAAACTCAGCCCAAAAAATAGTGTTTTTTTCTTATTCGCCAAAAAACAAAAGGAAAAACTCACTTTAACGTAATAAAAGAAAAACTGGGAATATTTTACTGTGTGCGTTGAACAAATCACGTTTATGAAACAGCTGCAATAGTGGTGTTTCATCAGTATTTGGAATTTACTTTTTACCTTAATTTCTGTTACAATATTGAAGAGGGCAAAGCATATGTGTTATCTGTAGAATCATGAGATATACTATTTTGAAATTGTTGAATAATCGAGCCGAATTTTACGTCTACGTTTGAAGGCAGCTGGCGTTTGGTGAAATAAATTTTGAAATGGGAAATGGTAAAATTGAGTCGAAATACACTATTCTAAATATGCGTGGCCGTACGTTCTGTCATATAATTTGGTGAGACAGCTCCTAGATTTTATCTAAAATGAAAAAGGTCAGATTGTGCTGATGCGAGACACATTTCCGTGAAATTTGTTCCTCTCCTGAATTGGTTAAGTGTAAACGTTTATATCTGTTAATCACACAAGGAAAATACACATGTCGTGTAGAGACAGAGTGACGAGGTAAGATAATGCAAACTGAGCACTAACCAATTTTTACACCATAATGGATGATATCTTGTTTAGTTGATAAAGATAGTCCCAGACTTACCCACGAAGGAGCTTTGATGTCTATCAAATATCTTCTATAAACATTTCATTTCCATTAAGCATTTCAGTTACGGGGGTGTTGCGAATGCGTATTCATATCGTGGATACAAAAGACAAATAGTATGACCTTAAAGACCACGACCGTGAAATTTGCCCTCTTTTGTTTCACTGGTCGACTATGCTGTTCTCGCATCTCCCAGTGACAAAACTAGTATCAAAAATCGGACCCTTCAAGTTGTTTCAAACTTTACACGAAAGCTGGCGAAGTTGAACAAATTGCAGATGGAGAGTCTGGATAGGAAGGAAACTTGTGGAAAACGCTAGCACAGAGAGGATACTGCGTAAGTTTTTTGTTTTTGTTTTTTAACAAGTGAGCGTCGCCTGGCCAAATGCTCCCACGTAAAAACATATTTTTCTCACTTTGAAACTTCCTGGATATTAACAAAGGAAAACTCTCCGGGGGGTCTTTATCTCGAGATAAATTTAGGAACTTTTTAAAAAAATCGTATAGAAGTTATATTGTTTGAGCCCAATGTATAAATAATATCTGTGATGATGCAGTTTTGTCTCGATGCAGAGTTATCGTAGACAGTTTAAGAGTATTATTTGATTAAGTATGATTATTTTCCAAAAACGATTGGAGCCTCTTTAATCCTTCTAGGTATTTCAATTTGAGTGCTTGGATTAGAGCCATTTTTTGACATTGTTGCAGAAACGGTGCAGTTTTACTATTTTTTAGATTTGAGAAGAGTTTTTATTTAGGTATGAAGCTTTGTCAATCTCAACCTTTTTTCCTATTCGTCTATGCATAAGTTAGTTTTAGACGCGGAGACTTGGGCTGCGTGGGCAGCTCCGTTCAGTATTTTGGAAGAACTTGCAATGTTTGTCAATATTATCGATACATGACAGTGGAGGTTCCACAAGTCAGGCCACATAAGACTTCATCAGTAACATTACCGGTGAAAGTGAAACAGAAACTCGAGATTCTTGAACATATGCAATGAAAAAGCCTAGTAGGTGGTCATACCTGCCCTAGAGTTTAACAACTAAATAATTAATAGCAGCTAATCAACTAGTTACAGTTAATATTCACATTCTCACTCTAATGAAAATTGGGGCAATAAATGAGCTGATGATTTAGATTTGAGTGAACCAATCAGAAAACTAGGAATGCAATGTCCAAAATGGAGAATTTAATAATAAGTTATTGTTGAGCTTAGTTTACACTCAAAATTAAATACAGGGACATAACTGTCTTTTGCCAGAGTTTGCGACACTTTTCATTCCCATTAGACAAGTTTTCAGCCTCTGATTGATCCGAATTAATTTCTGGAGGTTATCTATCTTCTTTCACCAAACAAAAACTAAAACAAAGCAAAAAGATCGAAAACTGAACCGAATCATGTTATAAATAGAAATATACATATTTGATTTTAAAATGGACAATAAAAACTGCTATTAATAACAACTCATAGGCAGCGGGGTTAAACAGTTTGATGATAATATTTCTTCAAATATCCGCCAAAGAAAAAGGCAGTCATAGCAGATCCTTGTGGCTTCTGGTGTAAATATTATATATCTACTTTCAATTGACTTATCGCTAAGCATATACGTATCTTGAGACCTTTTCTAGAGGACAACATATTAGCATCGGAGAGGTAACGAAGCACGTTTAAATGCTGCCTGTGTTTAAATTTGAAAATCCATAACTTGATTTTTTTGTCAAGAAGCCTCCAAAAACTCTAGACAAACAGCATAAATTGAAATACGACACAGACAACTCAGCACCTTAAAATCTTTGAGGTTATCATTAAGGAGACGTAAAAGTGATAGTTTTGGGAAACAGCTGAAAAATTATAATTCGGCTTAGTTTGCACTTGAAACTAAGCAGGCTTTGATTTGAAAGAATTAGCGAATATTTACAATTTAATAGCAGACATGTTTAATGCCTTTGAGTGGGACTTGGACAAGTAATTTTAAATTTAAATTATCATTATAAACAGTTTCCCTTTGCTCTACGAATATTCATTTTACTGCTTGGAACAGAAAAAGAAATTTAAAAACTAATTTAAATAACTGTTAATATCTAAGGTATTTACATTTGTATTCGATTTGAAGAAAAGGCTTTTGAGTTTCAATAACACTTCCCACGATCTCTAATAATCGCACCAGAAACTCTGAAAGCCGAAAAAAAAGATATCTCCCTTTTCGCTCATGCGCTGATGTAGTTTTTCCGCAAGGAGAAAAGCTTTGCTTGTGCTTTTTAGTGGGGAAAAACCTCGAATAAGCAGTTAGGTAGGATTGTAAAAGTAGATTTTGGGCATCATATATCAGTATTATTTTTTGGCGCAGATGGAAACTAGTGAAACATCACACCTCAAACGGTTGGCGTAGCCTGGCCATGGACTCCCGCATGCCACGTCAAAACAATATTCAAATAGTAAAGAGGAACTTTGTCAGTCGTGGGAAACGAGACGAAATGTTCATTGTTTCTTATTGGCACTAAAATTTATGAAGTAGGAAAAACTCAGCTTCACTCTTTGAGGGTTTGCATCGTCATCTTTCATACAACACATTGAATACAAGCATGATAACTTCAAACTTTAAGACTGGTGTCTTTTTAATTAAAAAAAATGGTATCAGATCTGAATGGTAAAATCATATATACATTTAAAATCATATTGACGAATACGATATCGATCTTAACAAACTGTTATTAATGACCAGGGAAAATGAATGGCGCAGTTCCAGAAGAAATTTAACACCATGTATGATTAAGGGAAAAAGGTATTAACTTAACGTCGTCTTATGACAATTTGATAATTAGTTTTGCCAGTAATATAATCGAGGACATGATTATGAAGCAATTAGGAGTGAGTTGCCTGGTTTAATCTCGGTCGAGAGCTCCGTTCGTGCTTTAGTGAAAACAATGTCAAGGAATGAAGAAAATAGTTTGAGATGCTTGCGAAGAAAAGCTTCATGTGCAACTTGTTTCAATAGCTACATTTTTTTTCATAATAGGAAATGATTTGCATCAAAAATTGATTCAAAGGAACTGATACTACTCATAACATGTTACGTGTCACGAAATCTCATAAAAACGAAACTCAAGGCGAATTTTCATTTCGCATGGGACACTTTCTCAGTTTTGCTTAGAACATTTTGAATTTCAGAAAAAACTCATCTTCGACCTCAAGAGTAATAACCGACAGTGAAACGAAGTTCCCGAGGGCAGAAAAGTCTTGATCAGTTCTTCAGGCAAGGTGAAAAAATCAATTTTTAGTTATTTTTTATACAAGTAGATATGCTTATCTCCAGAATTGCTTTCTGCCGACTGTTCAGAGATTTTGTCCATTTTTAAGTTTTATCATGATTTGGCTGTTGTCACTGTTTAAAACCATAGATAGCGAATATTGGGGAAGATTATTTCTGATGACACCATGCCGCGCCTTTCGGTCTAATCAAGCGGAGACGATATCCAAATGTTTGAAAAATCTCGTCTGCTTTTAATGTAAATCAACAGAGAAGACAAATGAATCAAGGGATATGGCATGCAAGCTCTCATCAATGAGGACGCTAAGGCATTGGAAGGTTTGAAGATTATTCAATTAATTCCCTTAATTTGGTAGAACAAATTGGATCTCCGGTCATTTGTGCTCAAACCTAGGAGTAAACTTCTCGAAAATCAAAATCGACCACGATCGCACTGTGTGCTTCTCTGATTAGAAAGTTTTTATCCGATATCTCGTGCGATTTAAGGGACAAATGAGGTAGTGAATGAAACTGATAGACAATTTTACAGGTATTTCTAAAGGTAGGAAATAGACACGTTTGAAGCTTTGTTTCTGGTGGACCTCACCATGCCCGTGCCATTCGGTCTAGTCAAGCTGAGATAATATTCAAGTGTTAAAAAGACTTCATCTGCTTTTATTGTAAATTAACAGAGAAGAGAAATCAATAGAGCAATATAAAATGCAGGTTTTCATTTAGGAGGGCCCTAAAGCAGTAGAGGTTTTGAAGATTATTCAATTAATTCACTTAATTTGGTAGACAAATTGGATCTCCGGTCCTTTGTGCTCAAATCTATGAGTAAACTGCTCGGAAAAGAATAACTGCCAGGCGACTGGGAGGACAGGAGATTGGCATGTTGCAACAATGATGTCTGCTGAAGGACTTTACGATCTTCAGTATAAGGAAGCAAGTTAGATTTCGAGGTAGAATTTAATTGTATATTAACAGCAAACTTTATTTCATTGCATCAGCAAAAGACAAAATGACCCGAATACAATAAGTAAGGAAAAATATCCTGGTAATAACCATTTATAGAGAATAGCCGTAAAATTCAACCGTCAATCGTGAAAAGATTAACTTACCTTCAATTTCCAGGGACATTCCTCATCGACACCCAGTGAGCCATATGGTGACAAGACACTGAGATAACTGTTTCAAAGTAGAAGACTTTTTCTGAACGATAGTCTTGATGAAATTATAAAAACAGCTCAAGAAACGTGACATTTCTGGGAACAAAAGATCTATTGAACAGAAGGAATACCTGAATGGAGTTATTTCAAAAACTACCAAGGCTTTTGAGGTAGAAAACCAATATCCGAGTAGTTAAAGAGGATTTAACATGACCACGAGAAAATGTGTTTGTCACCAGAAGTGGTATGTTCTTGATGTCGTGTGCATATTTGAACTTAGGTGAGACAATTTAAAAACTGCATGTAAACTGATCTCGTACAAAAGCTGTTCTCTATTCCAAGAATTAAATAGGTTCGCATCAGACAAAATATAAAAGAAAATATTTGCTTGCGAATAGATTGTTTATGCTTCTTCTTCCCATTGTGTACTTTTTATTTTTTTGGGGGGCATGGGACTTGGGGTGGCATTTATTTGGATTATAGCCAATACCCTTCAGGATACTTGTGCTTGCCAAGTGAACAGGCTCACATGTGAGCGTCACTTCTTTTCATCTTGACGGTGGTAAAAGACGTGTTTTTTCATCCCTCCTCCTCCACTTGTCCCAGCCACTCCTCTTTTTCAAATCATTAGATTGCATTTTTGGTGTTTTCAGTACCCTCACCTTTACTGGGCTAAACTTTGTATCAAGGATTTGATTGAACAGTATTTTTGAATAAATGCGGTTATGGGATTTTTCCCACAGCCATTTACTCCAATTGTTGATTGGTTATAATTTTGCCCAGTAAACATAGCTCAGGCAAGGCAGCATGTTTGGGTTGTCCATATAATTTATAAGGGAGAAAGGGCATAAATGGTTTTTTACTCTTGCGCTTAAAGAATAAGAAAAACTGACTTTAACCGTAATAAAAGAAAAATAGGGATCTTTAACTGTGCTTGTTGAACATATCACGTTTACGAAACAGGTGAAATTTTGGTGTTTCGTCAACATTCGGAACTTATTTTTTAACCTTAATTCTGTTGCAATATTCAAGAAGGAAAAACATACGTGTCATCTGTAGAATCATGAGACATACCTTTTTTGGAAAGTGGTGAATGATCGGGTGGAATTTAATGTCTACCTTTGAAGGTAGCTGGCGTCTGGTGAAATAGAAATTTGAAATTAAATTTTGAAGTTGAGTCGAAATACACTAAAAATTTGGATAGCCGTAGGTTTTGTCATCTAATTTGGAGAGATAGCTCCTAAATGAAAAGAGTCAGATTGTGCTAGAGACATATTTCAATGAAATTTGTTTCTCTCCTGAATTGGTTAAATATAGACGTCCATTTCTGTTGATTACACAAGGAAAATACACATATCGGGAAGAGACAGAATGACGAGGTAAGATAATGCAAATTGAGAGCTAACGAAGTTTTGCACCATAATGGATGATATCTTGTTTAGATGATTAAGATAATCCAAGACTTACCCACGAACGAGCTTTGATATCTATTAAATATATTGTTCAAAGGTTTCATTCCCATTAAGCATTTCATTCACAGGGGTGTTGCCAATGCGTATTCATATCGTGGAGACAATAAACAAACAGTATGGCCCTAAATATTACGTCTGTGAAATTTCTTTAAAGTAAAAAAGATTTCCTTGTGCTGTTTCAATTCGTCGATTATGCTGGTCACGCATCTCCAAGTGGCAAAACATGTACAAGAAATCGGACCCTTTCATGTCGTTTGAAATGTTACACGAAAGCTGGCGAAGTTGAAGAAAATTGCAGGTGGAGAATTGTGATAGGAAGGAAAGTTGTGTAAAACACTAGCACAGAGGATAATGCGTAAGATACTTTTTTTTTTAACGAGTGAGCGCAGCCTGGCCAAATACTTGAACATCAAAAGCATATTTGTCTCACTCTGAAGTTTCCTGGACTGATTAACATAGACAAACTCTGTGTGGGGTCATTATCTCCAGATAATTTTAGGAACTTTTAAAAAAATCGTATATAAGGCAAATGATTTCAGCCCAATGTATTAATAATATCTGCGTAGATGCAGTTTTGTCGTTACAGGAACATCTCAAACCGAAGCGTAGCCGTATTGACCGAGCGGCGGTTTAATGGCGAGAACCATAACGAAATAGTCCCGATAATCGGGAATATTAATGTGAATGAGGAACAAAAACTTATTTGATTCAGAAAGCGACATTTAATCGTGAAACAAAACATTTACAAATCGTTTGGAAAAAAATATGGTTCACATCTTCACTGTCCGTTGTGCATATCTCTACACGTGTGTATTAACAATTGAAATTAATGAAAAATGTTTTTACAGCGATATTGGCCTAAAATGTTGAATTAAGTCATTTTGTCTTAACGAAAACCATTTTTTTAAAAAGTTCCTAAATTTATCTCGAGATAAAGACCCCCCAGAGAGTTTTCCTCTGTTAATATGTCGGCTTTGTATTTCTTCCTCTGTCCTTCGCATAGATGATCTTTGTCGTTTCTGGTCTTTAGAGGTATATACCTACTTTCGATTAGACTTGTCCCTTAACAGAGAATGAGCTTAATACGTACTTACATAACAACACTTTGGCATCGAAAAGGTAAGGAAATGAGTACAAATCTGAAATGAATAATAATTGTTTATACTTTCATCTGAGAATTTAGAACTGGCTTCGTTTAGAAAGAAACTCTATGTGAACTTTATGAATTAAAATAGGACACTGACAGCTCAGTACGTTAAAATTTTTTGCGGTTTCATGAAGATGAAGAGATAGTAGATCTGGGAAACAGCTGATAATTCATCGTTCGCTGTAACAAGCACTTAGAAATAAATAGAGTGACAACGCTTTTTTTAGACAAAATTAGCGAATGTTATTAATTTTCAGTAGCCGACAGGTTCTACGCCTTTCAATGACATTTAATGAATCGTTTTAAAGGTGATCTATCATTACAAACTTCATTTTGCTATGAGGATATTTATTTCACCGCTCAGAACAGAAACAAAAAATAGCAAAAAAAAAAAGAAAAAAAAAAAAAAAGAAAAACCAATCAAGAAAAGGACGTACAAGTCGATAAAAAAAAAAAAGCGGAAGTAATTACGCTGAGCCGCTTTCATCAAAAACTCCTTTTAAAATATGTTTTTTTTTTAGAGTGATCAATTGAAACGCTGATTTGAATAGTTATTGTTATCTCAGGTAACTACACATGTATTCAATGTGAAGAAAAGGTTTTCAAGTTTCAGCAATACTTTCTATATTAGTCGAATGATCGCGTGAAAGACTCCGAGAGCCGAAATAAATGATTTTCCCCTTTTTTCATGCGCTGATGTAGTTTGCCTGCAAGGGGAAAACTGTGTTCGTCTTCATTGTTGAAAAATCTCCAATATAGGCAGGTAGGATTGTTAAGTTTATTTTAGACAGCTTTTATTATAGATATTTATTGGCGCAGTCGGCAATTTGTGAAACATTTCATTTTAAACAGCATAGACTGACAATGCATCCCACAAGCGACATCCAAAGACAATTTAATTTTATTCGATTCTAGAACATTCTTGGATTGATTTGATAAATTCGCTGGGAGACTCAACGAGCCAACAACACAATAACTGTACAAGCCTTGAGTTAACTAATTGAGGTTATGGATCCGAGCTGATAAACAAGGCCCGCATATGGACAACGCCCCGCGAGGACAGTTTCAACCTCAAACTGAAACTAACATGAAAATACCGGAAAAGGCATTGAAATGATTATGCTTCCCAATCGATGCTTCATCTCCGCGTGCGATTTTGGTTTTAGATCTCCAGTATTTCCAAAGAAAATCGCTTTTAACATCATGGTTATGACGATATTGTAATCGGTGTATGACATACTAACCATAGGAATTAGAAGTATGCGGGTAGTTTCAAATTGAGTCATCAAAGTCTGAATCTTTGGAGACTGCCATTTCCGCAAATGTTAACTAGAGGGGCTGATATGCTTGAAACCGCCAAGTTCGGCAAGGACTCACATGTATATGTTAAGTTTCATCGCTCGTTCAAGTTATCTTATTTTCCTCTTACTTTGTTTTCTTTCGTTTTCATGGCACTCAGTTACTGTTCTAATTGTAGGTTTTTACTTTCTTTAACTTAGTTTTCGTTACATCACCATATCTCACCTCCCTTTGAACATAGCAAACGTGCCTCGTTTTCAAGGCTATTAAGGTTCAGCCCTTTTTACAAAATGTATAGCTCGCTTTAATTAAAAAATGCACCAATAATCAGGACGGATATACAGAGGTACAAAATACCTAAAACATGGATAGATTTTGTACGAAAAGCTTTTTTACCAAATCACTACACTGGGAGATATATGAGTCAGTCATTTAACATTTTACTCAAATTATATTGACAATGAAAGTGAAATTGAAATTTCCGAGGCAAGAATACACAGAATCGAGAAGTACTGCCTGTGGTCTTTGACGGTTTCAGCCTTCTGACGACTGAATAATTCTCACATGACAGGGAGCCAAAAACGCACCAATTACAGCGAACCGACCCACTGCCTACATATTCATTTGATCCTGGGTTTATCATTTTAAGGCATTGACATGTGTAACCGAATACAGAATTGATTCTGCGTTTCTGGATGCTTTCCATTCAAACGTCATTGTTGCTGGTTTTTAATTGTATATATGGAAACATATTTTCAACTGCACTTGTCCCTTGACATGTACTGCTCAAAGAGTACATTATAAGACCACAAATCCGCAAATTTGAAGTTTATCTACACATTTAAAATATTTTAAAAGTATTTTTCTGCTGAACTCAAAATTTGCCATTTTTTCTCTTCTATAAAACTACATGAAGTTTTCAACTACAGTGATGCTTGTAGCATGAGCTTGGACGCCTGTCACCTATCTGTATGAACAAAATAATAACTTCACGTACCAGAGAGTATTTCGAAGCTCAATGGTGAAGCATCGTGATCGGAACGCGGAATCCGACAGTCTGAAGTTCGCTTTATCGTGGGAACTCAGAATTGTTTCTCTGTTCTGAGCTCATGACAGACTGTAAATATATTTTTCTTTATTCAAATTTTGTTTGCCATTCATAGTTGAATGCCAATTAATTTTATACTTTGTTCTTAAAGAATAATAAGATCAAGATGAAAAGTATAATTTGAAAGAAGACAACGAGAAATCGATAACTAATAACGCAGCGCCACGAACGAGATGTAACGATAGTAACGAAGGAAACAGATGACAGGTTGTTATTTGGCAGAGTTTGTTCTTTGAAGCAAATACAGTGATAGGGATGTGTTTGCGCTGATTGGATTTTATAGGTATGCTGTACAAGAAACTCTGCCATTTGCACAGTGAAATGTTTATTTTACCGCTGAAAAAAAAAAAAAACCAAACCAGAAAATAACAAGTACAAAAAAAAAAAAAAAAACAAAGAAAATTAACTTCTGGAATACGCACGCACACGTTTGTTTTTCATAATCAACAATTTAAGACAAGATTAAAATAACTCTCTGAGGTAAATTACTGCTGTTTTCATTAGTAAGAAAATGGTTTATTCAGCTTTAGTAATCCCATCTATATTCTCGGAATATTGAACATGACATTCCTAAGTGACCGTAATGACACGAAAGCGTTTCCTGGCATGAAAACATACTTTAACTAAGTAGTTTCGAAAACCAAAAACGTTGTCTCTGTTCATTTCCGGGTTACTTGGTAAGCACAAGAACACAGAA
This sequence comes from Stylophora pistillata, assembly GCF_964205215.1. Classification (NCBI taxonomy): domain Eukaryota; kingdom Metazoa; phylum Cnidaria; class Anthozoa; order Scleractinia; family Pocilloporidae; genus Stylophora; species Stylophora pistillata. The sequence continues at coordinate 11,877,976 of NC_142525.1, forward strand.
TTCCACTTGACAATGGAGGTTCCAACCATGGAAAATTGCATCAGGTTTCACGACGACCTGAAAATTGTAAAAGCATGAGTTTTTATTTTTGGATCAATATTAGTATTTCGATTTAGATCGCGAATTGCACTGATCTCACCTACTCTAGTCAATTAATGAAATGCGCTCATTTGTACTGCAAAAAAACTAATTTACTCTTTGTACTCACAGAATATAATCACATATCTTTCTTTAACGTTGTTTTATTTTTTCTTTCAGTCATTTCATCTTCATTCGTCGTTCAACAGGAGTGAAAATGAATAACAGCAATGTAACCTCAAAGTTACCTCAGCAACAGTCCGACGATGGAGTCAAGGCCTTGAGCAAATTTCTTCCAATTGCCATAGCAATAGTTGTGGCTAATGGACTCGTGTTTGTCTTGTTTTACCGATGTCCCCGTCTCCGCACTTCTTCAAACTATGTGCTTCTTAGCCTAGCAATTTGTGACTACAGCACCGGCGCTTTCGCCATTCCATACTTCATTGCTTATAACTTTGAGATCTTTCCAAAAGGAATGCACTATGGGTCATACGCTTCGCATACATTACTGGCTGTTTCAGGTTCTTATCACATACTGGTTGTTACTGCGCTCAAGTACTTGGCAACTGTTAGCCCCCTGAAACACTACGTGGTGACCAAGAGATTGATTTTGAAAGTAGTGCTCGGAGTTTGGATCATTTCTATGGTTTTTGCTGTCATTCCTCTTGCTTGGCATGGTAATGAAACATCTGAAAGTTGTGACATCATTCACACTGCGGCTTGTCTTGTTGCGGTGTTCCTTTTTCCGTACGTATTTATGATTTATGCATTCATAGCCATGTTCAGAGCGATTACTAAAAGACAACGACCATCTTCGGTAGAGAGCAATAAGCTGCGGAAGGAGGAGAAAAACAAAAGTGACCGGAAGTGCATCTTGGTTTTCGCAGCCATGGCCATCATATTTGCCTGCTGTTGGTTGCCTTATTTTACCGTCATGCTTTTAGTCGCCGTAGGAAGAGGAGATTTCGATTTTGTCTTAGAAGCATTCATGGTCATTCGATACATCACATCTTTCGCCAACCCTCTACTCTATACATTTTTCAAACGCGACTTCTGGTCCGCCCTACGAAATCTGTTGCAAAACAGGAGAAACTTCAGTTTTTCCTATCAAAAAGGTCAATCTGAGTCTCTCAATCTCACTAGCCGATTAAGGGCAAGGTTACGCGTCAGAAATAGAGGGTTGGTGTCACTCGAAGGAGAAAGACAAGAATCAAGGTTGATTCGCGATGGAAACGTGACCTTCGGTGAGGAGATATTTCGTACAACCCGTGTTTGACTGCTGCTTGCAGTGCATGAATAGGGTACACAGACTTGATTCTTCATGTAGCTGCAAATCGCCATCAAGAGCACTTATGTGGTTCAACTCCTACATAACTTGCAGAAGTTACATACGCGCCGAGTGGTTTCTTAGTCTCCACTTATACTCAAGGCTCGAGGGAGGCGAGATAAAAGGTGTCTTGTCTAAGAACACAGCACAAATTAATAAATAAGCTGGACTGATTCGTTTCATCGTTACAGTATATAGTTTAATTCATTAAGCCGGTCGCATTGAGAAGATCACTTTTAGGTATTGATTAAAAGCCTGATGTCGTTGTCAAGGCCAATAGCACGTAAAAAATGCCAATGAAAAAGCACTTTGTTTGATATAAGTTTGTTTTCTTCAAGTGATACTTAATTCAGTGAAGGTAGAAACTGTGTTTAAAAGCGTTCTTAAGACAGTGTTTGCTACTCCAAGTAACCTCTGACGCGTGTCGATATAAACAAGTTTGGATTAAAATTTAAAAGTATTTACTTTTATCGTTATCATGTATACGAAGACTACTCTATAAAAAATGGTTAAATTCTAGGCTATTAGAACGCATTTCGATTATCAATCGTTAAGGCAAATCCAAAGGAATTATGGATAAGTAAGTAAGTAAGTAAGTAAGTAAGTAAGCAAACTTTATTTACACAGGGTAGCCCATTCAACCCCAAGGCTGGTCTTCATACGGGCCCTGTATCTTAAAGAATTGATTTACATTAAGAATTTTCATAAACTATCACACTCAAAAGAGCCTAATAAAAATACAATAATAGAATTTATGAACTATGTTTCCAGCCTAGAAAATACAATAAAACATCACTTTTAAACCCTAAAATATAGTAAAACATCAAATTCAGAAATGTCTTGCTCAGCGGCAGAAGGTCTAAATGTTTTCGCTCTTCCCAATGTATACAGGGAGTTTGTTAAAAAAAAAAAATGCGGCAGTAAATGATTATGACATGATTATGAAGCAATTAGGGTTGAGTTTCCTGGTTTAATTTTGGTCGAGAGCTCGGTTCGTGCTTTTGTGAAAAACAATATCAAAGAATGAAGAAAATTATTTAGAGATGTTTGTGAAGAAAAGCTTCATATACAACTTGTTTCAATAGCTAAATTTTTTTTTCATAGTAGAAAATGATTTGCATCTAAAATTGATGTAAAGGAAATGGTATTACTCACAATATGTTGCGTGTGACGAAATCTCATAAAAACGAAACTCAAGGCGAATTTTCCTTTCGTATGCGACACTTCTTTCTTGGTTTTGCTTCGGACATTTTGAATTTCAGAAGAAACTCATCTTCGACCTCAAGAGTAATAACCGACAGTCAAACGAACTTCCCTAAGGAAGGAAAGTCTTGACCAGTTCTTCAGGTAAGGTAAGAAAATCAATTGTTAATTATTTTTTATACAACTAGATATGCTTATCTCCAAACTTGCTTTCTGACTGTTCAGAGATTTTGTCCATTTTAAGTTTGATCATGATTTGGTTGTTGTCACTGTTGAAAACCATAGATAGCGAATATTGGGGATGACAAACAGGAAACCAATTTCTACCGAGGCAGAATAATACTCCGTAAACCATAAATTTCATATCCGCGGATAAAAAGTACATCTTGAAATATAACAGCAAGAATTCAAAGACAAACCCAATCTTTGCAAAATTTTGTTTAAATTTGATCAAATTTTGCGGTTTGCCGGTAACAAAGGTAAACTTTGCTTCTCCTTTCTTCATTTGTTATCGAAATCGTAAATCTTTGACAAATTAGGATAAAGTTTTTCTAGCCAAAATTTTAAATTGCACCCCGCAGCAAACTTTCATGAAAACTTACTTAATAGTATGTACTTCAGATATTAATAGCGCTTTACAAGGGTGGTGATAGGCTTGCTTGAAAGTTATCGGCAAGTTCTACGCACTTCACAGTAGTCGAAGATACAAAGGTGCGTGTCAACAGTTTTTAAACTCTTGACACGCACTTTTGTGAAATTAAAATTGTCATAGGATAAAACCAGTACTAGGGACTCCGGACTGGACTGGACTCCGGACTCTGGACCCTGGACTCTGGACTCTAATTTTACTTCTACTGTAATTAGTATCGACAAAATTACGAACAACTATGCGCATCACTATGCGATTAATTGAGTCAATTAATCGACTGTTTTTGTCTTCAAGGGAGACTTCATCTGGATAAACTACAAAATAAACTACTTAATACATTAAAGGAACTTATTTTATACTAGACCTTGTCAGTACATGTCGCGTTACTAGTTTGGGTGTGAACAACAAAACACCCGCAAGTATTTTCGGACAGCATATGATAAAATTCTTTGCTAGAAAGTGGTTTTTGAAGGTGTTTTTGGGGCTCACGGTTTTAACCTTAAATTCAAAACCTTGTAGAAAACTACTTTTTGCGAAATCGAAACGAGCTATGTGCTCACATAGATATTTCTATCAAGGAAATGAAGAGCAAACCTGTGCGACTTTGAAAGGAAATTGCCATTTATACCATTTAACAATGTCATATTTCATTAAAACAACCGTGTAGACCGTATACATCTCGTATATAGTAACGAGTACCGAAACTCATTTTTTTTCCAGGACTTCGAGCACTTACGGCAACCGGAATTGTTTCATCGAGTTTTTGCAAGCAATGACAAATTTATCAGTTCTTTAAGCTAGTAAAACCGCTGGTAAAACCGCATGCATAGATTAACACTATGATTGTCAAAGAAACCGATGTAACAGGAAATTAGTTACCACGAATCATTGAAGAATGTGTAAAACAAAACTGGAACTTTGTCAAGTTAGTTAAAATTATCTTACCACTCCGGACTTACGTATCCGGGTCTGCATATCCGTTGCCGATAAAAGTCGTCTGTAGAACCAGCGTGTGCAGAGTTTCCTTCTAACGTAATTGAGAAGTTTTGCGAAACGTACGAGTTCCTTAAGAGTACAGCTGAGAGTAAAATGGAACATAGAGGCTACACCAGGCTAGTATGTGGAAGAGGTGAGTTCTTGAAGCCCTAACTTCTTCCTTGTACATATTCTTACTTCTTACTTTGAAGTAACTGTTTCCTTCGTTTCAGGGTCAGGGTCAGGGTCAGGGTCGGGATCGTCGGACACAGAACTAGAGCAGGTCAGGTATGTGCATTATTACAATGGATCGAAAAACGTACGAAAAAAGGGGTAAGGCGGCCGATCTCGAAGAAATGTTGTCAGAATGCGAATTATACACGGAGTATTTCACTCAAAATATTCCTGAATTGTAAAATGCATTTTTGGTAAGGATAATTTATCTAGCTGCCACTTAGCCACTTCAATCGTACAATTATACTACGTGGTTGTTTATTAAACTCGTCTATTTTAAGTTTTTTTGTACTATTTTCCCAATCAAGAGGGAAACTGGTAACGCCTCAAAATTATTACAACATTTTTCACGCGGCTTGGGAAAGCAATCAAAATTAAAGATTCAAGCCGGTGTCCATATGAAAAAGACTTCTTAACATATGTCGACGGTTCGTATTTAGCTACACTAAAGTCTATGCCTAATCTGCATCGTACGTTCATAAACAAGACAACAGGAAGGATCGTATCAATACCGCGAGCAGGCGACGACCTTTCCACGTTTTCCGCCAGAAAAAACTGGTTGGAGGTACTGGTGGCATGAGTTTGCAAGTGTATAACGTTTAAGCCCTCGTTCAAGAGTTAAACTTTCCTTTCTCTTGCCTTCATCTCTCAGCTCTGATAGCAGTGATGACGTCGTCTACTTAGGGGACACTAGGGGGTCTTCCAAACCACTTCCTTTGGAGAGTCGAACGTGAGTTTTTTATGTTTTCTTCTTTAATGACGTTTTGTCATTTTGAGCGAGAAATGAAAGACCACGGCGTTTTTCCTGAAAATCAGTAACGAAATCGGTAAAGCGTGGCGAAAGAGTCTTACGCCTGCAATGCGCGCGAGCCCACACGCCCATCTCTTCCTAGTCTCTCTCGCCGTTTTCAGTCCGTTTTCATTCTCCTTCCAGACCTTTTCTTTGACGCAAACATATTGAGTTATTTGCAGTCTGAATAGATTACTACATCCTGCTTTAATAAATCCAACATGTATCAGTCGCACATATTGTTTTCGAGCTTCATTGTATTTACCACGTTGAACAACACAGAATTTACATACATTGTAATGAGCGTTCCTTTTTAGCCTATGCCCTTATATTGTCGTATATAACCATGAGTATTTTTAATTTAGCTCTACAAGTTGCTCAGGTGACGGCAATAGGAAAGATTCATCGTCTGATGAAAGCTCTCAGGTATTCATTATTAAATTCTTGCAATTCTTATAAGCACGCACTAAATTTCCAAACACCTGCCATCCTTCTGTAAAAATAAATAGTTAATAATTAGTACATTAGAGTTCTCTTGCCACAGTCCTGGCTCGCTCAAAGCAATTTAGCTCACACGTGACAAAATCGATGTAGATGATCAATTCCATCTGATGAAAACAAAATTCCATTATAGGGTGAAAGTGAAATAGATGAATGCAGTGTATAGTATTGGAACGATAATCCATTGCTACCAGTGTATGAAATGGGTCGACGAAGTAGCATAACCAAAGAAGAAGCCGTTGATATCCTTTTGAGCTCAGACATCCCAAGTTCAAAAGCATCACGGGATGTACTCACGTCAATATCAAAGAATTTGCTTTTTGTTGTCCATTTGGAGGCACCACATGTGAAAACTGTGAAGAACCTACTTGCCGATGATTTGGGTGCCTGGCATGGAACGGGGACAAAGACATTTTTCTTCAAGCAGGCCGAGCAAAAAGAAACCGCTGACCAAGGTCACAGAGGAAATGTTTGGAGCCGCTAATGTATTCAAGTGCTCGCGGTCGTTTTACCGCAATTAGAGTGACCCAGAGTTACTTAGAATACTCATACATCTTAGAGGTAGGTACCCTGATGGTCTTTATGTCTTGGCCACCAAATACAACTAACTGTTAGGTCGAATTCAAAAATTCGGGTAAACTGAAACATTAAGAAGTTGTCAGACAAAGTTCGCGAAACTACGTGCTACCATCGGACATTTGCGGAACCCTTCGAGGAACCTTATAAATTAGGTAGTTGAGGTCGGACGTTTTGCGATAAAGTGGACAAGTTGTACAGTAACAGGGATTGGTATTACTCTCGTACAATCACAATCGAGTAGTTTCTAAACAATATTTTGTTTAACTAAACGTTACAAATGTCTGATTTGATGACGAAATGCGACCTTTTTTTTAGCCAGGTAGAGACGGCAAATAACACAGTATGGCCTTGGTTTAATATGTTTTGGACAATGTGTAACGCCAAGTAAAAGTTCAACCCCATGGAAACAGCAAGAGCCAAAAGCCATTATATCGCACGTCATATACAATAAGGCAGCGACTTGAACAACTCTCAGAAACTCATTCTCCCAAGGAAGTTTTCCACCAGAGTATTGAACAAAGTGGTGGCATCCTCCAATTAAGATCTGCTGGTGGGCATGCACGAGATATAAAACAAATAAAAAATATAAAGTTGAAAAAGCAACAAAACGAAGATGATGAATTCGTGGAGCTGCTACAAATGTTGAAGGAAGATGCGAGAGATAAGACAATGCCTTTGTTAGAAAAGTAGAAAATTTATCTGATCCTTGCGTGGTACTTGCTTCAAAACAGCAGTTGAGAGACATTGAACGATTCTGCACTAATCCTGCCAAACTTTGTGTCTTTGGTGTTGACGCAGCTTTTAACTTCGGAAAATATTACGTCTCGCTTACGACGTACCGGAACCTGCTCCTTAGGACTAAGGAAGATTGTCACCCAGTACGAATTGGACCTGTACTTTTGCACCATAGAAAGGATCTTGGCAGTTATTATGAGTTGTCATCGACAATGATTAAGCTACATGCACCGATTCAAAACGTTCTTGTATATTGAACCGACGGCGAGAAGGACCTTGCAGAAGGATTTGGACGGCCGCTCCCTTACGCGTTGCATCTCATGTGCGACATCCACATGAAGGACAACATTTGCTCAAAATTGGCCCAGCTGGGAATACCAGCTGTCGTCGCTGAAGAGTTTCGAATGGATATTTTTGGAAAAAATATCGGGACCAATCGACAGCCTGGATTAATTGACTGTTTTACACCTGGCGAGTTAAATGAGGAAATGCAGTCATTAAAGGAGTCCTGGGAGAGACGCCATACCCAAGGCAAACGTTTCTTGGGTTATTTCTTGAAGTATAAGGCAGACCCTATTAAACAAACGATGACACCAGAATTTTGTTCCATGGCGGGCCTTGGCTTCCCACCAGGCGTCTATGATCAAAATGGTAACGAGCGCAAGAACTCTGTTCTTCAAAGAGAATAGGAAAGAAGTGCTAAGAAGCGATTGTCACTTCCTGCTTGCGTCTGACTTATACGACAAACCGTAAAGGGACAGCAAACGGAGGAGGAACTGGCTTTGATAGGTACAGGAGAGTTGAAAGTTGATGCCATGTATGATGATATCAAAGTCCCAGAGATAGTGTTCTATCGGAAATCTGTCAAACAGAAACAGGCGGTTTTAAAGAAATTTAACAATCAGGAGGTAAGATCTACTGATGATGTGTTGCCGGGCACTGGGGAGGATGAGTGCATTCGTAACAATTTGTTGTCTATTTCTGTGGAACAGTCTGGGATTATTCGTGTCCCATTCGATGTCTTGAAACAAATGTTCCAAAAGGCTGGGGTACATCTATCGCGCGTTAAAGAGGCTATTGTGACAGCACCTGGAGCTAACGCCTTTACTGAGCACTATGTTAAATCAGAGGGAGGCTCTCCTTATGTCGTTAAAACCAGATCTTCAAAGCGTTACGGAGTGTTACCTTGTACCAAACAGAGTTCACGAAACATTTCGGCCCTCTCCCAAATGGACTTGCCTACAGGTCGAGGGACAAAGAGGACGAATTCCACTTAGGTTCAAAAAGGAACAAAAAATAACAACAAAAGGGTGAGAACCGTTGTAGAAAAGTACATCACCCCTGTTATCACACCTTTCACAGACGGCTTCGCCGCATCAGCTACAATGGATTCCCCAGCTCATACGCAATGTCTTCTACTTGTGAGTTTTTAAAAGAAGTTACGCGTTTGTATATTATAAGTTTGTTCTGTTTTACAGATAATGTCAAAACCACGTATGATGCACGATCCTTCGCAGTAGATAGCGCTAGTTATGCAATAGCGAAAATCAGAGCTGAAAAATATCAGGCCTGTACGGGATTCGAACCACTGACCTCTGCGATACTAGTGCAGCGCTCTACCAATTGAGCTAACAAGCCAACTGGGAGCAGGCCGTTAAGTTGATTCGTAAAAAATCTGGGATGATAAATGAGATACAATAAATATATGAAGTTCTTATATTTTGAACTGCGGTATTAAATACGTATGATGCATGATCCTTCGCAGTAGATACCTAACGGCCTACTTAACGGCCTGCTCCCAGTTGGCTTGTTAGCTCAATTGGTAGAGCGCTGCACTAGTATCGCACAGGTCAGTGGTTCGAATCCCGTACAGGCCTGATTTTTTTCAGGTCTGATTTTCGCTATTGCATAAATAGCGCTATCTACTGCGAAGGATCGTGCATCATACGTAAAGAAAGAAATGTCAGAGAAGAATTCGTTGGGTTCTATGAGTGCGAAGATCATGTCACTGGTCAAGCTATAGGCACTCTTATACTAAAGGCCGTTCAAGAACTTGGCTTGTGTATGGATTTCTGCAAGGGAAAGTGTTATGATGGTGCAGGCAACATGTGTGGTCGGCTCTAAAAAGTCTCAGAAAAAGCAAAGACATAGTTATCAAAGCGGCCGATAAGGACGGCTCATTCGTTGTTTGGCGCACCGACCTCTACCAAAAGGAAGCTTTGCGGAAACTTTCTGACACCTCTTTTTATCAAAAGGTCGACAAAGACCTCACTACCAGCAATCAAAACTCCGTCAAGAATACGATCAACCAACTCATAACTAAACAAGAATTGCCGGCCACAGCAAAAAATTTTATCAGAACCACTCCTAGAACTTCTCGTATTTACCTTTTACCTAAAATTCACAAAGCTAACAGCGCGGGTCGGCCCATTGTCTCGGCTTGCAGTTGCCCTACCGAACTTATCTCCAGCTGTCTAGACAAAATTATGGCTCCCATCGTCAAAACTTTACCATCATATATTAAGGAAAGCCAACGCGCTCTTCAAATTTTTCGAGACTTTAATTTCCTTGGCCAAAACAAACTTCTTTTCACCATGGATATTACGTCTCTTTACACTGTAATTCCTAATGGCGAAGGCCTTCTGGCCCTTAAACATTTTTTTGATCAACGTACTGGTAAGGAACCTAAATCTGAAACACTACTACGCTTAGCCGAACTAGAGTTCACACTCAATTGTTTTTCATTCGGAAACAACTTCTTCAAACAAATCAATGGTGTAGCCATGGGCACCAAAATGGGACCTAGCTATGCCAATCTTTTTGTAGGTTTTGTCGAACATCAATTTTTTCAGCCAATGCAATGGGTCCAAACCTGAACTCTATGGTCGCTACATCGACGACTGTATCCGCGCTACCTCCTCTACCAGAGAGGAGCTCACTCAATTCATAACCGCAGTCAATTCTTTTCACCCGGCTCTGAAATATACCTGGGAAATTTCTGACAATTCTTTATCCTTTTTAGACATCAAAGTTTCAATTGAAGGTAACGGTTGATGCACTAGTGTGTATTACAAACCTACAGACTCGCATAATTACTTGTTATATTCGTCTTCGCATCCATCTCGCGTTAAGAATTCAATTCCTTTTTCTCAGTTTCTAAAAGTTCGTCGTTTATGCAGTGATGATTCTGATTTCCACCACAAATCAGAGTCAATGTGCCAGTTTTTCGATTAACCTGGTTACCCTGTTTCTGTCGTTCAAGCGGGCTACCACCGCGCCCAACCTATTGATCGACATTCAGCACTACAAACGTAGCATAAGGAAGATTCCGACCGCATTCCATTCACTCTCAGGTTTCACCCTCACAACCACTCAGTTAAATCCATCATTCTTAAAAACTTTAAATTACTTCAAAACGATCCAGAGACAAGCACTATCTTTTCTCAGTCTCCGCTCATTTCATTCAAACGCGACAAAAACATAGGCAATTCTTTGGTCAGAAGTTCTTTTCAGACTAATGACCAATCAGGCACTTTTAAATGCGCTCGTGCACGATGCAAAACGTGTCCTTTCATTCACAACACTGATAAAATATCGGGACCTAAACGATCCATTAAGAAAACCAATCACTTCACGTGCACCTCCGCCAATGTAATCTATGCATAACTTGCACATATTGCAAAAAGATATACATGGCAATGTATATCTTATGTATATCTTATGTATATCTATCAGAGGCAGAAGACTAGGTGACCGATTCCGAGAACACCTTCGAGACTGGAAAGGAATGGCAAGGACACATCGAAACCAGTCGCTAGACATTTTAATTTACCTAATCATTCTAAGCAACATATGGCAATCTGCGGTCTTTCCTTACACTTAGGTAGCACGGAAAGCCGTTAAAATCTTAAAGAAAAGCTCATCTTTCAAACCGGCAGTCTAAATCCCACAGGAATCAACGAACGCTTTTCATTCCACTAATTTATTCGTGTTTTTCTCGTTGCCATGTTCTCACCAATAACGTAGCTCCATTCTCTGCCTTTAAAAGCACACACAACCCACAATTCCTCTATTCGCTCCGACGAAGGGCTAACGCTCGAAACGTCAGCTTTTGTAATCGTTACGGTGGCCAATTTACCACTTCAACTTTGTTGATATATCCGAATTTTATATTAGATTGAGATGACCGCCTCCTGGTAAGCGTAATGGATAGAGCGCCGGACTGTTGATCAGGATCCGGTCGGACTAAAACTCAAGGTCTTAAAATTACTGAGGAGAATGTGCTATCTTTCTATAATATCAGGAAATGGATAGACATTCTAGTCTTCTCGAATAAGGACGAATAAACCGTAGGTCCCGTCTCCTGCAGGGTTAGGGGTAGGAGACGTTAATTTCCCTCGCACGAGATAACTGTGTGGTGGATGTCCTCCCCTGGGGTGGGATGGGTGGGGTTGGGTTTCCAGGGTGTAAAAACCTAGCAGGGGACTTAGAGTCCTATTGTTTTTACATTTACCTATGGTAAATCTCTCTTTCTCTCTCTCTCTCTCTCTCTCTCTCTCTCTCTCTCTCTCTCTATATATATATATATATATATATATATATAAACAATAAAATGAACACTAAAGCTTAACAAAAACTATAACTTCAGCCAGCTTGCATTGATTTCCTATACTAACTCATGCGTAAATCTGAGCTACATCTGTACTACTTAAAAATCATGTCGTTTTGTTAAATGACGTGTATTTTTCGTAGTAATATTCGATTCTCACACTTTAGGTAACCATCACAGCTAGATTACCCATAGATGCTAAACCCTTACCTATGTCGATCCTCAAGTCTTCTTTCTCGAACATGTTCAGTTAAATAACTAAAATATAAATAAAAGAAATACTCGAGGCTGCATATAAGGATTAATACGATTTTGATGAACAGTAGTTTCTATTCCCGCTTTTAAAGATTGTGTATAAAGATTTACCACTCACCGTCAATAGAGTTTCTAAAGGGAAACTAACCATCTAAAAAATTGTTTCCAAAATTCCAAAAACTTGACGCTATCTTTTTCAAATCATCTACTCTGCCGAAAACGCAAAACCTCAATGCCAGTTCACAAGGAGATGTTGTTCTGCTTATCGCCAAGCAGAAGTTTAACTTGCGTCGTTCATTGTCAAATCGTTAGGCACATATAAAGACAGTTTCCCAAAGGCTAGGTTACTTTTTGAAATACGATTTCACTATGACAGCGTTATAATGACATGCGTAGATGGAAGTCAGAAGGTTGTTTGGACATGCTTATCCCATAACTTTCAAGCCACCACTACATGTACCAGACTGTTTTTCATCTCTCGCGTTCATTGATATTTAACGATGGCCACAGGTTTACATCATAATCCACAACATTCTAAATATTTAATCACAAATCGTTAATCCAGACACGCGTAAGAAGTCATTTCAGTGAGCAGAAACATTTTAAAAACAGCTGTTTCCAGTACTGATGTCAACAATTCACTGAATTCTGTATCGCTCGAGGAAAATAAAAGGATATCATACAAAGCGCCATGAAATCCTTTGTTTTTCATTTGGCACATGTTATTGGGGAGCCTATTTGTCACAGTGAAAACCAACGTCAAGGCGTTAAAGCAATCCTATCTTAGCAAGTGATTTAAGCTTAAGGAGCCAAAATTTGAAGCGATTCAGTCCAGCTTTTTTTTTATCAATTTTTGTGCTGTGTTCTTGGGCAACTCACCCTCCATAAAGTCTCTCTCTAAAACTATTGTATTTTGTGAAAATGTTCACATTATAAACTGCTTGGATCTTCATTCAGCTGCGGTCGTAAGACAATGCAACTGTCACGTGATTATTTTACCGTTTTGGCAGTCGTATCACCTCGGAACTTTAAATATAAAAACAAATTTTATGAGCACCCACCTCAATATGGAGTTATTAATTTAAAGAAAAATATGCGTTTGCTTTTACTGGATATGAATTTGGTTGAAGCGAACTCTGGGCCACGCAGCTCATTGGATATTTATTATCTGATATTCAATGCCCGCTTATGGAATAACTAATAATCAGTTGTTTCCAATTTTTTTTTTTACCATAAAATCTCCTTCATGGTGTTGTGTTGGATTTTAAAGTCTTAAAAAATGTGTCTTCCAAGAAAATGTCAGCCAAAAGATTTAATTAACGAAACGGGAAGTTGTAATTTTAATGCATCGTAAAACACTTTGAGTACACGTATGGCTATTTAAAACTTTAATCGACTGATATCATCAGGTATGTCGCTCTGAAAAGTAAAACCACATAAACTATTTAAATAATTTCCACGCAAGCGATATCAATTCTGACAAAATATTATTAATGACGAAGGAAAAGAACAGTACTCGCAGAGGATATTTAAAATACAATCTTTTAGGGAAAATGATATTTCAATTATCTGTTTGACTTCTTAAAAGCATTTCAACATTTGTTTTCTGTTCAATTTAAGCTGATCCCGTCGATCTCAACAGCTAATGTTCTAAAGAAGACACTCGTTGCATTTCCTTGTCTGCTTCCTCAAATGGCTATGCTTTTATCTGTTTAATTTTGAGCTCGAAAGTAAATTAAGTTTCTTCTCAGCGATTGGTCAGATTCATACTAGGCCATCTTGTCGTGTTTCTGATTTATATCAAATATTGACATTTCCTTAAAATTGAAGGAAATCGAGAGCTTTTTTTTCTGAATCGCCATGCATCTGAGTTTTTTTATCACATGGTTAGTCGCTGGGTAAGTGATCTGCTTTTAAGCTTTGATCATGAAATGATCATCACGCGATTAAGAGCAAGTTCGTAGATTGAATTTCGATCAGGAACAACGTTTTCTTTTTTGTTAAAAGAAATCTGTTTCAATTAAGAAGGTAATTTATACATAGTTGGGAAGAAAAACTTGGTAGGTATCTTGATTCAATCGCTACACCCTTCTACTTTTAGGATATGATTCCGCACTTATAAGTGATTCAATAATAAGTCATGTTTCATGAAATCTAATAGAAAATGAAACTATCTCTGTAACGTAGATCGTATTCCAATTATTCTCCTCTAAAGGACATTTTGATTTTCAGAAAAACCTACTTTCAACCTACACGATTAATAGTTGACTGTAATACAAATTTTCCGAGGGAAAGAGCACCTTTATCCAGTTCTAAAGGGAAGGTAACGAGTTGTATTTTAATTTATTTCTTATCACTAGATACGCTTTTCACCGAATGATCAGATATTTTCTCGATTTTCGTTGAGTTTGATAAAAAATTTGGACGTTGAAATTTTTCCACCCAAAAATAATCAAATACATATTATGTACGAGGTAGTAAGTGAATGTTGTGGGAGAAAAACAGGAAGTCAATTTATTTCAAAGGAAACCATAATTTTCATCTCTGCGAGTCAAAAGTACACCCAGAAATTTGACAGTGAGATTTTAAGGAGTAACCTAGGGATTACGTCGGATTGTGATAAATAAATTGCTTTTTACCTGTGCCTTGCTCCTTTTTAATTTTCTCGTTTGCTTTTGAAAGTGCGGCTTCCATAATTGAATTTTAGCTCGTTTAGACAAATGCAAATGTTGCGAACTGGAGTTTCAAAGTATTTCCTAGAGCAAGATTCCATAAGCCCGTTTTTAATTTATATTAGTCGAGAAAATATCCATCATTTTTTATCCTCACTTCGGTGAATGAAATGTCTAAGAGCAGAGATAATCAGGATATGGTATGAGCGTGCTGCTCTTTTAACACTAGTTTTGTCAAATTTTACCTTTTACCTTTTTAAACCGCTCAACAGCCCTCTTCCCCCCCCTCCCAAAAAAAAGGAAAAAGATTGAAATAAAAATAAAATAAAATAAAATGAATACGAAACGTTATTAGCCAATAAGATATAACCCTCCAGATAATGCTATCCAATCAAAATGAAACTAGTGTTTCAAGTGGGTTCACAGTGTCCTGTTTATGAACGAATCGAGTGAAGTAGACAAATATTAACCTTTAATTTCCTCTTTTGATAAAAATACATTTGATTATGATAAGAATACGAAAATTAATGCTCTAATCGTATGTTAGAAGAAATGAGATATTTCATTACATCTTCCATTTAGTGAGTTTCATGTGCTCCGCCGTATTTTCATTAGATTTTCCATTAGGGACTTTCCTTTACTTCGTCAGTAATTTAATATCGACCACGATCGCACTGTGTGCTTCTCTGATTAGAAAATTCTTATCCGATTTATCTTGCGATTTAAGGGACAAATGAAATAGAAATTTGTCAGGTATTTTGGTAGAAATACCTGACAAATTAGAAATACACACGTTTGAAGCCTTGTTTCTGGTAGACCTCGCCATGCCGCGCCATTCGATCTACCCTAGCTGAGATCATGTCCAGCTTCTCAGAAGACTTCGTCTGCTTTTAATCTAAATCAACAAAGAAGCCGTAAGATATCATTAGAGCTATATGAAATGCAAGTTTCCATTTAGGAGGACCCTAAGGCATTAGAGGTTTTGGAGAACATTCAATTGACTCCCTTAAGTTGGTAAACAAATTTGACGCCGGTCATATGTGCTCAAACCTATTAGTAAACTACTTCGAAAGAATTTGGATATATCAACAGAGTGGAAATGGTAAATTGGCTACCGTAACGATTACAAAAGCTGACGTTTCGAGCGTTAGCCCTTCGTCGGAGCGAACGCTCAAAACGTCAGCCTTTGTAATCGTTACGGTGGCCAATTTACCATTTCAACTTTGTTGATATATCCAAATTATTTCGTTACTCCCACCGACGCAGCCCCAAACAGTTTCTTTCGAAACTATCAGCCTTTACTTCGAAAGAGATTGGTAAAACTGGAATACCAGTATAGCAGCAAAGCGACATCTTGATTTGTAAAGGAAAGAGGTGTGTTATGTTCTACCCATGATGTCTGTAAGGAAAAAAACATCCACAGAATCCTCAAGGAACACCATCAAATACTCTTGACATCGTCCAAAACACGGGCACAGGCCATATTCAAAGAAGCACCTGTCGTTGCCTATCGAAAAGGGCGTAATTTAACACAGATGCTTACCCACAAAAGACTGCGATCACCGATGGCCGCTGACACAACCCCTTCCACTGATGAATCCCCACACGATACAAGCAATCCACACATTCGAGTTCCATCTGACACTACCTGTACGATCTGCGGCCGATCATTCAAAACGAACAAAAATCTCAAAATTCATTTCTCTCATAAACATAAAAAGCAGAAACCATTGCAATTCACTCGTCCCGGATTCTGCCCCTGTAGGGCTGACATAAGATGCAACTGCTGCAAAACATACGGGCAATTTACAGGGACATTTAAAAGCAGCACTACAGGAGAAGCGATAACACAGCGACAACACACGTCATGCAAGACTAGCAATGTGATATACCTGATAGAGTGCAGCAAATGTAACGATCAGTACGTAGGCGAGACAGGTCACCCAAGTCACGATCGTGGCAATCAACACCGTAGCGATATCAAGGGTGGACATAAAAACATACCCTCTGTCAGACATTTTAAGAACTGTGGAGTCGATCATCTTAAACTTACGGTTATTGAAAAAGTTAGAAGTCAAAATCAAGAAATCAGAAAAGCAAGAGAAAATTATTGGATGTTAAGACTTAATCCTACTATCAATAAGCTTACTACATGAATTATAACTACTTTAACTTATCTATTTTATTCACTATAACACGTTTCGCTGTTATCTATTCTTTTTTTATATTATTA